>NW_026571353.1:20249270-20604270 GCF_026225935.1 Boleophthalmus pectinirostris
CGATGGGCTGGCCCGGCTTGAGTGGCACTTAACATTGTCATCTTTGTATACAGAGCTTATAACAGTCATGCAAAGGGCACAGTAGAATTCCCACAAGGTGGAAAAGAGACTGAAAAACGAAACAAAGGGTAGGCACAACCATGTTTTTGACATAGAAACTTTTCTCTGTATTAAACCACGGTGAACACAGCTCGGAAAGAAGCAAGCAGACAGCTTTCTCAAAGCCAAGGCAAAACCCACAGCACAAGCTTAGTTTGTGTTTACTTGATTTTCCATTAACTTCACTTCAACTGGAAGTCAATACAAAAACAAACAAGGGCATTTGAATAGATACTCGCAGAAAATAAAGCATAGATACTCCCAATTTATCTTCTAACTGCACATATTCCATTAAAATATTTAAGACTTTTATGTTATATATATGTTTATATGTTTGTGTATACATTTGTTTTGGGGCATTATTGTGTGTGTCAAATATTTAAAATACATAAACTATGATCAAATAGACAGCTTTAGAAGAGTGAAACCTCTTCAGAGATGGCTTTTGGCCCATGAGGTCTCTGGCTAACTCTGACTTGTTTGCATAAATCAGTTGGTTTTCCTATAAACAAGAAAATATACATCCTCTATTCGAACAGTGTGACAGGCAATGAAATACTAAAGATGATGATTGAGTAACGTTGCTTGCTTGTTTAAAAGTCACCACAGCACAACAGCTAGTTTATGACCGCACTAAACAAAAGGTGCACAGGGAATAGCCAGAGCCGCACAGCCTTTGACAATGACGCAGACAATGGTTGATCGTGGCTTTGAAACAAATACCACCCCAGACTGTAACCTGTGATATGACCCCCTCCTCCCCTCACCTCCAACAGTGTCACACAAAATGACTGATTTGTCGAGTCCGATCGCCATTCCTGAGCAAAGTGACCTTGACACGCGAGACCAGGGAAGGGGTCCAGATGATTAGGACAACAAAAGAGGAAATTAAGGTATAACCAAAAGTTACTGCGATGTAGTAGAAGTGGGGAGGAGCAGTGGCAATCCAGATGCCAGTCCACAGATTCCTATGTAAACAGAATCACAGACTGTTAGAAGTATGTAAAGTGACAACACACTGTTGGTAATTGTACGATATAAATTCATATTTCATTGCACTTTCTAATAAACCAATTATCTGTCCCACAATGAAGTCAAATCCCACTTTGGCTCTACAAGGACATTTTCCTCATATACTATACTATAAAAATCGAATAGTCAGAATTTAAAGGCATGACAGAGGTTTATAAGCTATGTGTCATCTAATTTCCATTAATGTGGTTGTTTTCAGTTTTCTGATATCTTAGCAGTTTATAAAAGTATCAGGAAAGGATTTGTGGTCATTAGCTAGCACATAATTGATTAGCCCTCAGAAGGCAATGCAAATAAAAGTCACACAAAACAGAATAAATGTATAAAAAGGAAACAAAAATAAAATAAATAATATGTTACTAACCTAAGACAGACTGACCAAGCTTATAAAATCTGACTGACCAGTGAAGGGTGTTAGGACCTAAAGCCCGGCTGGAAACGTGCAGTCTCTTCAAAGATGAGCTCCTTTAGTGTCTCTTTGGGTAAATCATCTAGCTCCATGTCAAATTTAAATGGTGCCTCAGCAACAGGCTGCACAGAAATATATACAAAGTAAGAAATTTTAAACTTGACGCATTTTCAGAGTTAAAATAAAGTCCACACCTCATCTGTGGGATCATAGTACTGTTCCAAGTAGGGATGTGCTAGAGCCTCCTCCACCTCGATCCTTTTGTGAGGGTTAAAGGTCAACATTTTGTCCAGCAGATCCAAGGCTATATATATACACACACACACACACACACACACACACATACACACACAGACACAGTTAGTGACTGCCTTGGGGACTGAAAATCATGATACCACTGAACCAGCAGAGGGCTCCACTGTCATAGTGAAATACAAAATGCTGGTCTATACTTGTTAAACATTGTATTTTCCACATCTAACCTTTAGGGTCAGCATTGGGGAAGAGACGATTCCAGGGAACTTTGCAGCGCAGTGGAAGAGACAATAAGTAGTTCCTGGCTTTAATGTTGATGATGCAATTGAGATCTTCTTGAGAAGGAGAGCCAAGAATTCCTAGGAAATTGATGAAAAAATATGTAAATTCATGGTTGTATATTAAAGACTGACAAGCTAAGATTACCATTCAAATATTCATTGTTATTTTATTGTATGGCATGTTTAATTTTACCCAATATGTGGTTAAGTTGATCCAGATAGTGCTTTCCAGGGAAAATTGGTCGGTTGGATAACATCTCTGCTAGAATGCAGCCAACTGACCAGATGTCTATGGACTTTGTATAGCCCTAAAATTACAACATATTACAATTATAATCATGATTAAAATGCTATGCTGCTTTGTCTGAAAATAAGTGCGTGTACCTTGGAGTTGAGCATGATCTCGGGTGCTCTGTACCAGCGTGTGGCTACATATTCTGTGAGGAAACCAGTGTGGTCATGGTCAGGGTCAGCCACACGGGCCAAACCAAAATCACAGATCTACAAAACAGACAAAAACAAAATCGAATTTCATGAGTTTTCAACCATGGTATAACCGTGCTCCCTTGACACAAGCCTAGCCAAAGTTACATTCTCATTGATTTGTGTGCAATAATAATCAGCCTGTATTGAGTTCTAAAAGAAATGTCAGTTTTCTACCTCTGACTTCAGCCACAGTTCTGTTCTTACTAGCCATAGTACAACGGGTCATATGCAGTGTTGATAAATTTTTTAACTGAATACATGTACCAAGAATACAAATTTTGAGTAACAGTATTCCGCTTGCTTTCCTAAAATCTAAGGAATATTTGGTGGTACTCAAACTGCGAAGAATTAATGAGAAAAAAATCAAAACAACGCTCTTGTGGGGAGTGCATGTGTGAGTTTTCTCTCTAATCAGTGATCGGAAATGCAGAGCAAATTATGAAACTAAAGTAAAAGTATTTTTTTGAAACTAAAAAAAAAAAAACACATTTGAAAATTTGCTACTTGTTACAATGAACAGCCACTACTATGGTAAGTCAATGGACATGTTTCTATCACTAAGTCATTTTAGATCAATATTACAATTTATAATGAACAAAATGTAAATCATGATCTCACAGTCTAAATAACAAAATGAGCATAATGTGTCATCACAACACAGATGCACTGTACAGGAAGGGCCAGAGCAGGCTCTATCTCCTGAGGAGACTCAGGTCTTTTGGAGTGGGGGGCCACTCCTGAAGACCTTTTATGACTCTGTGGTGGCATCAGCCATCCTGTACGGTGTGGTCTGCTGGAGCAGCAGCATCACAGAGAGGGAGAGGAAGAAGCTGGACAGGGTCATCAAGAAGTCCAGCTCTGTCCTGGGCTGTCCTCTGGACTCAGTGCAGGAGGTGGGGGACAGGAGGGTCCTGACTAAGGTCATCTCTATGCTGGGCCATGAGTCTCACCCCCTGCAGGACGCTCTGTCTGCTCTGGAGAGCAGCTTCAGTGACAGACTGATTCACCCTCGCTGTGTGAAGGAGAGGTTTCGCAGGTCTTTCCTTCCTGCTGCTGTCAGATTGTACAACAAACACTGCTAACACTGAACATGTACCAGTCAATCATAACCATGTGCAATTATTTTTAAGTCTATTTTTAAATTATTTTAAGCTATTATTTATTATCTGTGTTACCTTTTCCTGCTGTTCTGAAATTGTGCGTTGCAACACTGGAATTTCCCCACTGTGGGACTAATAAAGGCATATCTTATCTTATCTTATCTTTAAATTAAAACAAATGTGTTGACCTTGAGATCACATGTGGTGTTGAGCAGGAGGTTGGAGGGCTTGAGATCGCGGTGCAGGACATTGGCGGAGTGGATGTATTTGAGACCTCGTAGAATCTGGTACAGAAAGTAACAAATGTGGTCGTTGCTCAGGTGCTGAGTTTTGAGGAGCTTGTACAGGTCAGTTTCCATCAGGTCCTGGACAATATAACTGCATAAATTTGAGGAAATTACCAGGAACTAACTCTTTGTTTATACCAGGAACATTCAAAAGATCAAGAAGAGGTTGGAGATAAGGCTGCACAACTTTGAATCATAAAATAGTCACATGTACTCTGTCTGTGAATAGATTCATGTTATATCTAAAAAGTAGGAGTGCACATGGTAAACAACTGAAAGAGAATTAACATTAATGAAAAGACTGAAATATGAAATGCTGTCAGAATGCCATGAATTTCAGAGCAGGTTTGTAGAGTTGGAAACTACAAGACTTTAAAAAAAGGATATTTTGTTGCTTGCTGAGAGCATTATATTATCTAAATACATCATCTGTATAATATACTGAAGTCACTGTACCTGCATGTGGTGCAGGTACAGTGTACATAATAGTACTGTTATTTTTTATTTTATTCATTATATTGCAGTGTTTGTTTTTTTTTAGTTCAAGTTCATTTCTTTATCTTGATTTTTCAGTGCTCATTTCTTTTCTCTTGCTGTTCTTAAACTATGTGTTGCAACACTGGAATTTCTCCATTGTGGGACAAATAAAAGTTCTCTTATCTGAAATAATTGTAGGCTTTGCAATTTAACAACTATGCCAACTCAAAATGTTATTTTGATTCTCTTGTGATATATTGTGCACACCTAGAGGGAGATACATCAAACTGATAATGCACTTGTTTTGGAAAAAAAGCTGACTTTGAATACCACATATAATCTCATGAAAAATATATTTAAAAGGGCAGATTAAAATAATAAAGTATATGTACAATGTAATCTCTCAAATAAGGGTATGGAGTGATATTTTTGCAGTTCTGTAATTTCACAGCCTATTAATGTTTGCACATTAACTGAATACAGCCATAAAGACAATAAAAAGATGATAATAGGGATGTTATTCTGACACAAATTAACAAAATAAAGTAAGGATTGGTTCAGGATTTAACCATAAGATTCATTTGTGTAAAACATACACAACAATGTGGAAGATTTAACAGTTGGCTGCTAGGCTACAGTGAATAGGAGGCCTGCCAAAAGCAAGAAGACAAGTGGCTATTATGTAACAAAAAGCCCCTCTTCAACAGTAACCAAACATCAGTGACAATGTACTGAATCTGAATAGAGCAAGAGGACACTTAACAATGTTTGCTCAGAAACATCAGTAGTGACGTTTTAACAAGGCCCAAGGATACACGTCCTTCATCTGGTCAATGGAGGGAGCGCGGATGATGTCGTTGATTCCAATGATGTTCTCGTGTTTGAAGCGCAGCAGGATCTTGATCTCTCGGAGAGTACGCTGGCAGTACGTCTGGTGCTCGAAGGGGCTGATTTTCTTAATAGCAACACGAATTTTGTTATCCCGGTCATAGGCAGAGCTGAAAGACACATGAAAAACAATGGGTTCAATTATCAAATGAAAATGTAATAAGATACAAGAGCATACTTTATTGTCTCTCCTTACACTAGTCTGTTCTAAATATACACAGGAACATTCAGTTGTAGAGGAAGATGGTGGTGCCAGCAGACGGAGTATAAAGCAGTGTTTGGCCCTTGTTAGAAGACACTGCCTCCTCCACAGTATGGGAATGCAGCCCAAGTGCTGAGACGTCTGCTATACTGTATGTATCTGGCACTATCTTGCAGTAGTGAGAGTACACTTTACAAATACTGTACATTGGAGCTGAATATACACAAAGATGTTATTACAATGGTAATTTACACCTGCCATGTGGTCATTGCATAAGTGTGAAACAGAACAGAAGAAACACATTTTTACTTTGACATCCAAAAATCCAACCCAGGTATTTTATTAGAAGCAAACAACCAACCTGACTGAATAGCACCCACTTAAACTGAGAAAATAAAAGAAAATGTGTCGTTATGGAGATGGGGGTGTAAAGACTGAAATGTAAACATGAGTGTGTCTGCTTCAGCAAAGGAAATATGAGTGACCTTCTTCCATTTGTATCGGCCCTGTGCTGCTGCGTGTGCATGCGTGTGTGCGTGTGTACTGTGTGGGAGGAAACCGTTCTCCATGTAACTGTTACAACAGAAGCTTCTCATGCTCAGAGCAAAGACAAGGCCCTTCCCAAGAATCACAACTACTCCACACAAACTCAGCATGTCAACTCAAAATGACTTTACAAGTTCATACATTTAGTAACAGACTCAAAAAACTGACCACTTTAAATCGTTTAAATTTGTATAAACATGTACAAACACTCCACATATTTTCTGTGTGGCAGTATAAAGCCAAGCCCAGGACACTCACAGCAGCACAGCAAGCTGTTGTTTAGCCTGTGTCTTATCTACACAATCTTTACAGCTGATAAGAACCATGCACACACTGGTGCACAGTTTGGACCTGTACAGCTGTGGGAGCATGCTCAGAGCATGCTGCAGGAGTACAGGGGGCAGCGTTTCCATGGAGACCACAATACAAGGCCTTACACTTCAGCCGCACAGTTATGCAACAGCCTGCTCTGTTTCCATGGCAAAGTTCAAGGGGGTGAAAGCCCACATTTAAGGACAGCTGCATTAAAAAAATATGTGATATGTGCATCCCTCACACCACTAAAGACAAGCTTTACTGATCCACAAACACAAGGACAATTATGTGGACACAGCAGTAAAAAAAACTAAAAAACAATATAAAACCTACACCTCATCAGAGTACATAATGACATTATTTCACTAACTTAGTGGCTATGTACGAAGATGTACTAATCTAATTAAAAATGTAATAATCAATAATAAACTAAAGAAGAAATCAAGTTAGTCTGTTTTTAATACATTACACCTAAACAGACTGCATCCACTTGAAGTTGTATTTCAAGAGCTTCATGCATGTTTTCAGTCATTTTTATTCTCCTGCAGTTAAGAATCCATTGCTGCTTTGTACAGAATACAACACCACATGCCACATGTTTTTTTTTTTTTCTTAATTGGTGATACACTTACAATTCATACACTTACAATTCAGCAGCATCTCAGCCATTCTGGCACAAATGAAATATCCTCTGCTCCCTAGTGTGATCTGTAAAAATCTGAGTCAGAGTTTTCAAAAAGTCAGCAAGTTGTTTCTTTTATTAAATTGTTTTAGAGCAATATTGCAATGTCCAAACTGTAACTTTATAGCAGACAACAGCACGATAGGACTTCTTTAATCATAAGCTTTCTGATGCATTGTATAATCATGATTTCAATTATGATTAAATAATCCTGATTATTTCTTTTTTCATAATGAAGCAGCTCTACAGTCAGACTCTCACACTGCATTTGGATGAGGCACTCTCAGCTTTAGAGAAGGACTTGAAAACAACAGCAACCAAAGCTCTTCAGTCTGAACACTGCGGGCCAGGCAGAACTATATTCTGGTCTAAAAAAAGATGAGAAGAGGACGCATGCAAGCTGATCACATGAGACAGTGCTGTTACAAAGTTATTACTTTGTAAACCATTTTAGCCTCAAATTAAGCACTAATGCAGATCTTTCAGCATGAGATGATTCATGAATGCCTTAACAGACTGAAGCTTTGATTTCCAATGCAACAGTGTGCATGAACGTCGCATCCTTCCTAACCCTGAAGTCATCACGCTCGTCTTGGTTGCTACGCTATAATCACACAAATTACATCGCCTCTTGAATTGCACAACAGGATTTCAGAGTGTCAAGGCTCTCATTCTCTCCTTCCTTCTCCCATTGGCTGCAGCGTGGTGGTACTGATGTCAGAAACAGAGGGGTTGCCATGGAGACGGGCGCCACGGTGGCATTTCAAGAGGACGGCTCACGGCAGAATGAAGCTGAACACCCTCAGTGGCTACAGCTCAGACAGGTCGAGCCAGCCAAATCCATCAAAATAAATATATACATAAATATTAATTTCAAGAGAACCATTTTTTGCAACAACCAGTAAATTATCCAACAAGAAATATTTTTAAATTTCATTATTTTTTTGTAGATGACAGTTATTATTTTCAATTTTGCAATAATAGTATTGGTCACTACAATGTAGGAAAACTTTGTCCTTGTTCATATAAATAATTGCGACTACTGACATAAAACTTAAGATTTTAGATGTAAAAAATGCATTTCTTGGCTTCAAGATGGCATACAAGAAAAACAACTGATACCCATGAATACATTACAATCAATTACATTATGAATAGCATGATATGCTAAGAGGGCATTATAAATTATGCTGGTTACAATCATCCCACTAAGCCTCAAACTGAAACAAACTTTTGTAACTCGGGACACTATTCCCTTCTCCACACCTCCTGAAGCACAGAAGAGTAATGTAAACATGACTGTAAACCACATAGCATGTGTTTCCAAATCATAAAATAAGTGAACCAATTTGATCAAAAAATTTAATGTGTATAAATGTCTCTTATGTATGCTCTTGAGTTAAGTTTTCCAAGCAGTCAGGAAAAAAGAATGAGGAAATAGTTTCTTCTGGTAATCTGTTATTCAGGCAAATGAGTATTATGACAACAAAATCTTATCAGGCCAGTATAATCATAAGCATGCTGACATTCAAAATACAATAGCCCTTTATCAAAATCTAATATGCACAGGCTAAGATGTCTATGGGGAAACATATAGCTCCTACAATCCAAGGGTAGCAGCACACACCCCATTACTCGTGTATGGCAATTCAAGGGGGGGGGGGAGAAACACTGACAGCTTGTTGCATGTAAGTAGTATTCTACTGTTGCTGCATTGCAAAACTTGCGAGTTAAAAGTGTGAGTATGGTTTATTGTTCTCTACATTTGACTAGTAAAGAAGTCCACAATATCATGTTATAAAACATGAAAAAGGCAAAAGACATTCCTGGTGATGTGGCGGAAATAGCGCGGACTTGGTGCTGCTGGTTAGCCAACAATTATACATCTACAATATTTGGTGTGCATATTAGCCTCGATTCTAGGAGTAAAATGTCGATGTCACTAGAAATGGCTCTGTACAAGAGACGGAAAAACATATTTACTTACCACACCATGCCGTAGGCTCCTTCCCCGATGTACGAGAGGTTGCTATAGCGAGGCCCGACGTCGAAGGCCTGCCCGCGGACGAGCTCCGTACCTGGCCCGGGGCTGGGGCCGCAGCCAGCAGGGGCAGACACCGCAGCCGTCGCCATTACGAGTACTAGCTTTCTAGTAACTACGCCAACAATCAGAAAAATTAGAAGGGGTAACGAATATGCGCTCCAATCCGAAGCTCCTATCTACGAGTATCACGGTGGGCCTGGGACATGTAAAGAGTGTTTGCGTTTGACCGTGCGTTCAGAGCGAGCACACTGCTGTAATGTAGAGCGCAGGCGGAGGGAGGCTGAGCAGTGAGCACAGCACAGCACAGCACCGATCCACTCTACTGCAGGAAATAACGATTGTCACGTGACAATCTCTTGCTTATACCATTCTGGCTCATGTCTTTTTGGAGAAGTATTGAAAAAACTTCACTAGACCAACTTCCTTAAGAATTTATCGGGATATTTGCAACAGGGCTTATGGGACATGAATTACAAGAAAGTAAACATCATCTACTGCATGGGATATTTTGTTTGCTTTTGTTTTGTATGCTGCGTGTTAAAGTCTGTGTCTGTTTACAGATTTCTAGATTTTTAACAGCGATGCTCTGGGTGAAGATAAGTCAGCCAAACGCAAGGTGGCGGTGTTGTTGTATACGTAAAATGAAACGATGGCTAAAGTGGTCCTAAACACCAGTGACCTGCCTTTTAATTTCTGTGTTAACTCTTTGCTTAGGGTTCGTAGTTGTTTAGTTTAATTATCAATCTGTCAATTTGTGAATTGTTGTAATAGCTCCACGATGGTGCCGTCATTCATCCGGATTTATTGTGAAAAACCCGGGCAGGACACTGCTGTTTCCTGTTAGCTCACGCGCTAATGTGTAATGAAACCCCCCAGACTGCCCTTGACAGAGACACGTGAGTTTAGCCAAGTTATAACTTATATTTATACTAAAAACATGAGTAAAATCTAGGTTAATTATTTATCAAACGCGGGGAATTTTAAGGTGAATCGGGCTTCCGGTATTGGCTCCTATAAATATGACTTCTCATTATAAACTACTACTGGTTTTACTGCAGCGACGTGTTAAAGTAGCCCAAATAGCCTTACCAACAGTGATCAAAGCAAATGTATCAGGTGGTCGTGGCTTTATCCAGCACAGGTTATTGTCCTCTGCAGTTCGAGATATCAGGATTAAAAGTATATTTGAGACGCAGACTGTTCTGAGGAGCAGCTGTCTTCATTTCTGTACCAAGGTGTGTATGACAGTTCTCTTCTGTCATTCAGTAAACTACATCAACCCATGATCCAAGTGTTAAAGTGTAATTGGGATACTATTGCATATTTTTGATTCATGGTAATTTATGATTTGCAGTCACCGATAGAAGATGAGTATCCTCCTCTGCCAGATTATCAGTCTGATTTAGATTTGCAGAAAAAAGAGATTTATATTATTCATGTGAAAGGTCTGCCATGGTCTTGTACACCCCAGGACTTATTACATTTCTTTTCCGGTAAGTTCAAAATACTAAATAATGATAAAACTTATCAATAGTTGTGTTTATGTTTGTCAAAGTTAACAGTGGTTTCTTTCTGTTACACTCCAGAGTGCAGAATTCGTGACGGTGTGAAAGGAATTCACCTTACCACTGATCGATCAGGCAGGCCGTCCGGAAGAGCATTCATTGAAGTGGAACATGAAGAAGATGTCAGGAAAGCCCTGGAGAAGCACAGGCAGTATTTGGGTCCTCGCTATGTAGAAGGTTGTAAATACAAAATGGATGCATTACTTAAATTACAAAGACTTGTAAATACGTAGGTATTCATATTTTGTCTTTTTTAGTTTATGAATTTACCAACAATGATGCTGAAGCAATCTTAAAAAATGCTGAGGATGGGGCATCCTCAGACTGTGTGGTACGTCTCCGGGGTCTGCCTTATTCCTCCTCTGAGGCAGATGTTGGACAGTTTTTTTCAGGTAGGCTAAAATGTGTAATGAGCTTTTGCTCATGAAGATGGTTTTGCTCTGCCCGAAATGTTCCACAGTACAACATTAAAGTTTTTACTGCTAAAAAAAATACCTTATTTTTTTACTATGAGGAGGATCATCTCTCCACAAATCTGACCTGTAATTTGGCTTGCTGTACAGTGTGGAGCATTTTATACAAAGCAAAGAAAATGCCCATGGAGACAGGTGGTGGACCCTCCACCTTTTTAAATATATACATTTTCTCACTTTCCTGTATGACTAGTTCATTCTTTTCAGCGTTAACAATTTATTACTTCCCTTACAAAAAGCTGTGCATAATCCATATTCTATATTTTAGGTTTGGATATCATGCAGAATGGCATAACAATTGTTAAAGATCACAAAGGGAGGAACTCTGGTGAAGCCTATGTTGAGTTTACTTCCCAAGAAGCATTTGAAGAGGCTTTGCGAAGAAACCGAAAATTGATTGGAAACCGGTAAAGGAAATATCTTTAGTACTTTTAAACATCTTTGAGTGCAAGATTTTCCCTAATGGTCCTTTTACCTGATGCCTGTGACTCTTTCAGATACATTGAGGTTTTTCCGAGTAGACGAGATGAGATCCGTACAGGCTGGAGGAACCGCTCAAATTCAGATCCACTCCAACACAGTTCTCCTCCTACTCCCAGAAGACTTACATCTATGGCAAACAACTCTCATAGAAATGGTGAGGAATATTGTAGGACAGAATATGTATTGTCGTCTTTATTTTCTAGGTTTATTATTAATTTATATGCTCCTTTTTAGAATTACCTCTGAGTTCATCCCTGCTATCACATTATGTTCATATGAGGGGCCTCCCATTTAGTGTGTCTGGAGAAGACATTGTCAAGGTATACGAACAATCTTATGATAGATTCCAAATCTATTTTGTCATCTCATTGTATGGTGTTATAAATGTACTGTTGTGTATTTTGCCACAGTTCTTCTCCCCGTTGGTGGTGTCAAAAGTGCTAATTGAGTTTGGCCCAGATGGACGGCCAAGTGGAGAAGCTGATGTGTACTTCACTTGTCATCAAGAGGCAGTCGAAGCCATGTCCAGAGACAGAATGCATATAGGTGAGTCAAGAATGTGATGAGATAATTAAGTTTAAATACAAACTGTTAAGTGTACACAAAACTCTAAGCAATTTTTATATTTCCAGGAGAAAGGTATATTGAGCTCTTCCTCAACTCTGAACCGGATAGTGAAAGAAGGTAAGAACTGAAGCATACAACTCTGGATAGCTGGTGATCTTGATTAATCTAGAACATTTTTCTTGTACTCTAGGTGAATGAAAATGGGAGACCAGACACAGCAATTAAGCAACACAAAGAACTGTTATATTAAGTCAGCATGAACATTAAATAAACATTCCTGCAGTTTAGCTAAATTTGTTGGTTTTGTATTTTCTCAACATTCTGTTTTCCATTTAAACATTTGCTGGGTTTAAAGTGACCACAACAAGAATATAGCTTAAACTATTTTTCTTTATTCATGCTTGCAAACATGCACAATTTTACATAATGGAGTCTCTTGGTATGTGCAAGTTTTACAGTAAACTAGAACACCCATCTCTGCATCTTACAGAAGCCAAGTTAAATGGGAGGCGCAGTTGTTAGTATGTGGATAATTTTGCATAGACTATGCACTGGCACATTTTTTTTTTCATCAGCAAATAAAATAAATGTACCCTTGTTAGTAATATGTTACAATGTATCAGCTAAAAGGTAAAAATCCACATAGTGGACATGATAAAATTAAATTAATGAGATGATGGGCTCCTCACATCTTAAAAGTTGAACTCTATTTCCTCTTATATCACATATTTGCAAAACACTCCCTCCATTATTGTCAAACATTAAGACATCTTTGACTCCAGTTAATTTCTTTATAAAGTGCGTAAGCATACTTCGATATTTGGCTTTCAGAAGATTTAAAGGATGAACTGCCAGTCTAGCTGTAAAAGCATTTTCAGGTAGGGGATGAAGCATATTGCTGGAGTAGCAAGCCATAGCAGTCACTGCACACACACTCTGGGAGAATGGAGGACGGCAAAGGCAGCTCGTTGGATACACAGCTTTCACAGAAGACACCACTGCAGTTCTTACACTGTTTCTGAATTTAAAAAAAAAAAAAGATAAATAAGTGTCCTGTCCAATACTTTTAGCCAATGTTTGTTAGTAGCATCTTACTTTAACTTTGAGCAGAGAGTCTTGCTGTTCACACTTGATACAAACAGAGGTCTGAGTGATTTCTAAAAATGACTCATCCTGAAAATCAAACAAGGTGAAGTAAAGAAATAACAGCATATTTTCATTAATCTCATATGCTTTTGGGTGCTACAATATCTCACCTGCTCATCCTCATGATGTGATAAAGATCTTAAAAGGAAATCAGTTGTTTACTACATTAAATTTAGTTCCCAATATAAAACACAAGCAGGTGTATGGTTTAAACTACTTACAAACTGGAACTCAGACTGGCCTGGTCCTCCTGTCCTGAGAGGGACTGCTGACTGCCCTTTTTCACCAAATTAGATTCTGGCAGACTCTGACCAGAAAAAAAGTCAACATAACAATGCAATCCCTTAAAACAGCTGCTAATAGGATTTTACTCAGGCTAATTAGATAGTGATTTACCGTAGCCGTTGTTTCAGTTTGCCTCCTTTCCCTTTGCGGTGCGCTTAACTGCCTGGGTACAATGTGGGCTTGATGTTCACCTCTGTGTTCTTGCTGCCTCTTTATTTGATACAGCAGTTTTGACCTAAAGAACAAAAGCACATGGAAATATCACCCCACAGGAGTGCCTTTCTCATGGCTATATTTTCATACAATAAATCATTGAATTTGTATAGTGGCCCAAAGGATACCCAAAATACCCAAAGGATTTTTAATTGCATTATTCACTCTATACTTGGTGGTGGTAAGCAAACCACAACTGCTCTGGGGCAGATTGACAGAAGCTAGGCTGCCTATTGGTGCCATCTGGCGTCCAACTACCAATCACTCACCCCCTCATCTCATTCATGCTAGGCAATGTGGGAATATTGTCATGCCTAATGATTCACTGCTGTCCCACTGTGGCACCCAGCGGTCTCCTATCCAAGTGCTAACCAAGCCCAACCCTACTTAACTTCCAAGAGCAGGCATTGTTAAGGTGGTCACATATGTGTCAAATTATATGGATGATTATTACAAATGACTCTACACATTTTTTCTTTATATGATATACACCTGAAAATGAACACAAAGGTGTGCTTCAAGTAAATCGGTAAATTGTACCTGTGTTTCTTCAGATGCTCCACTTCTTCCTGTAGACTCTCAATTTTATCACCAAACTCGAGTTTGAAGAGGCGGTTGGCCTCTAAGGCCAATTCCTTCTCTTTCTCCGCCTGTTTGCATCTAGTTTAGGGGGGTGGGTGTTACAAAAACATTGTGAAACAAAAATGAGATGTAAACATGGTTAAAAAGAGGCAAGAAACAAAGAGGGAAGAGTGGAATGGATGAAAACTTAAGGATAACGCAAGCCATTCAATGTTGATTTTACATTTTATTAGACTATTGATGATCACTACAGTTTACACCAATCTTAGATTCACAAACTCCAAATTAACATGATTAATTAACTGCTTACCAAAATGTGTAACAGCTCCTCCTTTTGTGATTTTTCAACAAAATGCTAATGTAGACAAAATGTTTAGTCTTTGGAATATTACTTAATCAACAGTCTGCAGAGTTTGTGTGTTGTGTTGGCAAGTACAAGAGAAAACCATCCAGTATTAATATTTATTCTGCACATTGTGCATCAAAAAGTCCAAACAATACACAAGATAAAAAAGAGAAAAATGGTTGAGGTTGAAAAATTTGAGTAATCTAAAGCTGATATACAATTACTGCAGGAAGAGTGTTTCTGTTTTTTAAGAACTATTTTAGTCAGTTATGGATATATGTATAAGACGGTTGTAGTTTATTTAAGTTTAGGTCAGTGAAGCACTTTGACTGCTACAGCTGGAGAACTTTCCCTGCAGCTAAATTTAGACTTTTGGCTTGCTTTATTAAATCCATGTCGCTAAAAAGATTTTAATTAATAATAAAAGAAACAGAAATAATAATAATGAATAAGAACAGGTAGGGTGAGACACAAGATAAAAAAAAAAAGATTTTGGTAAATATGTGAAAATGCTAATTGATTTTTAATTTAATCTACATCAAGCCACAAAATTATTTAAAAAGGCACTCACCTGGCTTCCAGTTGTTTTATGGTTCCTGACATTTGGTTTATTTTCTCCTCCATTCGGCTAATTGCTTCACTTTTCTGTTTAGAGCTGGCCTCTGCACTCTAAAACAACAAAGCATGTCAGTGAATATAAATATAGATATTATTTAGTTTTATAGTGGTGGTTTCAAAGGTAGTCATCTGGACAATGTTTTCCAAATAGGAGCTATCCATGTCTACGAAGAACGCCTCCTGGTTGAATCAAGAATTATATAGCCATGTTTTATGTTTCCTGATGGAGATTTAGTATCTGTCTTTCTCCGACTGTGAATTTGATTATTAAATTTTGTTGTGTTATGTAAATATCATAAAACAAGAAAATAAAAAATATATCTCCATGTATGTGTCGTCCCTCTTGTCTCCCAGCTAAGTTATGTTCTGGTACATAAACTTACCTGGGCCTTGTGGCTAAGCTGTAGGTGGATGGCTCGCATGTCATCTAACTGCAGTCTGAGCTCCACCAGTGCATCCTGCTTTTCACAAATGTCTTTCTCCAGCATCTTCATGGACAGCTCCATCTCCTGTTTGATCCCAATTTGTACTTCCAGCTCCTTCTCCACATCCTGCAAATTCAAATACCTTAAATGTTAAGGAACAGCAAAACCACTTACTGTACATGATTTTTAGCCTTATATTTTTCTATTCTCCAGCTGCTTTTGAATTTTGGAACAATGGCATCTCCCCATGAGACAAATTAAGGATATCTTTCAGACCAATTTTAAAAATATGGATTTTATCAAAGTACCAGGAAACACAAATATTGTACAAAATATAGACTCAATATTAACTTTTCCAATAACATTCTAAATAGCAGCTTAACCAACCAAACTCTAATGCGTACCAATCTGAGCTGGGTTTCCTCTTTGAGCTGCTTGCGAGTTTCACCCAGTGCCTGGCCGTTCGCAGAGTCACTTCTTACTGCCTGAAATAGAATGAAAGAAATAACTTTAGACTCAAAAGAAATCAATAATCAGAGGCTTAAACAGCTGTTACAGAAGGTCACCTTTCTTGACTCCAACTGATGTGAACTCTCTTCTTTTACCCTTTCCACTTCTTCTTGTAAAGTGATGAACCGGTTGTTTACCACTGCAAGCTGTTGTAAAGTACAAAACATAAAACTAACAAATGTATAGTCACAGTACCATTTTTAATGACCTAATAAATATCTTACCTCTTCTGTAAGTCGAGCATTTGATTTTTCCAGAGCATCAGATTTGGCCTGAAGGTTATAAACCGATGCACTAAAAAGAGCAGATGCATTTTACCTTGCATCTTCAAGCTTTATAATAAACAGATTAAGAGTATTTTTTACACACCTTAACTGTCTATTTAGCTCTTCTAAATAATTTTTCTGATCAAGGATGGCGGTGATCTGACCATCACTGTCAAAACAACGCAAAACTAATGTGTCAGAAGTAGGTTACTAAAATCTATAATTGTAATATCAGTGAACTGCACTTACCCCTCTGCACTTTTACTAGTGTTTCCACCATCTTTAAGATACATGGAGAAATCAATCACTCCAACCTGAAAAAAGTGAATATGTTGTGTGTTAATAAATGTTAAATGCAATTTCTGTTATAAAATTATATTCAGATTATTACCTGTGAATCTAAGTCTTCCCCCTTCATACATAGGTTTGCATCAATTACATTTAGCCCAACAAGCAGCCCAGCAATCACTGCTCCCTCCTCTTCCATCATCAATGCATTTGGCTCATAGAACTCACTATAAAATAAGCATTGAGATTAAAAACTGGGTTACAAGCTTAATTTAAATTTACTTTATGAGGTACCAAAATCAAACCTGAGCAGATCCTTTCTGTTGATGATAGTCTTCATGTAGTCAGAGAGCTTCTTCTGCATCAAAGCCAGTCTGAGCCAGGCACGCCCTCGTCCCAACGGTGTCCTGCCACAAAACACATTATTTAAAAATTACACATTTAAAACTTTTAATATAGAAGAAAATGAAAATTGTAATGCTAGATGTAGTCAGACATACTTGAGTCCAGGAAGGTCTTTTACACTGGCAGTTATCTCTCCAGCCTCAGGATTTAGCTTCTCAACCAGTTCAAGCGCTCCCCAGAATGACTTGTTCTGACCAAGGAACGTCTTCTTGGCTAAATTTTAAGACATAAAATTGGCATATTGAAAAGTGTATGTTGTGTAAGTGTTTTAGTTCACCATTACTTACTTTTTAAACCATGCTTCAAACAGTGCTCCATCACAACAAAAAACTGCTGCAGGGGTGCATAGTCAGAATCCAGAGTACGTCCCAAGTTAAGAGCTGACTCAATGAGACCTTTGATGCTCAGTTTGGCCATGTTCATCAAGTTAAGCCTTTCAACTGCAATAGGGTCTTTAGGATCTACAAAACAGAAAAAACAACTTTAAAACGAACACACAATATTTGCACATTCCACATATTACAGCTACAAATCAGAGTTTATTTGTACATTTCCTTATCAACAGGGTAAAATGAAATACACTCTTTTGCAGAAGCAGACCCAGAAGAAGAGTCTTACTTTCCATTCCATACACTGACAAAGATGTTATGTATTTGTAAGTAAGCAGAGAATGGCAATGTTAAATGTATGTAATTTATGTTTAACTGCCCGGAACAAGACCTAGCTTTAGATCCCCCAGGAAGTATTTTTTGAGGACTTAAAAAGGCGTGGCTTAAGGTTTTTAGGAGTTACGATCAATAGAACCTTCCCAATGAAATGCAAATGTTCACACATTAACATGACAAAGAAATAAGTGTAGATGAGAGGGAAAATTTAAATTAAACATAATGTCCTTTGTGACAAGTATGTTAATTTGTGCAATGCTAATAATATTGACAAAATATATGTTTTTGTTTCCCAGTCAGCGTAATACTTCCCAGTTGCAAGGCAGCTTGGTCTTGGTTATTTACAAGTGCAGTCATCTATTGCCCTCAAATCCCAAAGCATCTTCTACAAAATCCATGTTGATGACACAGCTCCAATAGGACATCACAACAGCTTCATGGTTGTCTTCACCACACCCATTTAATTACACTCCATTATCACAAAGCTTGTCTACATTAGTCTCTTTACCTTCATGTGCTGGCTCTGGGTCTGGGGTAAGGGAAATGTCATTAAGCTCTCGAAGACAAAGCCAATCTCCATCGACAGAAACACGGAAATTGCACAGATAAATGGTCTCCCGGGCAGCCTGGGTGATCTTGTCCGTGGTGGGAGTGGGTGTTTCGCTTTGAGGCGTCAGATCAGACATGATGACTCAGCTGACGTGGACCAAAAGCAACAACACAACTAGGAAGGGAAAAACTGAAGACCTGGTCCACCAATTTAAGAATGCTCAAAAATAATCAGAAGGAGAAATAAGACTGAAAACAAAGAGAAAAACAGGCCAAAATGAGGAGGGCCACAGCAGCTTTCAGCAGGTGTTTAAAAGGTCCTCCTCCTAGGCCTGCATCCTCTTCTCCTCCTTGTGATAAATAGCTGCTGTGTTCAGAAGGCTTCTCCAAGCGCTTCCCTCGTTCTAAGCCTTCTCTCCCTCCTCTTTGACCACTGGCTTTTGTGCAGCTCGGTGGTTTCAAATGCAAAGAGCGGTGATGAGGAATCAGGGGCCAGTGTCACTGAGATTAGCTTCAGTGGTCTATGACTGGACTCCCTGTGCACTGCAGGGAATGCACTGGGTGGGTGTAGACCAAGATGGCCGACAGTGGTGCTGAGTAGAGCAACAGAAGTCACGTGAGCAGATGGTGCAAGAGGGGGAGGGGGGGGTCCCCAGAGTACTGAGCTAATGCTAATGATGCAGGCATGGATGTATAATCATGAAAGCAGAATCCCTCTATAGCATCAACTGGCTCTGGTTTAAAAATCATAATTACTTCCTCTTTGGTAAAGGAATAATAGGACACACTGCATGTCCCAGGAAACAATAAACGACAAAACATACAAATGTGGAAGTCATTTTAGTTAAACACAATCGAAGATGCTGCTGTAAAACAGCAAGTGCATTATTAAGACCTAAGCTGATGCACACTATGTTGGGTTGTTTATGTAATGTACACAAATACTCACAATTATGTCAACTGAATTTTGTTCTTTCTTTTCTCTAAAGATAGACATCCAGCAACGACTGGTTGTCTCTGAGTCTGGATTGGAACTGCAGTTTCCTAATATTATATTAATAGCAACATAACTCAAAATGGTAGAACTGCATTACAGCCGCTGTTAAAATATGACTGGATAAGTGTCTGGAATCATAAACTAAACAATGGACTAGGGGCTCATTTTATCCTATTGATTTTCAGTAGGACTTTCATTATTTATTGATAAGTCCAGAACATGGTAATTTTAACACTGGACTAATTTTATGGTTTGACAAAACTGTAGCCCTGAATAAAAATATATTTGTTTATGTGAGTCGTTCATTTTAAGTCAGAGGGTGATTCAGAGCTGGGTGATAAATCAGCACATGACAACAAACAACACCAAAACTTGTTGGAATTTTAAGATATAATACTACATTATATACCTTAATAACTATTCATGTGTAATGATTTGGTGTAAATACTGTAGACAACCGGGCGAGACAAAGGCACATGTATGTTGGGTGGTTTACTTTAAACCTCTCAAGCAGGTGGGGCAGGTTGTTGTGTTGACAGATCAGCTGTTAACCGATAATAACTTAATGGCAAACACAAACATCAAAAAGCAGGTTATCACTGGTTTACCTAATATTACTTACTTTTGAGCCTTGACTCGGGTTTCTTAATCTGGAAGTCATCACGTCGAAGTGGGGTGGGTGACAGAGACTGGGGTGAACCAAACCTGACGCTAGACGAGCTCAGAGCCTCCTTGAAATAAATGACAGAAGTGGGGGACAGGGTCTCGTCTGGGCTGTCAGTGTGGCCGTTTTCGTCCGAAGGGTTGAGCTTTCCACTGCTTCCCTCCTGTTGTAGATCCGCCATCCTGCCTGCCTTCCTTTTCAAACTCACTTCATGTGACCCACAGCAGACTTATCGAGCAGGCACTGTGTATATTAGCTGCGGCTACATACCAAGGCTATGCATTCCTTTAGCTTAACAGGATACAATCGATTAATACGGCTCTGTCTTCGAAACAGTGTAACTTCGAACTATTTAATTTGCCACTCAAACGTGCGATCTGTCCTCTACAGTCACATCCAAACCCGGAAATAGCTTAATTATTGGTCAAATTGCTCCAAATTTCGCGAGAAGAGCGACAGCAACCCATGCAATCCGTTTATTTAACCAGAAATACTAATCACAATCAAGATCGCATTGCGTTGACTATCTATTATGCTGAGCAACGAGTCCGCTCCCATGAGTCTTTGCGTCATAGTACCATAGTGCATAGCTCTCTTGCTTGTTGGTGCATCTCCGTACTATTAGGCTCTTTGGTTATTTAACTCTTTCTACGCTGGTCCGAAACAAATGGCATGTCTATCCAAATAAAAGTAAATAAGAGGAAATTGAAGCAACTACATGCATTGTAATAGGCTTCCATTTGTATTCTTATGTTTGTGTAATTTAAGGTAATCATTTTAGTGCATACTCTGATTAGTATTTATATAATTTTTATTGCAAAGCGTTGAGCGATTTTGTCTTAATCTGTGAGCAGCTGCTGTACCACCATAGTCAGTAGCTCGAGTGAAATGCATAGAACTATAATAAATAGATCCATGAGTGAAATGCATAGGCCTACATAATCATGCTATACACTCCACCAGGTGGTGCTATTGGTTGATAATCACTCACGGCCCGCATGCTCTCCAGGGATCTGAGGACTTGAAATTGACCTGTGAAGTGATTATCCTCTTTTGAAGTCGAATAAAATCATAACTGCAGACTAAGGCCTGTGGTGCAGGCCTATTAGTAAGTAGCATCTGTTTATTTTAAATGCATTAGCACAACTTGCTAGTACAAAATAAGGCCATCTATGGTTTCGACTCAAATTATTGGTTTACATGGGCCTGGAGAACTAAATTATCATTACTTGGGCCTTGGCATATTCTCTGCATTGTCTGCAAGTGCCTAAGTGAACATGCAGTCGTGTTGGACTGCACTTTGTAAATGTAAACTTCACTGTACCCTCATGGTTTATAGACTAAATGCAGATCTGAAGTGTGATGAATAATGATTGTATAGGATTCAGTGTAAACTGTGGGAGAGATGGGTTCACCAGCCGCGGGAGGAGGAGTGGCTAGCTGCTGAAGGATGGTCCTGACAGAGGCAGCGTGTTGTGCCACACGCGCCGCAATGTTTCACTCAAAACTTTTGTGAGCTGTGACAGGACACTTCTTCAGCTTCAGACACTGAAGAGCTGACTCCAGCAAGAGACAGGTAGGCTGCCTCTGAACTCACTCCCCAGCTCCGATGATGGCTATAGCATACCATCGCAGACCCATGTCAGTAACTTCTGTGACCTTGTCAGATGTGTAGGCGCCTGTCTTGAATGTTTAAAAGCGTGCTTGATATCAAGTCAGTACAATTATAACGGAAATATTTCTGATTCGTGACAGTTGCACAATTATGTGCGTAAAGCTACAACAGCTGGATGCAGTTCGATTCAAACTACTTCTTATAGGACAACGTCAATGCCATGCTCTTATAGCAGTAAGAAATAGGTTTACGATAACAGAGTTAAGATAATGTATACATTATGTACATTATGTATACATTATCTTACGTGAAAAAAGTTTCAGTTGTGGTTGTTTTATTCGCATTCTACGGGAAGCTTTGAGTGCCTTGAAGGTGAAAAGCGCTATATAAAGATGTGACCATTTATCCTACACTCAGTCTTTTTACAGCGATTGGTGGGCTATTGTCTTATGTTATTTAGCAAAAGTCATGTTTAAATAAAAATAACTGTAGGCTATTAAAAACAAAAAAAACTATACTGTGGATGAGTTAAAATGATCCACGTGTCTCTCTGTACAGTGCGACATCAGCTGTCATTCCAGTGAACACAGCGCATTGACTGAAGAGTGTTTTGACACGCCACCTGCAGACATGAGTACCACCAAGAAGTAAGTCAACATCCCCTTAAATTATGGTCTTTTACTTTTACTTTAACTCTTTGAGCATTTCACAACCATCACTTTACAGCAAATCAAAATATCCTAGATTGTTTGATATGATAAATTAATTATGATAGTAGCAATATTTGGTGGTATAAAGCTATTTTAAAGAATACTGATGATTTTGCTGCTAGTATTACACTAATTTACACTTTTAAATGTTGTGACATGCCTCTTTTTCCTGTATAGTAATATTTGTACTGTGCTACAGTCCAAATCAGTTGTGAAATGTTTTGAATGATTTATAAATCACCAGTCCAGTTAAAGTTTTTTCTTGGAGAAATAGTGGTTAACAAATATCCAGAAAAGTTTTTCTATGAAGGCTTAGGTGACTGGCCCAGCCTCTTCTCTGCATACGACATAGATATACTGTACAAGGACACTGATATGTTATCTACAATTGACTGATAGAAGTTCAAAGTAACAGTCTTAGCAGGAATAACCTGTCATTGTTAAAAATGTATAAACTGAAATTCAATTAAAACTGCATCTTCATTATTCTTATAATATTAACATCTTATGCCTTACAACTGCACTTGTTACCATTAAATTTAATAGTATGATTTAAGAATATGTTCTATAGAAGCTTGTGTGGCAGTTTGCTGTTGTGATCTCTGACTTGCTGCAGATTCTTATATGAGATGAGATCCTGTTGCTCTTAACTGTGTGGTCAGATGTCCAGGCTGCACCTGTGCTTGTCATTACCATGACTGTTCCATAGGTGGCAATAAAGGCAATGCTGGAGTTCTTCATAGCTTTGATTTTCAAAGAAACAAACCCACAGTAAAGACTCTACTATATATTGCTTATTGGAACTGTTTATATTGTTGTTTTCTTAGTATGATTTAATCTGACACTAAAAATGTAATTTTTTGCTTAACAAAATTTTGAGCTATTGAATTTATGTGTAGGACTTTGATATAACTGTATCCACTAATTCATGTATAATGTTGCCTTTGTCCATACAGCAGTGCTGAACTGTCCTTGTAAGTTGAATCCTGGGGATGAGCTCTTTGGTGGTAGCTCTCAACATCCCCTTGGGTTGTGTTTGTCCTCACTATTGTCTGAACACACACTGCCCAAGAATGGATAAAAATACTGCAACAACAATTTCCTCTAGTTCAGCTCCAGTCCACTGGAATGTAATCCTACTACTATATGTTTACCATATGACGGATATGTGCATAACCAACCATAGGGGGTCTTTACTCTTCAGTAATCTTTGTGCCACACTAAATCCAGCTAAATAGTCTTGGGTACCCTTAAATTTGCTATCTGGTTTTTACTATCGTTATATGAACTGCATGTTTTTCTATACCTGTTAGGGGTGTCCTTTATCAAAAATTTGGCAATATAATACGTATTACGATATGCCTGTCACAATTGTATCACACTATATCCCGATACTAAAACAATGGATGATATATTGTGATTTATCAATAATTATGTATAATATTATTATATATACCTTCACCAGATCAAAATTGGAAGAAATGCAACTAATTTAGTTTAAAATCACGAGAACAGTAAACAGAACTTACATTTCTTATCTTATATTTTGAATCCATACGAGAATTGTGAAGTATCGCGATATATCACTGACTTGATTTTATTCTTACACTCCTAGTACCTACAGTAATCCTTATCTAGAATGGCAAAACAGAACAACAGTCATAAATTCCTTTAAATACTATGTATTTGTAGAAAACTCTTGTTTTTATTGTTCAGCTGCAACTTTGTAGTGCTCCCCCAACAGGCATCAAAAGCTTTTTTTGGTACCAGTAGACGATACCCAGACCAAGGAGCAATGGATTTTGATCACTATGCAAATTATAAATAAAACATTCATGACAATCTTTTAATTGCTTGACTCCAGCCCTGGGTTTTTACTATGGAAACCAGATATTGCTTTGCAATAAAAACACACACATTGCAGCCAGTCAAAGCCAAACTTTCTGATCCTTTCCCACCTGCAGTGTTAGTTGTTGTGCAAGTCTGTTTATGTGGGGAGACCAGAGAGCTGGTGTCTAGTAATAGTGTGTGTGTATGTGTGTGTGTGTGTTTTGACACTTAAGTAAAGCTGGCCTAATCCTGTAAGGGCGGATGAGTAGACAAGACATGTGATGGCCCACTTGTTTCCTAGAGGGTGAGAGATAGGAGAGGGGGCATTATACTGACCAGCTGGAGAGGCTTTGGAGTGTGTGTCTATGTGGGCGTGGAGCTTATTAAGCATAATTAAAGGTGTTTTTTAAATTGGGTTGAATAAATGGAAAAATATTGTCAGAAATGTGTTGAAATTAATTGTCATCTTATTTTAATATGTTTGACCCACTACCTGTTACCGTTCTTCATCAAAATCAATTAGCAAAGACTTCCTGTCCTCTCCCTCACCCTCCTCCTCCAACAGATTACCTCCATTAGGCAAACGTACCGGCTGTGCACTGGAAAGATAACACAACTTCGTGTCTGGGGGCTAGCTTGTTGCCTGAATAGACGTCATATTTATTTTGTATTGAGTATAGGGCTGCTGTGTTGTGACTAGGATGAGCGCTGCTGGTAGTTCTAGACTGAGTCCTAGTCCAAACTTGCTGCAGGTCAATGCGCCCTACAAGCGCTATGGCTCCACACTGTCTTTGGAGGAGAAGTGTGAGCAGTCTTTTTTCCTCTTCTACTACTACAGGATGGAGGACGAGGCGGTGGTGGACAGAGGGGCGTCCCTACTCAAACACATGTGTGACGAAGAGGAAGTGGAAGGTAGGTCTTATGTGTCTATGTGTATTTAAATAGTCTTACACAGCATGTTTTGTTTTGAGCCCAACGATGATGACTACACCTTTTATAATACAGAAAATACTATTAGTCACAGGCTAAATAAGTCACTTGCAAGGACATCAACAATCATCAATCAACCAGTAATCATTTAAAGGGCCCCATTAAAGTCTTATATAGGGAGGTTTATGTTTACTCACTTCCTGCACACGTGCTGACGCTTAAAAAGCTGGCACGAGAGAGATGTAGAACATGCTGCTGATGATTCACTGCGCTAATCTGCTCAGACAACAGAGATGAACCTACTGTCCTCAGACATAAGTACTTACTCCTAAACTATGTCAGCTGCAAATTATAGATATGCTAACTTTTATTTACAGTCTAATGTTTCATTTTTGGTCTTCAGTCATCTATCAGCAGTGCCTTCAGAATAAAAAATAAAATACCAACTTCTGTTACTATGGGACATGCCTGGATAACTGGGAGATATAAATATTCTTCACTAATCTTACTGTAAAGGAGTTCCAGCTTCCCATCATTCTCATTTTCACGGTGATGTCACTTCCTAATTCTTGATTCTGCAGCTGAAATACCAAGTCCACTGTGTAAAATCTCAAGGCTGTCAAATAACAATAGATCTGCACCTACATAAATCAGTAGAGGTTAAATAGGAACACAGCAAATACTATGTTAAAACTCTAACAATAATATTTATGACTGTTTAGCATTGTTTAGGTTGGTTTTTAGACCCAAATTTTACTGTATGTACACTACTGTTGTCACACGTCTCTGTTGCTCAGTTTTAAATGACAGCATTCTGAACGTCAGTATGATTTAATACAGATGGGGGCAGCTAAAATTAATGTTGTTAAAATGCAAATTTTCCTGGTAATGCAGTGAGTTCTTGGGTCTAGCCAATTAGAGAAATTGGCAGGGTCATTTGTTACTTTACCTTTTAGATATTTCCTGCTATAAAATACAGTGTAATCAGGGGAAAATGGCTCTTTCAACCATCTGGGAGCATGACATCACATTCTCAAATTTGAAAAGTACCAATGTAATTTAAAAAAAAAGTGTTTGTTCAGCACTGAATAATAATGCTTTCTTTAATATTACCATCTATTTATACTAGTTCTGATATAGAGATAAAGAATCATTTAAGAAATATAATTTTTTTGTGTTTTTTTATTGTTCAAGGACCAAACCATATTTTTTACAACTCTACATGCACTGCGATTGACATTTTTCTTATGTACAATATAATCGTAGGAAGTATGTTTAAAATAATCTTTTTTTACCCCCAATAATAAACCTGACTTGCTTTTAATGAGCTCTAGGTCTTAATTATTAGACACCACATTTGGCTTTAGAAGTCCGCTGGGTGCTGTTTGGCCCTGTGCCATGCACTCTGTTGTGGGCCGGTCCCAGCGCAGCAGCAGTTACTGGGGAAACTGGCTTTAGCGCTGCGTCTCCTCAGAAATCTAGTGCTCCAACAAACCTCCCAGCAAACACAAAGATTTCATTTCATTCCTGTGCACTTTACTGCCAGCTTCAAAAGAATTTGGTAAAAAGAGGGGGAAGTTGTTTCACAAAGCTGCTTTGGCAGAGTACAAATCTTTCTCTGCTGCTTCTTGTCTTAGCTCTGTTTTATTTCAGGTTCTCCATCACCCTGCTTATTCTCTTCTCTCTTTTCTTGTGGTCGTGCAGACTGTACTATTCATCTATCAGGGCTCTACTGTCTCAGGCTTTTGTCTTCCTCCCAATATGCTGCTGCTGAGCCATCTGCTACAGGTGGCATTTGGTAATAACTTTGCTGGACAGTTTTAGATTACTCCAACCACTGGCTAACCCTTTAAAGTCATCGGCAGGGCTTGCCTGTCAGATTTTAATAGTAGTTGCTAGATCAAGCTAAATAAATTTAAAGAATGACAAATTGCTGAAATAAATAAAGATGATAAATGATAATATTGAAACTAATTTATACCACAATAACCCAAGAGCAGATTTAAACCACAAAAACTATTCAAAATGTACAATATTCTTAAAAAATGATAAACTACAATAAATGAATAACATAATGAACCACTTCAGTTCTTAGTTTGCATCTGTAATGAGGCATAGAAGTAATTAATTCAACCTTTTATGGCTCAAATCTTATCATATAGCCAAAAAATAACAACAAAAAAAGTCTAGCTGTGCAAAGAAAATGTATGCACGATAAATATTAACCCCAAAAATATATTGATGGCAAATGGTCACATTTTTCTATAGCACTTTTCCACCTTCCACTCAAAGCGCTTTACAACAAGGAACCACTCACCCATTCACACACACATTCACACACCAGTGTACGCAAACACTGTGGGCAATGTGGGTTAAGTGTCTTGCCCAAGGACACAACGGCAGCATTCATCTGTGGGAGCTGGAATCACACCAGCCAACCTGTGGGTCAGTGGATCTGACCGCTCAACCTGTGATGTTTTTGTCGAGAGCTGGAATCGAACCGCCAACCTTCAGATCAGTTGGCGAATGCTCTACCAACTGAGCTACTGCTGCCCCCAATATTGTTCCAGTTTTCATATACTGAATGTTAAATTGACATAACAATTATCGTGACCTAGACATCATAACATTCACTTAACTAAATGTATATAGAGGTAGCTAAAAATTATATTGTTAAAATGCAGTACGACAACAAATACAGGGTCAATATTTGTGAATTAACCTTATCGATATTTCTTATGAAAGTGCGATGTAATTAATAGGAAAAATTCTCTCTTGTCCCTGTCACGATAACATTTGAAGCATGATGTATTGCTATAGAGATATACTGTGATAAACTACTGAAACTACTTCATGCCATTGATACAATAACAATAATGTTAGATAATCCCAGTAGACTATTTTAAATTGTCTACTGAATTAAACTCAAAAGGCCTAAGATGCAAAAAATAAATAACAAAATGAACCAATATTTAGCCATAGAAGTAATTTATTCAACCCTCTACAGATTAAATCTTATTGTATTACAACAAAAATACCTCAAATCTATAACCTATAAATATTGAGCTCTAGAATATACTGTTCCAGCTATCATATATTGATCGACAGTAATGATCGTGACAGGCCTACTTTCCCCTCATCTGTAGTTTGTCCATTGTAGTATAAATGTCTAAGTATTGAATTGATATAAATAAAGTGCATCAGTATAATAAATTCATCTATTTAGCATTGTTTTGGGGAAGTAGAAATATTCGACACTTTGGCTGCATTGTTTTACATACTGCAGTATTTGTAATGTTTCTGCCCATTAGTGTCAGTGAATTTAGATGAACCCCCAAACTCAAAGCATTGTGTGCCTAAAGAAGAATGAATTCTGTTGTTTAATGGAGATCATTGTTTGTTGTTTCAAAGCCTTTGTCACTTCCTGAGTCCAATGCGGTGCCTTGGCTTGGCTCAGCATTACTCACCCTGCTTCACATGACAATACTAGACCCAATTGTTTCATATGGCGTTCTGCTCACCCGCCTATAGTATGTGCTGTCTACAAATACAATACATTCAGCAATTACAGTACATCTCAGCAAATTCTCCTGCAACATATGGTCCCAGAACATACATCCTGTTGGTATTTCGCCAGTCAACATTGTGGTGTACTTTTTGTACTTCCAAGTCTATGTAAAATTGCATGTTCTATAAGACAGCAGGGATTTAGCTCCCTTCACTGCTACATGTTACCTGTACTTCTTGACAAAATATTGATCATAACAGTGTACTGCAACCTTTATAAACCTGTGCAGCTGTACACGAAGGACAGATGTGAGAGTATGACTATCAAATGAATATAATGCTTCTGATGATTAATAGGAATAATTTTTTACTATGTTTATTTTGTCCTCTACTATTAGGTTTCTTTTTCTTTGATTTTAGTCTGTATAATATCTTGTACAATGAGGTAGCACCATTTGCGTAGTATTTTTAAATTTGAAATTGTGATTCTACCTACCACATGTACAAATATTTTTTCTTTCAGTGTTGAATTTGTATGAATATTATTATCTTGTTTGTGCCTCTGTGATATTGCAAAATACATATCACGTTAACAAGAAAATATGAACAAAGTTGACAAAAATTACACTGGTTGATGTTTGATTTATTGTTTTTTTTTTCAGGGCATCACACTGTTTATATTGGGGTGAGGGTTCCCAAAAGCTACCGAAGAAGGAGGCGCCACCGACGTAGAACTGGTCACAAGGACAGAAAGGAGAGAGTGTCCGAGAACGCTGATGAGAAGTCAGATACAGAAAACAACGAAGAGGCCAGTAATAGCATCCTCAAACCTCTCAGTAAGTTGTGATGGACCATGTCAACTCTCATCACTGCTCCTGTCTGTCCCTGACTCCACAAAAAGCTCTGCTGACCCCCCATGACCCCACAAGCAGTTGCTGAGTCCACTACATGACTAAAAATAGCTCTTAGAGATCTACAGACACTGCAGATTTAATTTGAGGAAAACTAGTGCTGTGCATAGTATTGTATCCAGTGGTGATGGTGTGAGTGCCTGTGCGCGAGGCTTTTGTCCTTGCTTGTTGGGCTGTGTGACTTTGTGCATGTGAATATTTGCTTGCAGAGGAGCTGTGCTTTGTGGTCTGTCCTGTAGTAATGACTAATGGGCCTTCAGGCACTGCAGTTGCACTCTGAAAACATGGGACACAACTCAAGACTAAAGATATTACGTAGGGACCAGGTTACTTAATGTGACTGTTAAGTAACAAGTAAGAGTTTTGAACCGATACGAAAGGTAAAAGTTAATGATTGGGCCAGGACATTTTCTTGGCATAAATGCACAGATACTCTAGACTAAATCATGAGGTCCATGATAAGATTTTAGTTTCTGTTGTATAGTACAATGACTATAGAATGGTGTGACAAATTGACAACACCTAGTCAAATTTTGGAGTGTATTAAATGCAGTGTATTTTATATTTAATTCTACATTGTGCAATTGCCTAATATTGCAGGAGGTTCAGTTTGTTTGTTTTTTCCCCTGAAACCGTGTTTTATGCGTAGAAGGATTTTCTTAAATCCAATCAGAGAATAGATTACAGTCGGCCCATCTGGCTTTCAACATTGATTGTGATGTTGCATATTACCGACACATTTACTAAAAGCACTGGTTCTGTGTGGAACATGCTTAATACATATACATAATAATCCATGTACATAAGTATACCTGGTATTTACTTTACAAGAATCACACAGCGAGAAATTGTATATGTAATACAGTTTTCAACCACAAGAAAGTCAAGCCAAATTAATTAAAATGTTCCCAAAACTATTTATTTTTACCAGAGTACAATTGGTTCAAAAGGTCAGTGTTCACAACCTTGAATGCTTGTGACTCTTTTTGAATGTGCAGACATTAAACACAGGATATACCTGTGTACTGCTGTCTCTGGGCTCAGTGTGATACTTTATTGTGAGGAACATGTGGGCCCTGGGGGAAAACACTTCTCTGTTGTCCAGACTGGACTGCTGTTGTTTGGTCAGATGTCCGCTGCAGGGATTCATACAGCTGTGAGGAATCCTGGGTGTCTGCTCACCATCTGACCTCTGAGCCTACTCAGAAACTTTTTATTACACATTTTACTTGTATTTATGTCGAAAATACAGAAAAATGTTGTCTTTGTGCCAACAATTTCCCCTCCACATTGGAGCCACACAAACATTTCATTGTTTAAGTACAGCAAAAGGCTACTGTATGAATTTCTTTCAAGTTTTTCTGCTCCATTGTTTTAGTACACATCAGCCACATTTCCTTTAACATCGAATGCAATATTGTACATATGAAATAGTCATGTCATAAATGCTCACCATTCCCGGCATGCAGCACACATGGGCCTGATCATTCCACGTTATTATGGCTTGCAGCAGGTATTTGTGAATGTTTGATCAGAGGAATAACGGTGTGTTTGGGCTGAGCTCTGAGAGAAGCCCAGAGGCTGTCACTCTGCATTCAGACCCTGTCCTCGTTACTCCCTCAGCACTGCTGCCCTGCATGCTCAATGTCAGACTATGTGGCATGGAAAACATTTCCTGTATTCACTGATCGTGTCTCTGCTTTGAATGAGAGATGCCATGTTATATTGTCATCATGTACAGGCACAGACAATGCATGTGCTATTAGATCCCCTGTAGCTCTTAACACAGTTGTAAAAAGGTCACCAGATAGAAGGTATGTGTGTGGGAGGCATGTTAGCAGTGGGACTAAACTCTCCTTTAGTAGCAGCCACACTGAGCTCTGGGCTGGACAGCGGGCATTCTTCCTCCTTCCCATATCCCATGAGCCCTTGCTGCCTGGACAAAGTGCTCTTTGTGCGCCCCTGGCTCTTGGCTAGAGCACACACAGCTTTGAAATTGCATTTGAACGATGGGTTTTTCATTTCTATCCCTTCTCTTCGTGCTTGCCTTCACCTTTCTTCATCTTCAGTGTGCACCTCTACCACCACCTTTTTAACAACTAAGTTAGCATACTGGCCTAGCAACAAGCATAGCAGATTACACATTGCATCAATATTCTTACTGGTTTTAGATACCATTTAGGTCTGAAGTTATGTTTTAGATACATTGAAAGTGCATTCTTTGTAATTTACACATACGCAAGTTTATATATTTATGACAAGTGTGTTTAATTTGTGTAATTGATGCAGTAGACAGCTAAATGTGCACAATGTACATGTAAATTATTTGTCCTAAGGTATTATTATACAGGTTGTGGTCAGAGAATATGGCAGCAGACAGTCTACTCTACCCAGTAATCTTCCAGCTCCATGTCTAAATCCTTACCTCCAGTCACTGAAGCCCCGCTTTTGCCCGCACAGTACACACTGTTTACTACAAATTTATTTTTACTACCTATAGTAACAGTCACTACATCACTGTAAATGCATCTTTTGTGTCTTTACAGTCATGTATGCATAATATTACATAATGATGGTCAAAAGACAGTGATGGCTAAAGCTTCACTAATAAGAGGCAGGGGCCTATGTCGGTGGCTTTGTGTTTGTGGAGAGCTTTTGGCTTGTGTGGGCCCGCTTTTGTGCAAGGGAGTTGTAGTGATCTCTCATTCTCAACTTCAATAGTGAGTGTCTCTGTGACAGTATCGACTGTTTGCAATATGTCTGAATACTCTTGGAAAGTATTTAAAAATGTGTGACCTATTCAAAGTTCTTTCTGCCTCTTTTTGTTGAGCACTCTAAATATTCAAATGGGATTACAAAGGAAGGAAAGCCAAGCTTCTGGGCATAGAATGGTCCATTTCCTAATTGTTAATCAGGACCTCCAGGGCGTTTTGCCAAGGCTGGAGGGCCAATGGTGGAGGCTTGTTTAAACATGGAGGGGGGTGCGATGTGGGGACACTGTCAGTGAGGGGACCCCAAACCCCATTGGCCCCCTCTTCAGAACTACTTCACCAAGTGCAGGCTACTGTGGGATCCTGTCACTTGTACCACACACTGTAATGAGGCTGTAGGCACTCCGTTACAGTCCACTACTACTTGACAATTATAAGAGGAACAGCTGACTGGGCAGTGGGATCTTTAAACATGTCCAACAACAACAATAACCTGGAGGAGAAGGAGAAAAGTGAAGAAGACCCAGAGCAGAAAGAAGAGGAGGTGATGGTAGATGTGCCACCTCCTCCTTATGCTCCTGAGGCCACAGAAGAGGCTCCACCAGAAGAGCAGCAGAAGGACTGTCAGCCCAACAGCCGCCACTACACACCTCTCACGGGGACTATTTTCTCTTTCTCCACAGTTTCTCCTGCAGCAGAGAGGGTCCGCTTCATTCTTGGGGAAGATGATGATGGCCCCGCTCCTCCTCAGCTCTTCACTGAGCTGGACGAGCTGCTGTCTGTGGATGGACAGGAGATGGAGTGGAAGGAGACCGCCAGGTAAGATCACTATCATGAGATCCAGCTCAGTGCATACGCATATATGCTTATTAAATATGTCTTATATTTGAATCATATAATTTCAAAACCCATTGTATAATTTTGAAGAGGCAAATTGTCATTAGTATGGAGCAAGTGAAGCTGTGTATTGAGAAAGTGGGGCTGACAGAAGAGAACTCAATTTCCTGCAGATAGAAAGTAGCCCATGCAGCACTGTGGTTAATAAAAATAAAACATAAACTTCAACTACAAAATATTACTCGAAAGCAACAGTCTGATCATTTTTACTGCTGTTGTTTTGCACTATCTAAGTTTTGTTGTATTTTATACAATGCTAATTAATCTAATCTCATCTAATCTAATCTAATTTTATCTAGGTATTGTCATGTTACTGGTTATAAGTTACATCTGTGACATGTTAGTGTCATATGAACCATCTCGCACTCTGAGGACCTCAGGGACCAGCCTCCTGTCTATTATGATTTTAATGTATTTCTTATTCTGTAAAGCACTTTGAATTACTTTGTATACGAATTGTGCTATACAAATAAACTTGCCTTGCCTTGCCTAGTGTTATGTATTTTTGTGTGTCTGTCTAGGTGGATAAAGTTTGAGGAGAAAGTAGAGAAAGGTGGTGAGCGCTGGAGCAAGCCCCATGTGGCCACACTGTCCTTACACAGCCTGTTTGAACTGCGCACTTGTATAGAGAAGGGGACCATAATGCTGGACATGGAAGCTTCCACCCTGCCTCAGGTTGTTGGTAAGTCAGTCGTCAACCCCAGACTGTAAAACAAATTTAATATGTTGATATCAGTTTGATTTTTATTGGTCCAATTAAAGTCAAAGTTGTTTACTGCTACAAAAGGTCAAAGTGTGAATAAACCTTTCATTGAATATTCAAACCAAGATTAAATTGTCCAATATCCAAAATATACATATATTTTGGCCTGTGCATGCCACTACATTTGTTTTAGTTTTTTTACCTCATGCAATGCAACCAGCGTGAGCCCACAACCTCCCCTGGAGATTTATGTGGCATAATTGAGTATGCAGCCTGTCTCACACAGGCTTTGCTAGGCTGGGGCCCCTGTTTAATGCCAGGCAACATGACTGTGTGAGGCCATTAGCAGCACTAGCTCCACACAAAAGCAGAATTGCCTTAAGCTGATATCTTACTGCATTCACGCTTCTGACCTTCTTTTTAAAAATAGGCTAAACCTTTTGATTGAGTCGTTTGCCATGCCACACTGCTCTTATTATGGCATAATAGTTTGGGATCCCCCATCTGTGCTTTTACTGGACTATGGTGATTCTTCATTCAGTGACTTGACAGCTGCTAAGACGGCTAAGATGAATACATTTTAAAATGGACCAAAACAGAAGCAAAATAAGACATGTGCCCACAAGCATTGCTACTGTTTAAGTTTATGCAGCTGCTGCTAGACTATTATGAGTAAAACAGTTAATCTCTATTCTGGAATATTATTTCTGCAAGTCTAATACACAGAGATATTTACAATTATATTACGTAATGAACAAGTGTGAAGTGAGAAATAGTTGCTGAAGCTATACAAGCAAAAACACTGATATTTTGGCAACTTCTGAACTGGCAATATTTTAGTACTATGGTTTATAATACAGAACTCATTCTGTGCTGTAAATTAGGGTATTTGGTCTGGGGCAGTTTAAAGGCTTCATTAAAAATAGGATGTCAGTGCTAAGAGGGTAACTATGGAGGGGGCACCACAGTCTCCTCTGTTATTGGGAAACACTGAAACAATACTGTGCAATTTTATATATAATGTATTAAACTAATGCATGGCTTTATTTCCTATTGCAGAATTGATCACTGACAACCAAATTGAAAATAGCCAACTAAAAGCAGATCTGAAGGACAAGGTGATGTACACGTTGCTACGGAAACATCGTCATCAGACCAAGAAGTCTAACCTGCGCTCGCTGGCTGACATCGGCAAAACGGTCTCCAGTGCAAGTAGGCTGTTTACCAACCAAGAAGCCGGTAATACTGATGCCAGTTTGGTGCAGTCTTTACTTTGACAGCATTTTTTAAAAAAGCAATATTGACCCAAAATTGAAAAAATACAGCAACAACATACAAACCAACTAATACTAACGCAATCTTACATCCATTTCACAAATATATTTGAATATAGTTTCCTATAACCCTATAACCTTTTCTATAGTTTACGTTCATATGACATTATAACATTCTAAAATTGAGGTGAAGGACAGGTCAGAATTCTATGGTTGCAGATTTGTTGACCTGGTTTATGATTAATATATTTGTAATTATTGGGAATATCCACACAAAAGAAAAACTCAACATCTTCTCTGTCAGCATAAACAGGTTCAGAAAGTAGTGCCATTATACATCCCCAAAGATGTGACTGTAAAGCATTTTTGAGTGTCCAAAAAAATCACTGTACAAGTCTGATGTATTATTATCATTAATAGTTAGCGTGACTTTAAGCAATAGAATTATGGCAATGGATAATTGTAAGTTTATGGATCCAATCTCTAACAAATAATGATAAGGTTCAATATTTGTAATCGTAGCTTGTTTTGATCTTTGATATTTCTTACAAAAACATTGAATCCCCCATAGAATTACACAGGCCCATGTCCTCCACCTGACATTGTGACAATATCAAATCCTAGAAAATGAATGAGATCTGTTTGGTTATAGGGTTGTGACAAAACACTGACTGATAATGCTATCAAAATCTCTGTTGATCAAAGAAAATAAAGCAATAAAAATGTGTATTTGATATAATCAAAATTACACATTAACCTCCTGCATGCTATTGAACAATAAGTGCTCTGTTCTTTACGCAACTGTTTTAATGATCAACCATGTCAATGTCAACCATGAGTCATTGGAAAATTGATAGTATTATTGTGCGTGTGTTAATTCCTGAACCACATAGCAGTTGTCTATGTAGTCACATTTTTTCTCAAGGCAATCTCAGAAATCTCCATGCACTTCTCTGTTGTAAAATTTAGCAGCATCAAGTAACTTTGACCTTTGACTTATGGTTTTTCAATGTTTACATGCTTATCTTGTGTTGCTCTCTTCTAATCAGTTAATGAAGACTTCACACTTTCACTCTGTGCTTTGTGATGGCTAATTTTTTCTTTTCCTAACGATCACTTTCTCTGTCCGCTTTTCTGTTTTCCTTTTTATCCTATCCTTTGCTTACTTGGATTGCTTCTGGCACCACTTAAAGCACGCAGTCCTCTTGACACCTCTATGACTTGCTTATCCAGTCGAATGTCTATGGAAGATTTGAACACCCAAAGGAGTTCTAGCATGGACTGGCTTAGTAAGTTAAAGGCTCATGTGTAGTATTCTCAACATCTTCTCATTGTTATGAACTAAGCTAATTAAACTGCATCAACTAAATCAATATCCAGATATGTTACTCGTAAAGGAAACTGCATCATACTGGCAAACATGTTATTACTCATAATGCTCAGGGGTCAGCGGCTTTGAAAATCTGCAGTGGCATCAGCATTACCTGTGTAAAGAATTGTCAGATGTGTGAAAGCTACAGGACTGAGGTGAAGTCCCGGTCGGTAGTCATGTCAACAGAGGAGTTGTCAGCTGCATCCTCTGAGTGCCCTGCTCACCTCCACCATGTACTCATTTATGAAGCGGTTCACTATAACAACAGTCACTCATGGCAGAAATAACACATTATAGCATAAACTTAGGGCTCAATGTACTTCAGTGAGCTAACAAGGTGCTTACAAAAGAGTTAGGACTTTCTTTTAAAGTAGTCTAGTTAAATTGACTTTTATTAGCTCTTAACCATGCTGGCAATGTTTTTTTTACTGAGTTGTTTGAGTGAGCGTGTTTGAGTAGGCCTGTGTTGTCTTCCAACCAAGTTTTGGGTGCTCAGAAAATGACAATTCTCACCTATCTCTGCCCCTCTGCAAGTATTCAAACTCAGTCATATGTCACTTACAGGTATTTTTAATAATACAAATACAGATAAAAAATGCTATAATGCTCTTTATTGCTTGCTATAATGAAATGTCCTATGAAAAGACATGATATACCAGATGTATTTTTGAATAGAAAATCAATTATGGACTTTTTCTACTATTTTGCAGTTATAGGTCAGTAAGGAACATAAAAAGTAATGATATAGTTTGATGCTAAATACCTTAAGTTTAATCTTCATTCTCTTAATTGTGAATGGGCACTGACTCAATACACATGAGGTACTGATATGATGGAAAAATCCCATTTACATACCCAAACATTCAAATACAAAATATGAAGAGAAGAACATTTAGAGATAGAATGCTCACAATGTCGTGTTTAAGTTGCACTTTTATATGACAACAAAAAAGAAGCACAGCAAATACTTTGTAAACAGACAGATTTGCTGTTGTCTATATACATAACAAATTAAACTCTTACACTTCTGAACAGTAAGTTGATAGAAGATGAATTATCATTTTGGTTGTTCTTTGGTGTTTTGTGATGAGTCCTTGGTGTTGCATGTGGAATAACTTGTCTTTCTCTGGGTCCCTGGGCAGTATTTTTGATATTAATATATTTATAATACATTTTTTTTTTTTTCAGGTTATAACTGTCTTTTTGTTATTTGAACAGATAGCCCCACCACAACACACCGGAACCTAACGTCCAGTAGCCTCAATGACATTTCAGACAAGCCAGAAAAGGACCAGGTCAGTCTCTGTTACACGGCACAACCTAGAGTTATAAAAGTATAATTTTTTAATAAAAACATATGAATCTTGGTTGAAGCCATTATTCATAAATGTAGCATTTCCACTTGACAACCACCATGTTTCATACCTTCATAGTTAAGGTCAAGGTATATTTTGAATGCTAAGGAGAAAGTGTTACTCTGTCAATTATTGCTGTGCGGGTGTCTTTCCTGATGTACCAAAGGTCACCCAGGCCTTGTCTCACTCCACTAACCTTTTGAGCAGTCTAAGGCTCACTGCACACATAACATTGTCGTAATGGTGCTGTCATTGTGTTGGTCGCCTGCTCTAATGGCTCATGTAATCTGTACAGTTTGTCTAGCATCTGACAAAATCACAGGATATTTGTTATCATTTAAAATACCCCAAAAAATCTCACCAATTTTCATCTGTATGTGGAATAATTGAAGAAATTAAGTTAAAAGAAATCCTCTAAAAACACCCCTTCTGGTGTTTCCAATACTACTACACAATTTGCCGTAAACCATACGATATACTGTATATTTATGTAGGTATTACCATTACTGCCTTTATCTATAAGTTCTGAATAATTAAGCATTTTGAGAATAGAAAGATACCTACAGAGACAATAAAGTGTTCCTTAGATGCTTTATTAAAACCCTAGATGACATTATAGGCTCTGCTACAGACCCATTGTAACATCAGTGCGCAAAGATACAAGTGCTGGGCAGTGGTATGTTAGTATGTATATATATATTTTTTTTGGAGACTATAACTGAATGCCAAAGGGATGTTTCCTTGGAAGTATTAGTCAGTAGTCCAAAAAAATCCTCAATTCATTCAGTATATAAACTCTTGGCATTTCCTTCTGGGACTCAAAAACTGGATCAGAGTTACCTCTTGAATTTTATTAGGGACACTGGACTAAGACAAATACAGCAGACAGGCCCCCCTTCTATTCATATGGTCTGATCTCTATCTATGTTACTTAATTTCTTGCAGCATTTTGTACTAACACATAGGCATATGACTTAGAAAAAAATCATAACCACCGAAAACACCTCTTATTTGATATCTTTGCATAATTTTCAACTGAAAAATATTTATTTAATTGAATTACGTTTTTGTACTTTTTATGTAAGTGCAAATTGTAGTGACACAGAGACAGTGATGTGTGGATTACCATGGTGCAGAGCCCGCAATGTGTTGTTGGACAAGTTAACCTCAAACTCAATCATTTACGTACAGACCCTTGGCCACCAGACTCAACAGCCTTTGATTGGATCTGCTTGGACAGAGCCAGAAGGGGTCAAAGTTCATAGGATTTCCGAGCTTTGAGGGAATACTGACTGTGCATTATAGAAGCAGTACTAATCTTTCATTTTCATATATCGTGACAGTGACCAAATATTAAAGCTTTCCTCTATGGTTAATCTATAAACCCATTATGTATAGTAAACCAGGAAGTACTATAGTAAAACAAGTCAAGTGTTACCTTACCTGACATAGACAGGTTTACCACTTAATAGTTGTTGAAAATGGGTGGCCAATATACTGGTATATTGGGCACGAGTATTTTTTCTAAACTACCCCAGTCTCTGTGTTCCAAATTTGTCCTCAGTGCATCATGTTTGTCTTTTTGAAGTTGTAGTAAAATGCTCAGATCAACCCTAAAGCTGCAAAAAGCCTAGCATCATTTCACACTCTTTCACTTTCACTTTTGTCTTCGAACCACTTTTAATTTTAACTTCTGTTGTCATGATACTATGTCTGTTCAATTTCAATACTATGGAAAAGGTCTGATACTTAATACCAAGTTCAGTTCCACAAAAATGATAATTATAAACACTGCCTTTTTTTCAACACAAAATAATAGTTTCTTGAATATATGATCTTGTAGTTCTAATACAGATCAAGCCCATTAAAAAACTACTCAGTAAAGGTCTATAGTCCTATCCTATACTTGTTGAAATCAGTATGGAGTTTGGTATATGTGATGGTTTTGTATTTGAAATGTCCTGAATAAAAATCAACTTATCATTTCTGTTTTTGTCACCTTACACGTGTGAACACTGAATGGCCCTTTTCACCCTCTTTTTTTATTCCAGTTGAAAAACAAGTTCATGAAGAAGTTGCCCAGAGACGCGGAGGCCTCTAATGTGCTCGTGGGTGAAGTGGATTTTCTTGATGCCCCTTTTGTGGCATTTGTCCGTTTGCAGCAAGCTGTAATGCTGGGAGCGCTGACCGAGGTGCCTGTCCCCACAAGGTAAAGTCATGCCTGCTTCATTACATTGTAACAGGGAAAATGGAGAGTCTGTGTTTGTATACAGAATCTCACAGACCATTCAGTTTTGATTTAGAATTTCTAATTACTGGAACTTTTCACAAACAGATTTTTATTCATCTTACTTGGACCAAAGGGAAAAGCCAAGTCATATCATGAAATTGGCAGAGCCATCGCCACTCTGATGTCTGATGAGGTAAGTGTGGCATTACCTCTGCCTTTCACCTTTGTTCCCCTTTATTCACCTTGGGATCTGTCTGTTCACCTGACTGCTTGCTTTGGAGGACCATTTTCACAGATGAATGCCTCTACATCTTGTGTTTGTGTTCAGATCTTCCATGACATTGCATATAAGGCCAAGGACAGGCAGGATCTGCTGGCTGGTATTGATGAGTTCTTAGATGAAGTCATTGTGCTTCCTCCTGGAGAGTGGGACCCTGCCATTCGGATAGAGCCTCCGAAGAGTCTCCCCTCTTCGGACAAAAGGTCAGACAGTTAACTTATTCACTTTGAGACTTTGAATTGAGTTGCGACTGAGGAGTGAGTGGTTTGAGCGTTATCTTAAGGCTAGCTATACAAATTCCTTAGTCTTTTTTTTTTTTTTTTTTTTTTAACTGCTAATTGGCCTTGGGCAAGATCCACTGTTATGTGAGATTGAATGTTAGTGTTCAGTGAGGCTGTTGGCATGGGTAGGCAGCCATGTTGTCCCAGGGCAGCTGTGACTAGTTTACAACCACTAAGTGTGTGTTTTTATAAAGCAAAGTATAGTAAATCCAAGCCATTATTAAACACACAAGTGTTTACTGATTCAAAAAGACCCTCAGCTGTAAATCAGTATGTAGGTTGTATATTAAACTCAAGGAACATGTTTAGCACCTCTACAAGGGTAAAAGGTTAAGGCTAACAGAGATAGCTTAACTAAACAAACAAAAGTCTAAGCCATAGAATAGAATGTTTTAGTCTGTTTTTATAATAAACAATTATTTAACTGGACACTAGAGCGGGCAAATAGTATGCATGTTATTAGTAATGAATTAATTCCCTCATTCATTGATAATAATTTGAGGGTTACTTTTAGTTTTATTTTAAATGTGTACTTTATGTGTACTCCATCCTCTGGCAGCAGTAAGTGCAAGACTATTAAACATGCATCAGTACTTGGTCAGACTGCTGTGTCTGCAGAACATAGGTCATTTTAAGCACGACAGAGTTTCTTCACGTGTATGTAACAGCTCTTTGCAGAAAACCTATTCCCATGTCAGCTCCTGGATATATCTCATAATTATAAAATGACAGTTATAAAATTAGAGCAGTTTTTGTTTCTTCTTAAAATCATTTTTGAAGGGTTGGGATTATCAATATGTTTTCTGTTCTGTAGAAAAAACATGTATGCAGGCGGTGCAGGAGGAGGAGGAGGAGGAGGTCCACAGATGAATGGAGATATGCCTCATGATGGTGGTCATGGTGGAGGGGGACACGCAGTAGGTGATGAGCTGAAAAAGACAGGAAGGTGGGGAGCAACGAGAATGATATAAATGCATACTGTATGTCAGGTGATCAAAAGAAGACTGAATCTGTGTGTTTGCAGGTTTTGTGGAGGCCTCATTCTTGATATCAAAAGAAAAGCGCCTTTCTTTGTCAGTGACTTCACCGACGGTTTGAACATTCAAGCCTTGTCAACCATTTTGTTCATTTATTTGGGAACTGTAACAAATGCTATCACATTTGGGGGTCTCCTTGGGGACGCTACAAACAACATGCAGGTATAACTCAAATCTGAAACTGTAAATTTCACTCTGACTATACTCCTGACTAAAAGTGTTTTTTACAGGGAGTCCTAGAGAGCTTTCTGGGCACAGCAATTGCTGGTGGAGTCTTCTGTTTGTTGGCCGGACAACCTCTTACTATTCTGAGCAGCACCGGGCCTGTTCTAGTGTTTGAACGGCTCCTCTACAAGTTCAGCCAGTAGGAGCAAGCACAAACTGTTCACACTGCACAAAAGGGCCTTTTGGCAACAGGGAGATGGCCTCAAAGCTAGCTCTATAACCCACACAAAACAACTAAATTCATGGAAAATTCTACTGCATGCCAAATTTATGTCACAACAAGAATTTAAAACTGAAAAGCCAAAGAAGAAGAATATTATTACTACATATAAATAAAATAAAGCAGTAAATCTCTTTTGATAGTAACCCTTATTTTCTGTTCCTTAGAGATAACGCCTTTGACTACCTGGAGTTCAGACTGTGGATTGGCCTATGGTCTGCGTTCTTCTGTTTTGTACTTGTGGCTACAGATGCCAGCTTCTTGGTGCAGTATTTCACCCGCTTCACAGAGGAGGGCTTTGCCAGTCTCATCAGCTTCATTTTCATTTATGATGCCTTCAAGAAAATGATCAAGCTGTCCCACCACTACCCAATCAATTCTGACTACAAACTGGAGTATGTCACGCACTATGACTGTGCATGCATGGCTCCTATTGTATTAGGTAATTCATTATGGTTTCAAAATGATTAATATGAATTTTATATGTTATTTATTCATTTTATTATTTGAATAGAAAACAGCACCAGCGCACAGCTTGATTCTGATTCTTTGGATAGTTCTTCTATGTGGATCCTGAATGGAACAGAACTGGTGAGTTTTGTTATGTCCAAATCCCATTAAAGTTTTTGTCCAACTAAGACCCACTTGATGTTGAGTGTGATTTTTCTGCGCAGCCAATAAACAGCACATGGTCGACCCTGACAAGAAGTGAGTGTCTGAAGTACAAGGGTGAGCTGGTGGGAGAATCGTGCAAGTTTGTCCCCGACATCGCCCTCATGTCCTTTATCCTGTTCTTTGGGACCTACACTTGCTCCATGTGTCTGAAGAAGTTTAAGACCAGTCCGTTCTTCCCCACTACTGTGAGTCTGTTGTGCTGCAATACGCTTACTATAACTCTGAGGACCCCAGGGCCCAGTCTCCTGGTGATGCCCAAAGCAGGACTAAACATGGGAAATCAGTGTTTCAGTTTTATGCCGCTAAAACATGGGTGCTGCACATATGAGACAGGACTCTGCTGTGACTATATGTTTAAATCCAGGCTCAAAACGGTTGTGTTTAGCTGTGCATATGACTGAAAGGTTTTTATTCAATAAGCTTCTCTCTTCTCTTTTAATGTTTATTTTATGATGATTGTTTATGTTTTGATCTGTTTCTATTGTGATTGTAATGTCTTGCTTATTCTGTAAAGCACTTTGAATTACTTTGTGTACGAATTGTGCTATACAAATAAACTTGCCTTTGACTATAATGCAGTGTGACACATGTTTTTCTGTTTCAGGTGAGGAAGCTGATCAGTGACTTTGCCATCATCCTGGCCATCCTTATCTTCTGTGGAGTAGATATGCTGGTTGGAGTGGAGACTCCTAAACTCATTGTGCCAAGTGAATTTAAGGTCAGTATTGTGAAACATAAATGTAGAGTTTAAGTGTGAAGAAATATCGCAAGTAAATGTTGTGTTTCAGCCAACCAACCCAACTCGAGGCTGGTTTGTGCCCGTGTTTGGAGGAAATCCATGGTGGGTTTACCTGGCCTCTGCTCTGCCTGCACTACTGGTTACCATCCTAATCTTCATGGACCAACAAATCACTGCAGTTATTGTCAACAGGAAGGAGCACAAGCTGAAGGTCAGACACACAACACTGCTGCACTAGACTTATTAGTTACTATTATAGAATTACAAACAGACATTACAGTCCATAACAGTGAGATGTCTGTACATTACATGCAGCACACTTGTACAGGATACAGGTTACCCTCACACTGCAGTTAAATATGCTTGTCATTCTTCTCATGTGAGTGAGAGATGTTTCACAGACGTGACTGCATGGACAGTTAGAAGTGAGAACTCAAACTATTCAACCAGAAACTGTTGTTGCTGTAATTTGTACTTGTGAGTCCAAAAGATTACATTAGATATATACTTAACGATATATTAAATATGTTTCATCCGTTTGTTGTGTAGCATTTACGGGTAATGAAGAAATCAAATAAGCTATGACTGAACAAATTCCCACATATTTATTTTTACATTTTTGCATTCTACTTTATTGTTTTAAGGACGTTAACAAGTATGCAGTTTTTATATAAAAACATTTTTCTGCTGTGCACATGTGAGCCGGCATGATCTCTGACCTATAGAGTGTTTGTTGTGGCAGAAAGGGGCGGGGTACCATCTGGACTTGTTCTGGGTGGCTGTTCTCATGGCGCTGTGCTCCTTCATGGGGCTGCCCTGGTATGTGGCCGCTACAGTGATTTCCATCGCTCACATTGACAGTCTAAAGATGGAAACAGAGACCTCTGCTCCCGGAGAACAGCCCAAGTTCCTGGGTGTCAGGTAAAACTCTTTAACAGTTATGTATTTAAATGAGTACTACACAGAAAATGACTTCAGCGAACTGTAGCAGATTTATGTCTGTGAAAGGATTACAACAGCAGCCACAATTACTGTGCTGATCTCTTAATCCTTATTATTTTATTACCCTGCCTGTTATTATATGTTATTGAAGATTTAGTTTTGCTGCTAAGCAGCCTTGACTACAGTTAAGCCCAAAGTTAATCATACCCCACTACTGCCCCTAGACCAGCTTTGAATAGAGAATTTGTAATTATTATCTTAATTGTTGCCTTTGAAGAAACCTTAAGATCATCTTGGTGCCTAGCTGAACTAAAGCAGCTCTTCACTTTATCCATTTAATGAACATGAGTTTAATATGTGATATATTTCTATTGCACAGAGAGCAGCGGGTCACTGGAGTAGTGGTGTTCATCCTGACAGGGCTGTCTGTTTTTATGTCTCCTATTCTCAAGGTATGGTTTCATTAATGATGACTTGTCCATCTGGTACAATTTTATGATGAGTACGCCTTAATTAGCCCTAATAAAGTGCTTAATAATAATAAACTACTAAATTAAGGGGTTGGGTTATTTGTTAAGTATCAATCAATCAATCAATCTTGCAATAAGATAAACTTTATTGAGCCACAAGGGGATACTGTATTTGTTTTGTGTATGAAGTTTAAGGTTAGGTTTTTGTTATGGTACACTTTATTGGTTAGGTTATGGTTATGGTTATGGTTATGGCACACTTTATTGTCCCAGCAGAGAAATTTGCCCTTTGCATTTGACCCTTTTTTCAATACCTCTGGACTATCTCTTCTGGAGCAGTGGGTGCACAGTACCACACCCAGGAATCTCCACGATCTTGTTGCTAGTCTTGGTCAGGACTACCGTAGCTGGTGCATAGACATCTTAACTTTAAGTTAAGAGTTAATTCTTTGTTCATGTTTTATTAAGGCTATTAAAAGTGTAGTTATTATAAAATATCTCCTGATTTTCATCCATTATGCCCAGTATTACAATGATCCCTCCTTTTGACCAGTTCATCCCCATGCCTGTATTGTATGGAGTCTTCCTGTACATGGGAGTTGCTTCACTAAATGGAGTTCAGGTAAATTTTTCATCATATTTACTGACAACACCACTGATTACTATATAATATATACTATAATATACTAGTATATATTATAATATTTTAACTCTGCACAGTTTATGGACCGTCTGAAATTGCTTCTGATGCCAGCGAAGCATCAGCCAGACTTGGTCTACCTGCGCCATGTTCCCCTGCGCAAAGTGCACCTGTTCACCTTCATCCAAGTGCTGTGTCTGGCCCTGCTCTGGATCCTCAAGTCCACTGTGGCAGCCATTGTGTTCCCTGTAATGGTAAGTCATATTTTCTGCATATTTGATACATATTTTTACCATGAAAGGCTCATAGAAAATAATCTGGAACTGAATATTGCCCAATGATGGAATTGCTTTTGTATTTTGACTGCAATTTAGGAATCTATTAATAACCCTAAACTTTACTTCCAAAAATGGGGACATACTTTGCCCAAAAAATGCTCTACATTTCTTTTGTTCTTTAGATTCTGGCCTTGGTGGCAGTCAGGAAGGGTATGGATTACATGTTTTCTCAACATGATCTCAGCTTCCTGGATGATGTCATTCCAGAGAAGGACAAGAAGAAGAAGGAGGATGAGAAAAAAAAGCGAGGCAGTATAGACAGTGAAGCTGAAGATGTAAGTGAGAAAACTACATGTATGGTGTGACATAAAGCATGTTTTCAGCAGATGGAAGGTCCATGTATTGGAAAATAAGCATTAGACATTACATGTTGTTCTCTTTGTGACAGTCTGACTACCCTTACAATGAGAATGTCCCCAGCATTAAAATCCCTATGGACTTAATGGAGCAGGAGCCCTTCTTAGGTGATAAGGCCTCTGACAGTGAGTAGAGATGAACTCCAGAGGAACTGCTACTAACTCACTTTGTCTTCTGAGTTTCTCAGCTCCACGTTTCTCTTGCTTTCTTGATCTCCAGTTGTTATCTAATGATTTCTTATTGTGTTTAATGCTTCTTGATTTTCACAAAACAAACTCACCTTTTCTTATTTTTCATTTTGTTTGAGAGTGCATGTTTTAGGGCTCTACAGAGCAAATCAAAATTGCAATTTGAGTTGGCTCAATCATCAAATTGTAAAACCTGCAGTCATTTAGATAATAGACTTTCCACTGCAAACAATAAAATATTCTGCCTTTTATAGAATAATATTTGAAGTTTATCTCTACAAACATTAATGCATTGTATTCTTGTTTATGTTAATCAGTTTACAATGTGCACTCTAAACAGAATCCTATGCTTTTTAAACAGCTCAAATCAAATTATTTTATTTTATATATTATTTTTTTGTGGTGCAACTTTATCATGCTTCTTGTAGACCATCAACGAGTGCCATAGAACCTATTTACTTGCATTGTCCAAACTAATGTAGGTTTTATTAACAGGAGATAAGTCCCCGGCATTCCTTGAACACCAAACGTCATGCTGAGCGCATGGACTACTACCAGGCTGACTACACGTCAAGGTCAGTGGGGTCACACAGTCTTGACCTGTAATATTTTCTATTATATGAAATATTTGAATGAATATGATGAGTTATGAACAAAGTATCAGTGTTTTTTCTTTGGTAGCATTCATAACCCACAACACACTTTGTCGTATTGTCCACAAAAACGGAAGAATCAAGAATTACTCAACACTTTGTGTTTAAATAACTTGCACACAAATGTTTGTCTTGGCAACAATTCCCGCGATTGCAATAAAATCCCATATCTCATAAAATGGTCAATAAACATTAGATCGGTGATTATACAGCCGGAGCAGAGATAACATGTCTTATGCCATGGACCTCTGCTGAGGACCAGAATCTACAGGTCATGTGTAGAGAGTCACATGTTGTCCGTGCATCCCCCATCTGGCCTGCACTTGTGGGAACAGCGCTGACGAAAGTATCATTCGGAGCGGATTAGCTTTTGGGACAATGCGCGAAAAGCAGCTGTGATCACAGGACATCTGTGATGTTTACAAACAACATGCATGATATGTACTAATTGAACCTTGGCTTTTTGTCAAAATAAACCAGATTTTATCCATACAACAGTGTACAACTATCACAAACATATAGATTGTAGTTAGCATTTCTGGCCGAGAAAATGTCATTGTGAAATAATATTATCTCATGTAATTTGGCACATGTCTCTCAGAGCAGAGACTGCATGATGACGCATGCCGTGATACTGATGACATGCTTCTTCCTCTGCTCTACACTAATCCTGTCGAGCTAAGACTGTTGGCAATTGCTTTGTGCTCAAATGACCCAGGCCATCTCCACAGAATACACAGATCCAAGTATGCTGACTACTTTTACATGCACGTTTGGGTTGTGACTTATCCATACCAACCTCCTTTAGAAAGAATATAAAAATAATATGGAGAAATCCTAATGTAATTTTCTTTGTGTTTCAGCCCCGACATGAGTCCTCTGAAGTCTGTGCCTCAGATTAGAATAGACATGGATCCAGATGATGACTACGATGAAGACAACACGTTCTACTGGAGGGGCCGAGGGTCTGAAACATCTCTGTAGACAAGTGTCAATACTGGTTCATCTGTGCCACAGCAAAGATCTCATTCTGACTTTATCATTAGCCAAGCTTCTCTCGCATGATTTTAGGACCTATGTACTGCGAGAAAAATGAGGACTACTCTAACTATAGAACAAATGTATATTTTCTATTAATGCAGATACTCACTTCTGTCTTGGCACCGCTCTGCCTCTTGCCTCTCACTCTGAATAATTACTGTTCGTCTATGCAAGTCCTGCAACATGTTGCCAATCAACAGGAAATGCTGCACCTCTGGATGTACATGGACATTTCTCCCTATACTTTGGCAGAAATATTGAAAAAATGAGCCTCGAGTTCAGTTACGCTAATCTCATTTTCCTGTAGCAGGGAAATGCTGTTTTTATAGCTCTACCTCTTGTTTTAGAAGGAATTATCACTATGAACAATTGTGTCATTTTGATTTTAATACAGCATGGGCTTTGATACGTTCTGTCTTCTTGTAGAGTTGTTGAACATATGAGATTTCTCTATTGTAGTTCCAAGGATGTGTAGCTATTTTGAGTAAATTAACAGTATATTAACACTGCATATGTTGTATGTGCAGACAAGCTTAATATGATGATTTTTGATTGCATCACTTTCTAATTGAAAATTATTCTGTCACATGACCTCCTAAAGGCTTTTGTTACTGTTTTAAAAATAAATCAAAACATTCTCTATCTTTTTAAATGAATGTGCGTTATTTATTTTCAAACCTACTTGTGGCCATTAGTGATGAAAAATCACTTATTTTGACATCAGTTTTGTTCTTACAGTACACTGCCCCCTGCTGTTAAAATAACGATTCTACAAACTGTAAGATTACTTTTATTTTAATCGCTCTCATGGCTTCTGCGAAAATTTTACATTGACCAGGAGGAACAATAAAGTATTATCGGGGGGAGGGTATTAATAGCTTTGGACAAGGAAGATGAAATAAAATGATAGGTCTAGTTCACTTTAAAAAAATAAATAAATAAAATCGAATACTTAATAATTGCTTCCCCTAAAACAAAACTTCCACTTTAATACAGAACATATTTTTTTTTTATATTTGAATCAAACTGCAGAATCCACCAACGCCCAAACAGTGCAGGGATAATATGTTGTTTTGACATGATTAATAGGACTTTATTGGTGGAATTCATTCACTGTAATTGCATGTTCATTGTTAAGTATTAACTACAACCTTATCCAAAAGGATGGTTTCTTTGGATTTTTGATAATTGTTCTGACATTTAGCCTACTGGTAGTTTCCACTCCTTTAAAGACAGTAGACTAAATTTAGAGCAGTGGTAGGCCAGTCTACAGACGACATGTCATTTGCCTCACGGCCTGAGGCCAAACATACTATAGGTTAAAATGTGAAGTCTAAGCATACGACTGTGGGATGTTCCAAAAGTGGCAATATGCACAATCACCACTAGATGGTACTAAGCTTTATCAAAACACATCAATTGTAGGCCTAACTGTAGACTCTTGTGGCTAATGTTGCAGACAACATTGTATGTCACATGCAGCTGTGTGTTCCAAGGATGCTCCGCTGTCCATTTAATTACCTCAGATAATGAATTCATCTTCTCAGGCTCTCACCCAGAAAATTGTCTGTTAACTGTCCAATAACGGCACGTGTCATCTGGAACAGGCAGCTCTTCCACTGCCTTCAATCCCTGACAGGCATACAATTTTATTTTGTGAATTTTGCCCAAAGACATTTTTGTGAGGGTTTAAAATAGCATTTTATATCAGATAAATAACTATTAACTTTCTAAATGGTGGTTTCCATGCTAAAATAAGAAGTGCATTCATCCTCTTAGACACATTTTTTCTCTGGTATATGTCATGTTTGGGCAAACTGTACTTTTTCCCCATTCTAAGAAATGTAGTAATTGTAGCCATGACCCATAGCCTTTGTATGGAATAAAGACTTAATATAGGAGCAGAAGGACAATCCTTTCACTATCCCATATAGAATATAGTTTTAATAGATCCCTGGGCTGTATAGATATAGCCTGTATTAGGCCTTTTTTAATCCACATGATTTCTCTTTCACACTGGAAACCCATGACAATGACAAGATGATGCCACGGTGTCTTAGAAAAGCACATCATTAGCATAACCAGTGACCTGGAAGAAACACCAGCTGTGATCAGACCATGTGCAGGTTGCCACCCACATGGCCAGAATTATACAGTTTCAAATAGCTTTTTTAGACTAAGAAATGATGGGAGTGATAGTTGAACAAAGATAGTTGATACTGAACAAAGTAAAAACTGAGACTTTTTCATGCAATTTGTAAAAATGTCTCAACTGCTAGTCTAAATTTAAGTATTGGTGGGCCTATAATAATTGTTTTAAATCAATAAACAAACTGACACCCAATTACACCTGGGCGAAGGCATGAAAAAATACAGATATATTGACTTTAGGTCCACTTTCTACAGACTGCACACTGTAAATCACTGCACTGACTTCCTGTCTGTCATTGAATGTAGTCAAGTCAATTTGAATTGACTCTCATGTAAAGGGTCACTGCAGATGGATTGGCTTATATGGCCAATATTCTTTCATATTGTTTCATTACATCTGTTAGTGCTTCCAGGTAATGGAGTGTGAAGGAGAATATAAACTCCAATCTCAGACTGGCAGCCTCATTTCAGTCAGTCTACCTCTGGGCAGCAGCAGACCTGCAATCAAGTGAAAAGCACCCAAGGTAGAAATGTGAATGCTATGAAAACCATTTAATTTTCTTTATTGTGTAATGGTCCACAGGGTGTTAAATATAGTCAAATCCTAATATTTAGCTCATTTCTGAACTCTGCCTCTAGGTACACATACCTCTACTTTAGCGCACTGCAGTAATGAAAAGAAGTGCCTTTGAAGCTCACTAAGGCAAAACGCTGACTGAAAGAAGATAGAGAATCATTTCTGAAGCAACCCTTACCCGTGACATCTAACAACTCATGAGTGTCCTAAGGATCATATATAAAGTCATACCTTAAGCCTTTTATATATATGTATATATATAATGTATGTATAATGTATATAATAATATAACAATGTTAGTTATAGTTGTACTAACAGCAATAATGACAGAATGATGTTAGTGAATTAGAATAATAAAATGTACCTCATCCTGTAAGTTTTACTTTATTCGCCAAGGAACAGATTGTCAGACCGGCAGTTCTTGTTTGACCCTGAGAATGTGACTGAAGTCTGAAGCACTAAAGTCCCTGTATAAAGTGGTAGACTGTGAGTCAGTCTCTTTTGCTGATCCAGACACTTGTTGTTTACTTGTACCACTCTGATACATGACACAGACCTTTGTTGTGATGACGTTCCTCTTAAGTTTGTCTGTGGATGCGCACATATTCAGATCATGCTTTGAACCGCAGTAGAGACCCCATGGACAAGGAACAGTGCCACATCAAAAACTACCCCTGCCCAACTCCCCACAAAGAGTTCTGATATTCTGAGTGTGAAAGGAAACAACAGCGATGCATACTCCTCGTCTTCCTCATTCCTCAGATTTGCTCCTGCCTTGAAAGCAATTGTGTACCATTCACTTTGTATCTGCTTGTGCGATGCCGGGCCAGCCTATGTGAGCGAAACAAGAAAATGGTTACAATTTTACAAGGTCACAAGAAAAGTTGTTCACAATACTTGGCAACAAATGAGATTCTGTGGCCTAGACTGACCTTGCAAAAATAAAATGGGCATTTCTACTTAAAAAACTGTTGTAGTACAAAGGGTTTTAAGGGTTTTCATCATATACAGACAATGTTTTATATTGTCTGTTTGCCCTTTACCACACAAGAGGTGTATGAATACCAAACCATCAATTACTGCATGGTGCTGGTGAGGATTCTGTGTTTAATTTGTAGTTTCACAGTGTAATGGGAGAAATAACACACCATTCGTCCACACTCATTTTACACACTTAAAGGTCCTGTATTACTAAACTAAACTGACTCATGTGATCTTTACTCATTCACACACAAGTAATCTGGTATTATTAATCTGTCTACATCTCAAGAATTAAAAAAAGCTCTGGTCCACCTTGTGATGTCATGAAATTGGCATTTCCAAGGCTGAAATCATCCAAATGATTCTACTATGGGGTTTAAAAACACATTAGAGCACTTTCTGTACTACCACGTGACATTATAAGGTGGAACAGAGTGTTTTCTGTCTGAGAGAAGAACACAGGATACAGGGTTTGTATGTTAAACATGTGTGAATTTAACAAAACACAACTCCGGCTATTGTTTTGACATCAGAAAACATATGAGCAACACTTGTACACTTACAACTTATTACTTTCATTCAATACCATCTGTTGTAACAATGCAGTTGTATCCTCAGCCATATTCCATACATAAATACATACATCCAGGATCTAGAATTTGAATCGTACAGACCTGTCACAGCTGTGGTACTTCATTGTATCACTCTGGGACTTGTTTCATTGACGTCTTGCCTCATCTTAGCCGTAATGGCGGTGTGCTCTCAGCTTGAATGGAGCACTGCTGTCATATCTACAGCCTTATTTTTAGGGTAAATCTGCAGATAAATGTCCCATGTGGAGTGGTTTCCTTTCACCAGAGCCAGTCCATGCTGTCTGTCGCTGCTTGAGGATCATCTATGGAAGAGCACACTGGCACCATCAGGGGTGTGAGCCCAGTGTGGTGATGTCACGCTGCAGTAGCCCGTGGAGCTCACCTCGCCTGGGTTAGCTGCTAGAATGTGCTTTGAATATAGATCAGGGGTGTAACAAAATCAAAATTTCATGGTACAATATGATCGCGATTTGCATCTCTTCACAACACCTGTCATTTTAAAGGTCCTATATTATGTGAAATTAGTGGCGGAGCGTACATTTCACACCTAGGCCTTCAGTACTGCTCCGTCTGAAACAATTCACTCCTCAATAACTATTTAATGGCTATAAAAGCATCTTATTACACAGAAACACAGTTTAAAGAGCTGTGGAGATTCTGTGCATGTAGAAGTAAGGAGAGGAGGGTGTGCGGTGCACGGAGAAGAAGTGAGGAGCACTGGGGTGCTAAACCAGGACTAAACCAAAACTAAACCAGGACTGTTTGTCGGGACTGGCCCAAAGGTGCAGCCCGCGTAGACTGTCGGGTGACCACAGATGAAAGGACCGCATTGGGGTCGGTGCTCCACCGTGCTGCATGGGGCTCGGCTCCGCATGATGCTCCGTGCTGCACGGGGCTCAGTGCAGCTGTCGCCCGATCGCGCATTGCGGACACTCACTCTCTCGCTCACTCTCTCTCAAATCCAAGATTAGTCTTGGTGTAGTCCTGATTTGGACCTGGTTTAGTCCTGGTTCCACTACAGATGCATTTTGCTGCTTTGGCTGGTTCGCCCTCTGACTGTCCAATCAGTGAGTCTGAATCCGGTGACATTGTTCGCTGCTAGAAGGCCCTGCTGATACCAACTCAAAATCTGATTGGTTGAAGCAACAGTTTCATCTACATTTATTTTGTGTTCGAGGGCCTTCAGAATGGATTGTGAAAGCCTTAGGGATACTTCTTTGACTTTGACTCTGCCTAGCAAGAAGTGACGGTTGAAAGGTGATTGGTCAAATGCTTTAATATGAAAATGCAGGTATGGAAGTGGCACAACCATTGGAAAAGTTCTGAAAGGAAGCAGACGGACCATTTGGAATTATTTAATAATAATATAATTATGACGTAGGTTGACCATGAGCGGGTTGGCGTAAGGTTAAAAAAAAATCCAGACACAGACGTGAAGCAGTGGTCCACACTTTACTTTTTGTTTTCAATAATTACAAAAAGTGCAGTGCAAAAAAAGCTCAGGGTGCAATATCAAGGCCAGCAGCAGTTTCCTCTCCAGTAGCAGAACACAGACTGATCACTTGAGGCGCCTTTTATGCTGGTCTGACTGATTGGATAAAACTACTATAGCTAAAACAGGGATGGGAAAATTATCATTATCTTAAAATCTTAACCTAAACCTCCATAAAATAAACCAAAACCAAATAACTATTAAAACCACCAACTATATACATAAAAACCCTAAAACAATTACACTAATGAAACTTTAAAACCCATAAACCAATAAAACACGTAACCTAATACCCCTGTACAAAATAACATACTTGGTCCAGCCCGGAACCTTAGAAGAGGGAGCTCGTTTCTAGGGGGATTCTTTTAGGACCTGGACAGAAGATTAAAAAAAAAGGAGGTAAGTAAAAAGCAGAATCACACCATTCATTAAAACACCATAAAATACACTACCGCACACAAACACTTACAACATTTCAAAAACAGATATTGCACCATATGTTGCACTAATTCAATTTAAAATGTAACTGGCTAATTGTCTCCTTTCCCTCCAGGGACCAGCAGCTTCCAGTTAAAGTGCTACTGTGCCTCAGGATTAAAAGGTGGTAAAAGGAAGGACAATAAATAATTTTAAAAACCATGCATGCAGTTTCTTTTGTCATGTGCAAATATGTTGAAAGTGCTGTATGCTATCAAAGTGCAGTGTTTTAAAGTGTCCTACTGAAGGGTGAAGGTGCTTAGTGTACTTATGGGTAACAAACCACCAGCCTGTTTGTTACAATAATTAACATCAGTCTGTGATTCAGATATTTTTAGGCAAGCAGAGAAGGCCCTGAAGGCTCTGACACCCCGCTACTGTGTGAAATTGACTCTTATGGGCTTTAAACTATGTTATGATGTTGTCACCTCCTCAAAAACATACCTGGAGTTGTGTTTTGTTTCATTCACACATGTTTGATTAATCCTTTATTATTAGCCTGTCAAACAAGTGCAAATCATTATTATTATTATTATAAAAAGAATTATGATATAAAAGTGTTTAACATTTCCTTCAGGCTACATGCACTGAAATAGGGCAAATAATTTCTTTTAGCTACTGCTGCCATAAAACTATAACTTTAAGCAAAAGAAGACTTGATATATTGTCAAAGCAGTCAGAGTTTTGACAATGCAAAATCACAGTGTTCTTTGTTATTGTTACATCCCTAATATTTACACTGGTTATCCACTGGTTGTTTGACAACCTTAACATATCTTCCTCTTCAACTTTGAAAAAGATGATGTAGATAATACGAAGTTTGTTTATGGGCAGGGATTTTATTATATAAATTATTAAAATGGTGATAACTCATAGAATCCAGGTTGCCAAGAAGTCCTGTTTCAACCCCCTCGAAAATGAGATGGCACTTCTCAAGGGCCATTCCAGCAATACATTTATAATAAATCTCAGTATGAAGATGCAGTTGGGCTCAAATAAATCACACAAATTGAGCTGGTGAATAACCAATAAATAAAGTTACTATTTACATAATTTCTCAAGAAAATGAAAATGTTTGCAGTATCTAACAATAGGCAATAAGGAAAAACTTATTTCCAAATTAACCTCCGGGTTGGAGACCTACAGCTACTCTGTATGGACTGCACGTGTCCCCCTAAGTGCACCTCTAAACAAATGAGGCCCTTATAGATGTAAGGGCAGAAACAGTAAATGTATGGATGATGGTCATTTATTTATTATGAATTATTCAGATATCCCCAAAGAAAAAAGCTGGTCTGAGCCTTCTGTGTACACTGGTACTGAACAGATGTGTGAACCACGCGTGGCTTTAAAAGCATAAGCTTGAACGAATGATTGAACATACTGTTTTGTACTGAAATTACACAGAAGTTCAGTTCTGAATGTATGTAACTCTCAACAGTAGCATCCAGGTTATCAAAACAAAATGCTGTTTAGTTTAACATGAAACCATGCACATTATTGTTGAAGTTGTGATTTGTCCCCAAATCCAGTAAAGTTGATCATTTCTCAGAGAAGTGACTTTTTTCGAGCATTCATAGTGAAAAAAATCTGCCTCAGAATGCTCAAAGCCCAAATTTGAGAGTTTGTTCACAAATATCTCATCCAAATTGTTCAGAAGTTTGTGTCAAGCTGTCATAACAAACACTGGGTTCAAAGGGCTTAACCAAGTCACGAGTACCAACCAAGAGTCCAGTCAGTGACCAGATTATATGAAGAAGATATCAGGAGGCAACGCTGTGAGTGGAAACAACCTACTTAAACATATGTTATCTAACAGTGATTTTTTTGATGAGCATTGCAATGTTTGCAATTGCGATTAAATTTGCAATTTATAAAGTTTACATTTTAAACCCATCCAGGTGAACTGACAAAATGAAATATAATATGGCCAGACTAATACATGACTCCCATGTAATTTCAAACACGTTTGTACAGATCTAAACAGGACTTGTTTTTTTTTTTTCAGAATTAGACAGGATATTTTGTTGTTTATGGAGGAAATTATAATTTTGATGAAATTATGTTTAGCCCTATACAGTACTCCCAGCATACAGTGGTATGACACTGTGGATATTACAGACTACGTTTAATTTACATACACTAACAATGTTTCTAGTAGATCAAGTTACACCAAACATTTACAGCAAACTGACTGCTGCAGTTTCCAATATATTACAGTGTAATGCATACTGATTACTGATTTGGCATGCAAGTATTTTCAATTTGGCTCTAAACATATTTCATTTACATTTGTTATTTACACCACCAAAATCTATTTCAACTTAATTCAGACAGTGTACAGCTGCTGATTAGCAAACAGCCATTTTATACCACATAATCCGATCTGTATGTGAGTGAGAGATTGCCTTTTTCTGCAGAAATCTTGCTATTGACATAATTGTATTTCTTCCCTCATGTGCACTTTCTTGATTCACATGTCGGATACTTCAGGTATATGACACACAGAGGACATCAAAGAAAGTTGTCTTGATATTTAGATGCTGTAGGCTGTATTTTCAAACAAAATCTCATGTGACATGGCCTATTTTTACAGCAGCTTATAGTGTACTTCCAGTTCTATTCCCCTTTTCAACAATGAAGCTTTGGTTTCTGTACACACATGCTTTTTCTGGGAAATTATTTAAACCTGTTTTTCCAAAGTAAGTTATTTACACCTCAACTTTGAAATGAATCTACCAGGTTCATCAACTTTGTGAATAATACTTTGTCCTGCTATGGAACCATTAAAAGTAAGTATAATATATCTGATCTCCCATATGAATTATTCCCTTATTAATTAGACTGCAATATTCACACTGCTTTCTCTCTTTGTCTGCTTCTATGAGCATTTCACATGAGGAGCAGTCCAGCGTGTACCACTGCATCCTATCATGATGATTGCCATTGTCAGAATATAGCTAGGTGACAGGAAATTATGCTTTTTTATTTCACCACAGCCTCCAAAGAGTTCAGTAAATAAATAGGCCACATGATTCGCTCATATATTTGAATCTAAGAGGAAGGAGACATTATGAGTGATAAAACAAAGCAATATATCATCCACAAATAGCTTCACAGAACATTAATCTTTTTCACTCTCAAAGCTGTAAACTAATGTGAAGAAGGAACACACTATGTTCTCAGTAGAGACTGTTATAATCCTGTCTCTCCCCTGAGGACAAACTAGTACAGAACAGGAAGTTATTCTGAGAAAAAGGCCAGTCAAATGTCTAATATATCAGGGGATTTACTCTTCTGTTTACAGTTCAGTTAGGTCTGATTGATAGAGCCAATTGTATGTAAGCCTGTACTGTTACTTATAGGCTCAAAATTATGTTTTTCTCTCATTAATGGCAACGGCCATTCCAGCTTGTCAAAGTCCGATCCCGTCAGATCTCAGAAGCCAAGCAAGGATAGTGCTAGTTAGAACCTGGATGGGAGACCACTGGGAAAATCAGGTGCCACAGTGGGGCGCAGGTCGTAAAAAATCCTGCCATTGTATTCTTAGGCAAGGCACTTCACCTACATTGCGTAGTATGAAAGTGGTGTGTCATAAGTGATGGTGGTAGTCAGAGCAGCAGATTAAACAAATACAATATAGTTTACGACCACTGGGTATGGAGTGAATGAATAATGATCTGTACAGCATCTCTGAGACATATGTCTGTGAAAAGGGCTATATAAATAAAAACATACTTAACTTACTTATTATTATGGTCTAATTTTTTGTACTATTTACATAAAGCAGTTACACCCAAGCAGTTATATTTTCACCCAATACTTTTGCATGTTTGCATAATTATCTTCACTTGAATAATACTGTTTTTTGACTTGTCTACTCTTTGTGAGTTTGGTTGAAAGTTACTTTTGGCTGATCCACCATAAAAAAAAAAAAAAAAAAAAAAAAAAAATTGAAATATGAAAGTTTCTAGCTTCTTGTTATGAAAGTGAATGTTATCAAATCTGGAATGTACTTTTGAAGCTGATAAAATCTGTTTTTAAGTATGTTTGATTCTGGAAAATACTGGACTGTTAAAATGAATGTGTGATTTGAAAGGAACACACTGATCCTAACTTATCATTTTGGATATTAAAACTCTCCACAAACATTATTGTGGTCAAACCTCCTTGTCAGAGATTGATCTCATCAGATCTCAGTAGTAAAGCAAGGCCCGGGCCTGGTTAGGACTTGGTTGGATAGGAGAGCGCTGGGAATTCCAGGTGCCACAGTGAGGCGACAGTGGCAAAAAACTCATTGGGCCCGATCTTGCCCCCAGTCTTAGCACTTAGCGCAAGTGTGGGGCGTGGAGTTCTAAACAAGAGGTGTGCCGTGCCTGAACATCAGGTGGAGTGGAGCAGACTGAGGACGTGGTGTAATGCGTTCACTGAATTGCCAGAATCGTAAAAATAAATATCAGTCGAGTCCCCTGAAAAACAACATGTTACATGCTCAAGGTTTATTTTATTTGGAAATATATTAGGACGATAAATGCTTAACATTCATAACATGTTCGTGAGCTGTGCGGGAGCCGTCCGGATGCCCTCCCGCAGCAGAGCACAGCCCCTCGCCCGCTCCCTGTACCGGCTCAGCTCTGCTCTATAGTTTGGTTTGATCTGGATCTGTACAACAGCTGCTCTTTCACATGAGGCCGTTTACAGTGATGTTCTAAAGTGTGTTTTCCTGCCCTGTCTGTGGTCCTAATGCTGCGTTGTCGATTGTCGATTACATTCGCACGGCCGGACTCAGAGATCTGTGCACGCATTCACTGACAGCTCGGGGCTGCGGCAGCGAAGCAGACGCACGTATTGTGCCTGTGCGCAAAGCAGTAACATCAGAAACATTTATATGACAATAAACGTATTCCATAATCCGCGAGACTTCCACCTGTGTGGGACAAAATGCAGTGGACACCCGTGAGACGAGAATGTGAGCGGTCAGCGGTAGCAGCGGTGGACACTCGTACCTCAGGTGAGTCTGTGGGAGCGGACTGCAGTAGGCCACAGACGGGAGAGGGTGCGAGAAAGCAGCGGGTCTGTGGGATGGGGAGCACATGAGACAGACACTGGTCTGAAACGAACAGGGACAACTAAAAGGTTGATGTGTGCACGTGCACGGGTTTACAGCGGTGTGCGCACATGAGAGGGGCACACGTGCGCGTGGAGTGTTCGGGACACAAACCCAGTCAGTTCTGTCATGGCCCACACAAAATTCTATATTCCTGGCTCCTCTGCTGGTGTGTACTCGCATCGCGGGGCTCCGGAGCTGTTTTATTGTACATTTATATAACTTGTATAACTACACTCCGCTTTGCTACCTGTGTTGAGGCAAAGATTGCATATATTACCCAATCTGGCAGTTCTTTTAAATACCACAGCGCTCACAGATTGGTTCAGATGCCGTCACCATATATGTACCGTCCCACTCCAGCTTCCAGCAGCGAAGTACAGCCCCACCTGGACACGCCCCTTCCTTAATACTTGCGCTCAGTGTTAAGATTGGGGCAAGATCGGGGCCATTGTGTCCTTAGGCAAGACACTTCACCTACATTCCCTGGTAAGAAAGTGGTATGTACGTGAGCGATGGTGGTGATCAGAGAGGTCGATGGTGCAGATTGGCAGCCTTCTTTCTGTCTGTCTGCCCCAGGGCAGCTGTGGCTTCAGTAGTAGCTTGCCACAACCAAGTATGACTTGAATGAATAATGCACCAAACTGTTGAGCAACTTTGAGCATCTGTAAAAGCATTAAGACTAATGCATTGTTAATATTATTATGCCCGTCCCATAGGGTTTGCTGAGATTTTAAAAACTTTTCAGTGATATGATTTTCAGCTAATTTTTGTTATTAGGACTTACAATGTGTGATCCTGGAGAGGTGTGATGATCACAGTGTTAGTGTTATAACAGCATATGGCCTGTACAGTTGAGGCTGAACACGTGAGTGCTTTTACATGCACGCTGGATCTGTGAGCTTGTGTTGCCTGTTAATTCACTCACCTTTTGCCACCTGGGACATTGGTTAACAGGGGAATGCATGGGTGTGTATATTCTGATTGTTTTTGTCATTGGCCCCATTTCATAAAGCAAGCTGAACTTACCCTTGAATTAAAATCTGGATTGAGTTTTCCTTCTTCTTCTTCTTCTTTTTTATTTTTTTATTTTTTTTTTTATTTTACAAACTCGGAGTTGTGGCTAAACCTGTTTCTTGAAATACAGCCTTTATGTAAGAGACATTAACCAAGTAGAAGTAGATTTTCAGTGTTATAACACTATCTAGAGATATGTGACCTTGATAGTGAAGACTAAAGCATGAGTTCTTTTTATTGTTTTTGTTTTTTTGTTTTTGTTTTTTTTGTCAAATATGATTTGATGATATGGTAATTTGCACCATGAAGGCAGAAGAAGAATAATCTTTAAATCAGCTAAAATGGCATCATCTGAATGTACCATCATACATTTGAAATCACCTATTAGGGATGGGGCAATAAACAGTACTACCATTTATCATGATAAAAAGGTAGACAATAATCGTTGGTGAGACATTTTATAGAATTATGAGAATCGCCAACAAAGATAATCGCCATTGTATTGCAAGAATGTGCAGAAAAAAAACTACTTATCCATGATGTTTTCTTCTAGATCAGTGTTGTTTTCATTTCTAACCAAGTGCAATCCTAAAATATTTGCTTAAATATGTAACCTATTCCAAATATTAAATTGTAATTATTCATATCCATAACATTTTTAACCACTTACCATCCACCCGCCCGCCGGCGGGCGATTTTCCCTGTCAGCAGCAAATATCATGATATAATCATCATTATTATTTTGGCCATTTGATGTAACACCAAATTTCATTCTATCACTTATGTGAATGTGCATTGATTGACGTGCATTGAGTCTAAAACTGACATAGGAGAGACTAGGGGAAGATTCTTATACAAAAGACCGCCAGCTGCGAGAACACTTCTCTCATCCTTTCGACATCAAAGATTCGTCCTGTGGCTCTGTGCCCAGACTCTGAGCATAAAGTTTATGCAGTTCCTGGAAGATAATGAAATGATTGACCGTTCCATTGATATCCAGTTTGATGATACAGCAGGTCAGTGATCCTCTTGTTCAGATCTGAAGAAGATACCCCCAAGCAGCCCTGCAGTCTCACTGGGGACAATGTGGCCCAGTGGTTAGGTTTGTGCCCACGTACTTTAAGATTTATGGTTCAATTCCAGCCTGTGCCAATGTATAGCCTAATACTGTGGTTAAATATAATAGAATTCTGTTTGATTTTGTGGTATCTTGGTCATGAAAGAACAAATATAAACTTTGACTTTCTGGTGGTAAAATATGTAGTTGTCTTAGTAAAGATGAAAATTTAAATCAGATATGGCTTGTCTCCAGATGGGGCAAGGGATTCTGAAGTATTTTGCTTAAGCTTATGTTTTGGCTTCCATCCAAAAGATGTCTGTGAGGAGCCACTCTTATAATTTGTGAGCTGTGTACATACTATTGGTTGAGAGCCAAATAGTCTAGAGCAGGGGTGTCAAACTCAAATTCACAGAGAGCCAAAATTAAAAACTGGGACTAAGTCGTGGGCCAAATGAAATACTTACTGAAAAATTTTAACATCATCTGCATGTTTTCTCTTCTTTCGAGATGTGTAATATTAAACCTTTTCTCATTAAAATAAATGTTTAATAATAGTTTTGCCTAAACACTGAATCCAGAACAAGCATAATGTAAAAATAATAACAACATTTTTAATTAGTAATGTCTCTATAGCCTATCTGTAGTCTGCGGGCCAGCTCTAATACATATTTGATATGATCTCGCAGGCCAAATATAATTATATCGTGGGCCAAATTTGGCCCCCCGGGTCTGAGTTTGACATGTCTGGTCTAGAGGGACTTAATTAGTTAATTTGTTTTATATACCACTTTGTACCATAGCCTTTTCTCTTTTCTTGTACAACTTAAAATAAGAGATTTGGAGAGAATACCTTAGACTAAGTCAATTGATGATATTTCATGTACAAAAAGCACAAATAGATAATGATAGGTTTGAATCAGCTACATACTGAAATGCAAAGCTAAAAAAAAAGTCAATTTTGCAGGATATAGGCTCTAATCTTGAAACCTTGCTTGTGTGGTACACCAAGTTAAGGACAACACAAGTAAAATTCTGTTCAAAGTGGACAGAGAAGTGATGAACAATTATAAAAAATTGACCAAATTGCAAAATTTAGGAAAAATGAAAACTCATTAGACAGATACATATTAAATTTTATTAATATAACTAATGCTTTAAAAGTTAGAATTTTATTATAATATAAAGTTATTTTTTAATTAAAAACTGGCCTAGGTTAAAAACAAAAAAGTACCAAAAAGCAAAATTCAAACAAACAAACAAACAAACAAAGAGCTAGCTGGGGCCTCTGGCAGTGAGCATAGAAGTGCCCAGAGGTGCTAGTACATACCCACCACAGTGGATACAGCACAGCAAATGAAATGTGCAAAAATAAACTTGTGAACCAGTGCATTAAATCGCATGCATAGATGAGGGAACCTCACCAATGTGACTAGGCTAATCACCAGTGAGCAGCCAGTGTCACTGAAACAACAAGAAAACAGTTACAGTAAGACTGCACAACCCAGTTGGCATAAACTACATCTTTTCAAATAATAAGTAATAAACTAGGCAAAATTAACTAAATCAAAACAAGACATTTACACCACTTATGTTTTTTTATAGAATATTACAAAACACTGGCATTCTCAGGCTGCCTTTTATGTTTTGCCAGTCACTTGAACTCATTTCCAAATCAGAAGTCACGATTCAGGCTAGGTTCCTACAGCTCTCCCAAATTGACACATTGGCTTTGTTTGCAAAATGCACTTAAAAAAAAACAGTTCCTTGGCTCAGTAATTTCAGTTTCAACAGAAAGGAAACTCTCTCCTAACTTATTAGGAGGCTCTTGTCTGGCTTTAATAGGCTTCTTAACCAGGGGGCAGTACAAAGGGCAAAGCCAGGAGAAGCACTTCATGGGCAGGAGAGGAAAACCGACAAACCCACTACACTTGGGTTTACTACTTTTAAAAAACTTGTTACTTTGCAACACACCTGGATCGCTGAGGGATTAGATCAAGATGAAGATAGTCACGTTGTTATTATACACAAAATCCCTTCGACCGTTATAGACCCCAGTAAATCCCAAGGCACATGTAGCCTACCTTGTACCTCCATGCCAAAATATACACTGCAAATCATTCTCACATGTTCCATACTGTCGACATCATTCTGAGATGTGAAAAGCCTGTCTCCGCCTTCATTATTGAGCACACATATGGTTGTGGGCTTCACCTTGACGCAGTTGCAACCCCCAGCATCCCACACCAGGATCAGAGGTGAGACTCTATCTGCTTGTACAAGCCATTCCTGTGAGAAATACAGCTTCAAGGAATAGGTCTAATAAAGATTTACATTCCCTTTTCTATTCCGTCTGCATATTTCCATTTCAAAGATGTGTTAGCTTTCCTTTCACCTGAGCGGCAGCTGGACAGTCTTCAAATCCCCCCCATACTCTCCAGTCTCATTTAGCCATTTAAGCTTTGCCTCTCCACTATCAGCTTGGCAGCGTATCAAAAACAGGGCTCAGCGTGATTAATATTGCTATATGAATACTATGTGTACAGTGTACAAACAGTGTTTGAAAGGGAGCAGCTGAGATTCTTCTTTGGGGAAAAAAGCACAAACGCACTGACTTAAGTTGTTTTTGGGTTTCCATCATCTTCCTCTGCATAAGACTCATTAAAAATATTGGTTGTCATTCAGGTTGCTTTATTACACGTTTCCTGCATATGGGAAATGGGAAATTTACTTTTATGTAAACTCAAAGCATTTTCCATCAAGTAACCCATCACATTTGCAGCACAAATGCACGTAAACCAGCTAAAGAAGCTGGACAGATGAGGGCATACTGGCATATATGAGCAAGTGGGTTCAGCATAGAGCAGCAATATTAGTCTCAAATTTTAATGGCTGCAGTAACAAACAAAAAATGTTTTATATGAATTATTTATTTTAAATTATTTATATGAAGTCTGTTGAAAGTAAAACTTATCCAATCTCCATAGGGTTTTATTATGTATGAAACCTGTAAACCTGTAGATTTGACCTACAAACATGTATATATATATAAATATAATGCAAGTACTTTAAAAAAAAAATAATAATAATGAACAACATATTAAAAACAAAAAGACACAGACATATACCTATAAATATGCAGGATTGTAGCCAATTTTGTTGTCCTGTTTTACTAAGGCCAGCCACACAACCCACACAGTTCTTGCACTTTCATACAAATGTCCACAAATGCTGCTCAGTGGACAACAAAAAACAAAACTATCCATTCATAAGAAATACCCACCGAAAACAATTCCCTTTTTCAGCAGTAATAATATAAAACTTGCAATGTCAGAATAACTTGTTTTCAGTCATAAATCGTGTTTTGTTTTGTCAAATCTTATGTAAAACCCAATTGTTTCTTTGTACCTTTTTGCCCATGTGGTAAAACAGGTATAGATAGAAACTGAATTTGTAATGTTAATGAGACTATAGCTGAGAGCCACTAACAGCCCTGAGCTGCTCAATGCCACTGTTCATCCACTGAACCCCACCAGCCCATGTGAGTGCGTGCCAATCTCACATACAAGCCTTTGTCTGCGCTGAACTCCCTTTAACCCCATCACTTCACATCTCACTCACCAGCTGCCTGTTGTTCATGTCAGACGCTGTGTTTGGGTCACCTGTAATGCCTCTGCTGCACCACTTATGTTTTTTTATAGAAAATTATAAAACACTGGCATTCTCAGGCTTTTATGTTTTGCCAGTCACTTGAACTCATTTCCAAATCAGAAGTCATGATTCAGGCTAGGTTCCTACAGCTCTTCCAAATTGACACATTGGCTTTGTTTGCAAAAGGCACTTAAAAAAACAGTTCCTTGGCTCAGTAATTTCAGTTTCTCGTGTATCAGTCCTTTCATAATTTCCATAGACTGTAACGAGAGAGTCAGGGATTTTATGCAAAATCTGCCATTAAATGTGCACAATGTTACTTGATGGGAGGGATGTCACATGCTGGCCTTAATGAAGATGTTATTGCTCTGTGTGGAATGTTGACATTAAACTTGATCATGCATATATTTCAATTAAATGGGGTTTAATTGCTCAAAAAACTTGTTTTCTAACTCCTCTCCGCAGACCTGAACTGTAGCTTTGTCTGGTGGTGTCACCTGCTTCTCTCAATAGAGAAATATAAGTGTAATGCCATGGTTTGGAACAAACTAAAACAAAAGAATAGAAAAAAACATACCCTACAGAGACTATCAGATGGTGGGCCCTCTACCAGAAAAGTTACATAGGGCACCGTTAAAAAATCTATATGTACCTACATATAAGTTTTGTCAGGGTGTTCATCATTTAAACTTGAAAAGTGTGCAAATGATTTTTCATCAATTCAAGTTCATCTATCTATCTCTAATTAGGCCCGATCCCCGACAGAGCGTGGGGCCTATCGCATTTGCTACAAGGAGCGCATGGACAATGATGAACGCATGGGCGAATGCGAGAGGTATTTTTTGCTAAAAAATATTATTAGGCTTGAGAGTCAGAAGCTGGCGAAGGGCCTATTACTATCACAAAGCGATACTACTAGTGGCCAGGAAGTGAAATGGCACGACGTGACTCTCCCAAAGTGACCAGGTACCCTCGCCATGACTTAGGAATGCACCAGAGGTTTCTGAAAATGTATAGCTCGTTAGCTAAAAAAAAATCAGAACATTGTTCTCATATGAAACAGTTCTTAAACTCCCTGCCCTAAAGCTACTTAACATGAAAAATATTAATTTGGCGCATTAGCGCCTACTACAGATTAAAACAAAACTTAATATGCAAGAAAAAAATTAAGTTTTTAAAAAATTTCTGAAATTTTGCACAAAATTAAGTTTTGGCATCCCAATCCAAAAAGTCAGTGACACCTATTTCATATTTTTAAGGCCATTGCCATCGCGATGACATAAACTGTCCATGTTATTCCATTGGTAAAATTGACAAATCGCACAAACTTTGGCTGATTTCTCTCAAATTAAATTTGTGGATGCACACTCTGACCCTGAACACACTGATGTAAGAAAATACAAAAACTAGCGCCCCCTAGGCTATTTGAATGAAACAAAGTCGTTTCATTTGTCATAGATATACAAAATTTGGTCCCCACATTTGTGACATGGTCTCAATTAAAATATTCAATAACGGCCACACCCCATTTACATTGTGTTTTCTTGGTGACAAAGTAATATTTTGTCCGTGTCAATAGGACATCCTCACACAAACATTAGCGTAGCCAAACCAAATTTGGTAGCCAGATGCATAATGGCAATAGGAACAAAAATGTATATTTTAACCACACCCCTTTATAAACCGCAAGTCCACCATTTTTGATTTTTATTTATTTTTTTAAATAAGCACATGCAAAACTTTTGAAAAATAGCAGTGTTAGGGTAAGGGTTAGGGTTGGGGTTGGGGCTATGGTTAGGATTACGACTAGGGTTAGGTTTAAGGTCAGGTTTATTAGGGTTAGTGCGGGCCGCGGCATATGCCGGCGTGGCATATGTGGGCCTAGCGTTTGCAAGGTGCGGCTTTTGCAAGGTGTGGCTTTTGCAGGGCCCAGTGTTTGCGGGGTGCGGCGTAGGCGCATGTGAGAGCCGATTATTGCCGCTTGTGGCTATATTTTTATTGTTTTATTATTCTTCATCTTTTTGAGCAACTAAATGCATTCAAAAACTCACAAAACTTTGCCCAAAATTCTGAAGTGCCAAAAAATTCGATAAAATACAGGTTGTCACCTGGAAAACTCAAAATACATTGCGCCTACAGGAGACGTCCCTACGTAAATTTTGTCGTAGAGCCATGAAATTCGGTACACACATTCAACATGTGAAGACAAACCAAAAATATTATTTGGGCCATGCCCCCTGACAAACCAGAAGGCGACCATCTTGGATTGAAATTGTCTAAATGCTGACTCTGCATTTTCGCTGACTTGCATTTGAACAAACTCCTCTAAAGGTGCTTTGCCCACAGGGCTGACAATCACTGTACTTCATCTAGAGAAGTGGGGCATCTAAAGTTAGCCAATTTATTTTGATAACTGTCATGGTTTACATGCGGCAAAGCCACAAATTTCAATAAATTTTTTTGATAATTTCAAGATGTCAAGATTCACTCCTGTTCACACAGGCTTAGTCTGATCATGCTGAAATTTGAATCACTAATGAGTGATCTCAGCCTGAATATAATACACTATAAAACATATGAAAAGTGAACACTATCATGCCCCCTACCATAGACAATGAAATGTCAGCATTATCACATTTGTACCAAATTTGGGAATTAAATTCTAAGCATGATTATGAGCAAAAAATGTATTAGGGACATAGGGAATTTTTCACTGTTGGCTAGCAGGGGCGCAAAGACTCCCCCTAAAAATATTTTAAATAATATGACACACACATGCTTAGTCCGATTGTGCTGAAATTTGAATCACTAAAAATGAACACTATAGCACCCCCTGCCATAGACATGAAACGTCAACACTATCGGATTTGTACAAATTTGGGAATTACATTAAAAAAAACTATGTAATTTTTCTGGTGGAAGACGTGTTGGTGCAGAAATTTTGAAAAAAAATTGCAGGATTCGGTGAGGAGTTAGGCTTAGGGTAAGGGTTATGGTTAGAGTTCGGTTTGAGGCTATGGTTAGGGTTACGACTAGGTTTAAGGTTAGGGTTATGTTTAGAGTTGAGCCTAGCGTTAGGGGTTTGGGCTAGGGATTAGACTTGTGGTTGGGGTTTACAGATATTAAGGTTAGTGTGGTGCATGGCATTTGCTGTGCATGACATTTGAGGGTGTGGCGTTTTTCTGCCAGGCATTCTCATAAAGGCCACAATAGCTGTAAAAGTTTTGTCAAGGTGTTTTTCTTCATCCAGTTTGTATTGAAAAATGTCATGCAAATTTTTGGTTTAGGTAAAAAACAAACAAACAAACAAACAAAAAAAACCTGCAGACTCTATTGACCTGATGCTTGTTAGTGGAGTCCACTTTATCTCCAGAACATGATGTACAGATATGTGTCATTTGTCGCTGATCTAATTGGCTCCCTGATGGCAAAAAACTAAGTAGGCTAACAGTTACATAAATGTCTTTATCATAAGCAAACTTTGTTTATTGTAACTTTGTAGTAATTAATTTATGATCTCTTCTGAAAAAGTAAGAATTACATTAAATTACATGCACTGTGGACATGTGATATAATCTAATATACTTCTAAATCCATCTCAATCAACTCATTGAGCCTGTGGTCAGATCGAAGAGCCATGGAGTCTATATTGGCTTTACTAATGACCAAACACATCCATATTTTTATATCAATCAGGTCTTAAAGCGCATGTATCACCTTTTATTGCCAGTCATTATGCTTTGAGTTTTTATCGCTTACCCCATTTGCAGCTTAACAAAATACATTCATGCATCTTTCTGTCCTCTTCTACTGCACATTTCATTTTACGCTCTTTCACTCTCTTTGTGCTTCATTTGTGACGGTTTACTTCCATTCTTTATTTAGACTACTTTTGATAGATGCTGATCTCTGCTGACCGGGAACACATCACAAGAGCTTCATTTCATGTATTTTTTTAAATAGATGAAAATTAAAAGAATCAGGCCCGATTAGAACTGGTTTGCAGTAAATTCCTCTTAGCAATTGGCTCTTTGCACAACAGCACCTGGCAACCTAGATAACGTCACTACTTCCTGTCCAATTGGATGTATGAGGTTTTTTGCCAAATCATGCTAAAATTAATAAATATTTAAATAATAACAACCTATGAAAAAGTGCACAAATATAATATATTATAATATAATATAATATAATATAATATAATATAATATAATATAATATAATAATATAATATAACATATAATATCCCCTCCTTGAACCGTCACCTTATCGTGGTGGAGGGGTTTGAGTGCCCAAATGATCCCAGGAGCTATGTTGTCGGGGGCTTCATGCCCCTGGTAGGGTCACCCAAGGCAAACAGGTCCGGGGGGACGGGTCAGACGAAGAACGGTTTAGAAGCCCTATATGATGATGTCCACTCAGAGGCCAGCGACGTCGCCCCCCGGATTGGTGTCACCGGGGCCTCACCCTGGAGCCAGGCCTGGGGTGGGTGCTCCTCAGCGAGCGCCTGGTGGCCGGGGCTTCCCCCACGGGGCCCGAGAATCCATATGGGGCCGGTGCAGAGAGATCTGGGCAGCAGTCGACGGCGGGGGCCTCGACGACCGGATCTCCGGACATGGAGACTAGCTCTGGGGACATGGAATGTCACCTCGCTGGGGGGGAAGGAGCCTGAGCTTGTGCGGGAGGTTGAGCGTTACCGACTAGATATAGTCGGCCTCACCTCCACACACAGTTTGGGCTCTGGAGCCCAACTCCTTGAGAGGGGCTGGACTCTCCACTTTTTTTGGCGTTGGCCGCGGGGAGCGGCGGCGGGCTGGTGTGGGCCTGCTCATTGCCCCACAGCTCAGCCACTGTGTGTTGGAGTTCACCCCGGTGAGCGAGAGGGTCGCGTCCCTGCGCCTTCGGGTCGGGGACAGGTCTCTCACTGTGGTGTCGGCCTACGGGCCGAACAGTAGTGCTGAGTACCTGGCCTTCTTGGAGTGCCTGGGAGGGGTACTAGACAGTGCACCAACCGAGGACTCCGTTGTTCTCCTGGGGGACTTCAACGCCCACGTGGGCAACGACAGTGACACTTGGAGAGGGGTGATTGGGAGGAACGGCCTTCCTGATCTGAACCCGAGTGGTGTTTTGTTATTGGACTTATTGTCCATAACAAACACCATGTTTGTGCACAAGGGTGTCCATAAGTGCACGTGGCACCAGGACACCCTAGGCCGGAGGTCGATGATCGACTTTGTAGTCATGTCATCTGACCTCCGGCCGCGTGTCTTGGACACTCGGGTGAAGAGAGGGGCTGAGCTGTCAACTGATCACCACCTGGTTGTGAGTTGGGTTCGCTGGCGGAGGAGGAAGCCGGAAAGACCTGGCAGACCCAAGCGTGTAGTGAGGGTCTGTTGGGAACGTCTGGCGGAGCCCTCTGTCAGAGGGACTTTCAACTCGCACCTGAAGTCCTCCCGGATTCCGGGGGAGGCTGGAGATATGGAGTCCGACTGGGCTTCATTCTCGGCCTCTATTGTCAATGCGGCTGCTCGGAGCTGTGGGCGTAAGGTCTGTGGTGCCTGTCACGGTGGCAATCCCCGAACCCGGTGGTGGACACCGGAAGTAAGGGATGCTGTCAAGCTGAAGAAGGAGTCCTATCGGGCCTTGCTGGCTCGGGGGACTCCTGAAGCAGCTGACAGGTACCGGCGGGCCAAGCGTGCTGCAGCCTGTGTGGTCACGGAGGCAAAAACTCTGAGCTGGGAGGAGTTCGGGGAGGCCATGGAGAAGGACTGTCGGATGGCCTCAAAGAGATTCTGGCAAACCGTCCGACGCCTCAGGAGGGGGAAGCAGTTCTTCACCAACACTGTTTACAGTGCGGGGGGAGAGCTGTTGACCTCGACTGGGGACGTTGTCCGGCGGTGGAAGGAATACTTTGATTATCTCCTCAATCCCACCGTTATGTCTTCCGAGGAGGAAGCCGCGGCTGAGGACTCAGAGGCAGACTCATCCATAATCCAGGCTGAAGTCACTGAGGTGGTTGGCAAGCTCCTTGGTGGCAAGGCTCCAGGGTTGGATGAGATCCGTCCGTACCTTAAGTCTCTGGATATTGCGGGGCTGTCTTGGCTGACACGCCTCTTCAACATCGCGTGGCGGTCGGGGACAGTACCCTTGGACTGGCAAACCGGGGTGGTGGTCCCTCTGTATAAGAAGGGGGACCGGAGGGTGTGTTCCAACTATAGGGGATCAACTCCTCAGCCTTCCCGGTAAGGTCTATGCCAGGGTACTGGAGAGGAGAATCTGGCCGATAGTTGAACCTCGGATCCAGGAAGAGCAGTGTGGTTTTCGTCCTGGCCGTGGAACACTGGACCAGCTCTACACTCTCCATCGGGTGCTCGAGGGTTCATGGGAGTTTGCCCAACCAGTCCACATTTGTTTTGTGGATCTGGAGAAGGCATTCGACCGTGTCCCTCGTGGTGTCCTGTGGGGGGTGCTCTGGGAGTATGGGGTCCGGGGCCCTTTGCTAAGGGCTGTCCGGTCCCTATATGACTGGAGTAGGAGCTGTGTTCGCATTGCTGGCAGTAAGTCAGACCTGTTCCAGGTGCATGTTGGACTCCGCCAGGGCTGCCCTTTGTCACCGGTTCTGTTCATTGTGTTTATGGATAGAATTTCTACGCGCAGTCAGGGGCTGGAGGGGGTCCGGTTTGGTGACCACAGGATTTCATCCCTGCTGTTTGCAGATGATGTTGTCCTGTTGGCTTCATCAAACCAGGACCTGCAATGTGCACTGGGGCGGTTTGCAGCCGAGTGTGAAGCGGCTGGGATGAAGATCAGCTCTTCTAAGTTTGAGGCCATGGTTGTGGCTTGCCCTCTCCGGGTGGGTGGAGAGTCCTTGCCTCAAGTCGAGGAGTTCAAGTATCTCGGGGTCTTGTTCACGAGTGAGGGGAGGACGGAACGTGAGATTGACAGGCGGATCGGTGCAGCTTCGGCAGTGATGCGGTCGCTGTATCGGACCGTTGTGGTGAAGAGGGAGCTGAGTCGAAAGGCAAAGCTCTCGATTTACCGGTCAGTCTTTGTTCCTACTCTCACCTATGGTCATGAGCTCTGGGTAATGACCGAAAGGACGAGATCGCGGATACAAGCGCTCGAAATGAGTTTCCTCCGCAGGGTGGCTGGGCGCTCCCTTAGAGATAGGGTGAGGAGCTCAGTCACACGGGAGGAGCTCGGAGTAGAGCCGCTGCTTCTCCACGTCGAGAGGAGCCAGTTGAGGTGGCTCGGGCATCTGTTCCGGACGTGTTCTGGGCATGTCCCACCGGGAGGAGGCCCCGGGGAAGACCCAGGACACGCTGGAGGGACTATGTCTCTCGGCTGGCCTGGGAACGCCTCGGGGTTCCCCCGGAGGAGCTGGAGGACGTGTCTGGGGTGAAGGAAGTCTGGGAGTCCCTGCTTAGGCTGCTGCCCCCGCGACCCGGCCCCGGATAAGCGGACGAAAATGGATGGATGGATAATGTGTCTTATGTTTGTGTCTTAAACGCTAATGCTAATTTTGAGGCATAATAAATATTAAAACAACACCACAAACTCAAATATTCTATATATAAAATAATTGAGTAATCATTATTTTAATTCATTTGAATTTGTATGGGTTGTTTATTTTATGTTTTACGATTTTAATGAACGTGACTTAGCTTTGAGACACATTGAGTGTCTACTATATATGTATATCTTGTAGTCTGCATGTCTTTTTGAAATACGCATTGAAGCTGTCCTCAGATTAAAGGGACATCATTTCAGAGTCTGGAGAAGATGGAGAAAAATGGCAGGCAGGCTCGAGGCAGCTGTGTATGTGGACTCTCTTCCTTTAAGTGTGTACTGTACGCTGTGCTTAACACACACGGTTATTTATAATCTGAAAATAAAACTTTACATAAATGGTAAATGATCACAATTTTATAGAACATCTTTATATTCAAACACCAGTGTACACTGATAGGCTACTAGGGGTGAAGCAAGTTAAGTGTCTTGCCTAAGAACACACCAACAGCATTCACCTGTGGTAGCTGCGATCAAACATCCAACCTAAGGGTGAATGGATTGGGCCAATTTATCAGTTTTTTTTGTACATTTACACAGCCAATGTGCCAGTCTTGATATTCCAGTGTAACTTGTTTGACACTATTCATAGTTAACACCGAAATTGGGAGAATTAGCACCACCAGAGTAAGTGTTAGTGTAGATTTAACTTTTAAACTTTCAGTGCAGACTGCCTACACTGTCAGTGCTAAACTTGACCCTACCCTTCAGTTCTGCATTTTGAAGAAGGAGCATCTCGTGTGTTTCAACACTAGAGAATGTTGTTTTTAACGCCATGAGTGTAAAATACTTTACACTTTCTAAAGTGTCAATTTCGCACTAAAAATAGTGTCTGCCTAATAGGGGCTTTTTAAAGACTTTTAAAAGTTGTTAAATTAACATTGTTATTTATATTGTAATTTTACTGTGTAGGGTGGAGTGTACACCGCTTGCTTGTTTCCATGGAAATGTTATTTTGCTATAAATGTACCACAGTATGGCATAAAAGTGATATATCCATGGAGAATATTCCAAAATAAGTTTAGATTTTTAGGGTATTTTTGAGCAATAAAAACATGCTTATTTAAAGCTGTTCTAAAGTTTTTGCTGTAGTTTTTGTCCAGATTTTGAGTGTGCTCTTTGTATCTTAGATTGCCCTGTGAAGTATTTGTAATTCATAAAATGATTGGGTTGTTAGGTTCAAGGTGCTTCCTGGGTGAGTGAAAGAACTATACTTTTTCGCATTGGCATTTGGGGTTTTCAAACCATAATTTCTGAATATTCTGCAGATCATTTTTGGTAAATACCAAAGTGTAAGAACAGAGTTATTTACATATTCATGGAGACAATCAGGTGTTTAAGAAACAAAGATAGAAGCCAAGCACGTTGGGAGACTCCACCAAATATCAGATGTGTTGATCACAACCTGTAAAATTCTGTAGAGTTCTTCATTTATATTGTCGTTTATTTGACAAATTCGGATGTTATAAATGGTCTCTGAGAGTATTTAGAGCTTAAGTTGATAGGGTAAAAAATGCTTCAGATTTTCATTGATGTTTTCCGTTGCTTTGTAACTGGGGGTCTGAGAGAAGCTGTGCTGACTTGTCCATTGCAGAGGGATTTTGCTTCAATCCCTAGACAGTAGAGAGGCTTGTGAAATGACCCCAGGCTCGGCGCATCCTTGATAGGAGACAAACACTCAACTTCAGAGCCCATCTCCAACACCTCTGGGAATTCGTACACACTTCCTCTTTTGTTCCTGGATGATATAAGGATCAGATAAGTAACATGTGAAATTCCTCATCATTAAATCCATCATAAACATCCTTTACTGTGAGGAAAGGAATAGCCAATAGCGTTCCCAAACTTCCATGGTTTTGTTTTGTAGAAACAGAGTTACATACAGTTCATTTTGTGTTAGAATAAAGTGCATGTTTGATTTAAGTATCAAGATAAAGTCTTTTAAATAAATTTAAACTTAAGTCAATGTGAGGTTGAGGAATCCAAAAAAGAAACTCAGTGTGCACTACAGAAAACTCTGCTATATTGTGCAAAATGAACTTTTTAGAGCAATGTTATAACATTGTTCCCTCATCAAAAACATGCCTGAAGAGGTTTTCGATGTCATTCATGTATGTTTGAGCAATTTAGTGATCTCTCCCAGGCCCTAAGTATAATCCTATCCAAAGATCAGCTCACAAGTCACCCTTGCTCCTGTATGGCAATTTTCCATAAATATACAAAAGCAGAATACAAAACAATACACAAATTCACAAACCTGATGCAATGTGGAGCACACTGATTGAAATGTGATAGTGCTCTGAAGGGGAAGTGATGTAGCACTGAGAGCAAAGGGAAGTGGCACTCTTTATCTTGCAAGTATTAATTTAGTCATAGTAAGTTCTCTCACTATTACTAAAGGTAAAAGAAAGTGAAAGGTGGGAAATATACAGCTGTCCTGTGCAGAAAATATGCCCACTTGAAGTCTTGATCTGATCTGAGTTTTCTTAACCTTTTTTCTGTGTTTTATTTTGTCAGCCACCTGATAAAATAAATCCATCAAGCTCCTTGGCTTGTGAAATATGAAAGGCAAGCTAAAAGCTGTGAGTTTGTGTTCCAAACCCACCAATGAAAACTAGTCAGATTTTCATAACATTTTAATAGGACCTTTATATGAATGCCTGGAATTTTATACTTTCAAGTCCCTAAATAATTTTTTTGTGATTCTGGCTTCAAAGGAATTGACAAGACCCAACAAATGCTCATTGTACTTTGTAATTCCATGCCTCCCAACAGCAGCTTTACTCCTATTTATATTTACCAAAAAAAGGTAGGATTTGGAATCAGATTTTTGTCTATGCAGAAATTGTTCCCACATATAATTAGAGTAGATCAAATGGAGGCCAGAACTATAGAGCCTCTGCTTCACTAAGAGTCTAGCCATGTATCTGTACTCTAAAAGGATTTAGGAAAAGATTCAGTTTAAATTGAGGGAAATTTTGGTTGGTGTTTAGGCGTTTTAGGTAAAATCAGACAATTTGAAAAGGTAGGTTTTTAAGCGTTGCTGACATCACAGAAAGGCCATTTACTGCTCCAGGTCCTATTGAGGAAGAGTTTTACTGGTGTAAAACAAAAGAGTGTCCTTTGTTGAACACTGGTGGACCTGGGTTTCTCATGTGGCTTTAGGAGTCCTGCGACCACTGACCCATGAGTCACACTTGACTGGGCACATGCACTTCTTTAAGCTAGTTATAGAGCTCCCCTGCTGTTCTCCATCTATTTCATGAGTCAATGATTTCATCAGATAATACACTTTTCCACTGAACGCTGAATGCTCCTTGCTGAACATGATAGATCATTCTAATCCACACTATTTTAGGTGTGACCCCAATTAAACTCTATTTGGAAAAAGTATCATGAAAGTGTTTTAGAATACTGAGTAAAAAGAAAACTAATGTCCAGTAAAAGAATAGGAAGGAGCTGTTTGTTCCCTGACAAAGAGGTGATAATTATTCTGTCCTTTTCACCATATACAGATACTGGAAAGCATCCATCCATTTCCACTTTTTCAGATAGAGCCTAGTTTCATAGAAGACTTCTCAGCTCACACCCTAGCAATGCACTTCCTGATTCTCGGAGGACAAAACATTTTATAATTAAAGGTGCATTATGTAACTTTCCTGGTGAAAGGTCAGATACTTTCTTCATGGAGATGCTATTGCTTTGTCTGGAATGTTTCAGAATATGACATTCATTTTTCCTCTTCATGGACACTAAACCAGACCAAGGGATTTGGTCTGGGGATTTTTCAGGGATAAAACCACCTGTAATTGAATACATGCAAGGCAGAGCTATTTAATGTCACACTGCGAAACATTCCAGCTAAGAGAGCACACTGCGGTCTCATTTCTATCTTAAGAGTTGCTTATACAATATATCTGTGCAAGAGTGAAACATATTTTTCTCAGTTACACAAAAAATTGTAACAGCCACTTTAAGCTGCTTTGTGCTTTGTTACAGTATGTATAAAATGTTGCGTAAAATGCCAAATGCAGATTTTCAAACATTATGCCTTATGCAAGAGAACTGTCATCTTCATAGATAGGCTTACTAGTGTACCAGATGCCAGTATAAAAGGACACCACACACTTTGTTGTACTCAACCTACTTTTGAACTATTCCTCAAGTACACTCTAGTTCCATATGGAGGTATAAACAGCAAATCAAAGCTGAGTGCTCTTTTCTTGAAGATATTCTAGCTAGCACATGCAGCTGAGACATAGAGCCACACAAACATGCTAGACGTCTGTCATTACCGCACCCTGCATCCCTGTTCCCATGGCGACACACTAAATCTGCTCTTCAAATGAACTGTCATTTGACTGTTTTTTCTCAGAACACCACTCTTCACATTGACTTTGCATTCAAGGGCATGTTGAATAGAAGCCATGTGATCAACAAATCAATCACAGTTACTCTAATAATCTTACTGGTTACAGGAATATGATATATAACATATTTCTTAAAACATTTTTATTTGTGAATTGTTGGCTGCTATTTTAGGATTATAATATAGCACCCTCTGTACATCTCCATCACCGAACAGGAAAGCACATTTGGGGACTCTTATCCTTGTCCTCCTCCATAGACAGACTCTGGAAGTCGTTTGTCACATGCCATACGTCTGTACAATGCATCCCCATGGGTTGCTAACTTTTCTATGTTGCTGCTGCCAAACTTTGAATTTCCTTCGGGATCAATAAAGTCTGTCTGTCTGTCTGTATGTATGTATGTACGTATGTATGTATGTATGTGTCTGTCTATCCATTTATTATCTATCCATCTATCTATCTACTTTGTACTGCACATTGATAAATCTGTGCATTTCTTCTCTGGAGTAACCTGACAGGAACTATTCATTGTTTCAGTTTCCTGTTATAGGTGACATTTTGAAGACTTTTCACCTTTTAAATAATTATATTTTGTACTGAATTGTTAATTGCTGTAACAAAGGTCCTCTTTTTCATAATTCAAAAATCCAATGGATGCATTAGGTTGAACAAATGCTGTATAACCACATGAATGAGGTAAACTCACTTTTTGTGCTAACCATTTTACCAGCATGAGACCAGCAGTGACTTTTTGGATGTTTTATATATTATAATAAATAATATTTTTTTATATATATATATATATATATATATATATATATATATATATATATATATATATATATATATATATATATATATATATATATATATATATATATATATATGAAATAGAGAACTGATATGAGTAGTCATAATGTGGCACATTTGATCCTCTGTGTAACCAGTCCAAATAATGTATTTTAATGCACTGTGTAACTTTTTTGGAGGAGAGCCCACCCCCTCCTTGTCTCTGTGAAAATGTTATCACTTTGGCTGTAATATTCAACTGTTAGGCATTTTACCTATATCTGTCAGTTTTTTTTCTATTATGCTTGTTTCCATTGGTTAAAAATAATGTACATTGAAAACATGCATGTTCACTGTGCATGAGCTTGTTCTCCACAGATCTGAACAGTAATTACTTGCTCTGGTGGCACCAACCATTGTGCTGCCAAAACACCTCGTTACCATTTTAACAAATACAAAAAAAGACTGTAAAAAAATAAATAAATTAATAAAAAAATAATAATAAAAAATAGTGGTTGATCTGTTGGCACTAACTTCACTGAGACTTGGTTCAACAGCTCCAATAGACATGCCCTCACCATCCTCCACAGTGAGTTTTCAATGTTAAATTCAGATTCTTCATTAATTAAAAACCCTGGACACATCACAATGGCAAACCACGTCAGTTCACATTTTTCAGCAGCAGCAAATTTTAATCTTTTGCCAATTTCTAAATGACTGCTCAAATACAATGACCCCAGCTCAGAAACCAAAACAAATATTCATTTAGAAGACAACAGTGGATCTTCATAGTTGACAATACAAGTCTTTTTTCAGCAGCAGTCCCTTGGCTATGTGCTTCTTCTAAGGCCTGGAATCAATATCTATACAAAGCAGATGAAAAAAGGCAATTTTGTCGTTGAGAAGTCGGAGCATGTGCGTGTGAAGAAGTGACATCTTGTCCCTAGTGCTTTCCAACAACCCAATTCACTCCAGTGACCTTTGACCTATTAACTCACAAACCACACTTAAATTCTGCTACCATCAAAAAAAGGTCTGGCACTAAAAGCAATGCTACCAACAATAGGAGAACAGATCCCAGCTGAGGTGCAGCACTGTGCAAAGGAAAGTGCCCAAATAAGCAACATACCACTAATGCACTGCTACCTGCTCGTCTCCATGGTGCTAAAGCATTTCTTGGAATATTTCTCAGTACTTGTCATTATCGGTCATGCATTTATTCAGTTACAGGTGCTCTTATTGGTAATAAAACATAAAAAATTAAAAACATGCATTTTTTACTGAGAGTGGGGTCTCTTGGTCCTGTAACTTGGACTGATGGCACCTCAGTGGAGATAAATTTAAAGGTTGTATGGAGGATTTTTTTTAGTTTCAAACTGTCAGTGAAAGATTAAAATATCATTACAGAGACGCAGCAGCTTTGTAATTATGATGACCAAAAAAAAAAAAAAAAAAAAGAAAATCTATCAACTGTGGACGTGTTGAGGCCAGATAAACATCAGCCAATAGAAAACGAGGCTCCCTCATTTTCTATTGGCTGTTGAGTTGTCAGTCAAACTCCCTAGTATAACTGACTCGTCGGAGCGCGGGGATTACGTGGTTTACGCAGCGGTTCTTAGAGGCTTTTTCGAACTGTCGCTTCCTCGCATTTCGCACAAAGTTTGTCGTGACGGCGGACGAGAATCCACGACCGGTTCGCCCCAAAAGAAAGTCCGTTTTTTGAGGTCACTGAAAGAAGAAGAGAAGGGGGAAAAGGAGCAAAGCCAAACTGAGGTCATTCTTGGAGATCTCGTCCAGCGATGGCACGACCGAAGCAGATGAAGGGTCTAAAAACTGACGCGTCGGTCGCTGAATTACTTCTAAACAGGTCACTTCAACACTAATTCTGAATGCGCACAAGGACTGTCGCTGTATTTCTCTTCCCTTAAAAAAAATCCTCTATACAACCTTTAATGCCGTACTGTGAGACATTTGAGGCGAAGTTATAACATTTCTGTACAGAAAGACAAGTTCACAAGGTGGTGAACAGACAGTTAATTTCAGAAGCTTATACAGTACATTAGAACAAAAACCATTATGGATTTAGCAGTTTGGAAAAAGAAATATGCTCAGTTGTAGAAATATCCATGGTTGAAAAAACTCAAGTGAATAAAAAGTCTAGGAAGTTAAAATAAAACCTCATTTTGTGAGTTATTTTGAGAGCGAAAATAAGAATGTGACAGAGACCACTGAAGAGCAAGCAAGCAGTACCGCAATAACTAAGTGCTGAGGTATTTCTGAGAGTGGTTTCAATTACTAGAATTAGACCCAAAACATGCTACATAAGTCTCCATGAAGAACAGTTGATAGCCAAGGTCAGTCAAATACAATCAATCAATGAATCTGCCCAGGGACTACAGGTGGAAATTAGCACTGATGCTGCAACCTGGTACAATACATCTCTCCTGTTAAGGTTAATGCAAAAATTGTGTCCTGTCCCTGTTTAATCAAATAAATAAATAAATAAATAAATAAATAAATAAATAATACAATTAGAATTAAGTTTTAATCTTTTTGGTATTTTTTGGTATTTTTGGTATCTTTTATGGTCTTTCATATTGAAATTCAGTTTGAATACAAAACATGAATGCTCCTCATAATTACAAATAATACATTATCAAAATTGACAACTGCATTCAGTGGTGTAATGCTTTGGCTATTACCACATTAGTTTCCTGGGTTTGACTCCCAGCCTCATTTCACAGATGGCTCTCCTGTCTTATAAAGCCCATGCGCCAAAAAAAGAAAGAAAAGGTAATCCACATTGTTGGCCTATGCTACTTTATTTTATGGTCTGAAACCTTTCCTAATATTTAGCAAATTCATGTCCAATTGGTGTTAGGTAATTTTAAAATACAAAAAAGTTCAAGTAAAGCTAATGTATTCTCAGACTACTTCCTGGGTAAGCCTATATAAATATATGGTATTATATAGCACTTTATTTCTTTTTTTTTATGTTCAATGTCCAGTCACTATGCCAGACCTGCTCTTGCTTCCTGCTCTCTGTCTTTGAATATCTATCATGTATACAACGAATTCTTTGTCTACGGCCCCATGTGGTCTTTTCAACAAATTTTCAAATTGGGCTTTTTCACTTAACAGACCACAGAGACATTAAGCAAAAGCTGCAATTTGAGTTTAGAGAATTGGATTTGACTTGCATACTCTGCTTATTCATCTAGTGTGCATCTCGGCAGGAGTCCTGCCTGGCACACAAAACACACTTAAAAGAGGACATGAATATAGAATTTCAATGTAGTCCCCTCAGGTATTGTCTTTTAGAGTCAAAGTCAAGCACTGAATGACAAAAAACGTGCACACAGAAATAGTGTACAAAGCAGGGGATCAAATCTGTCCCATTTTCAACAACTAATACAGAACTGTGTTTTGGATCAGGTATAAGTACACAAAACATGGATCTCTCCACCCATTTCAAATAGACTGTTCATCTTTCATTCCACCCCACCCACTTTTGTCTCTAAATGCTCCTAAATCCTATTCATTTCAGTGAGGTTTTGCAGTTAAAATATGACTTAAAGTCGCTTCATTCGTATAAAATGTTCAATTTTAATTTGCACCAACAAGTCAACACTGAACCGATTCTCTGGGGGGCTTTAAAATGGCTTAATAGTATTGAACTTATCTGCTGTCAAGATCAGCAGCCTCATACAAAATAAACATGACTTAAATGATAATGATGGCGTGCACGGCAACTTCCGGAATAAGGTGAATATATTGGCGTTTTAAACATTCACAAGAACATGTCCTTACAGATTAAAGACCAACTTAATTGCTTTTACAAACCTGTGCTGACAAATAGAGCTAGCCTAAATTCAGCCTGGAAGACCTAGCTCCACTCTCATATATCTCAGTGCTTCTCCAGAGTTTACCTGCTCTTATTCTTCATCACTTCACTCCAAATACTCCTCCTCACTGCTCGCCACACCTCCTCCTCGTCCAATCAGCACTCAGTCTACCCAATTTAAACCCCCATTGCAGGTGCACGGCAACTTCAGATTGTGTCATGGCCTACCTCTTCCTCAGCACCACTCTGCTTCTCATCGTACCACCTCCAGTGTCCAGGCCCCTGGGAGAAGAGATTTCCAAAACATTATCTAATCGGACACTCCCTTTATTCACTGTCTTCTGCTGGAGTCTGAGCGCCAAAGATAACTCATTCAATACAGTTTCTAATATTTCTTTTTGTGTCTATCCAGGTTGAAATAGCTGGGTTGTGAAATTTTAAAGCATATTAACAAATTGTAAGAAATAAATACACATTTTTATGTACTTCTTTCTCCACTGTCCATCCTAAAGTACCTGATGACAATGGCATATGGCTCTTCTTGAAAAAGAGGGGTATATAGGCTACTTGTTCAAGCAGGACCCAATACAAAAAGTACAAAAATAAATAAATAAATAAATCTACATGCATAAAAACAGATAAGATAAGACACACAAGTTTCATACAGATAAAATATATACAGTACATTTTTAGTGGTTGCATTTTTGATTGGAAACATACAATAATTTTTATTTAGTTTTAAATTTGTTGTTATTGGTTTCCAATTTGTGTTAGCTCTGTGTGTACATTTTATGGTCCTAGCAAATTCTGAATACAGGGGTGTATCACAGTTAAGACACTTCAAAACAAATTTAAGATTATTAAAATTGGTAAAATTTTTAACGCTAAAAAGGTTATGTTTCGCAGTGGTGCCAGTGTCTGGGCTTTTTGTCAAGGGTTAGTTTGTATAATGAACAGAGAGGTTTCGATGTGGTTAAGGAGGCCTGCGGTGATGAAGTCATACAATAAGATAGATGCAAGAAGATCTTTACATTCATGAATAGTTTTGAAGTCTGGAGAATTGAGGCTGGTTTTAATCTTCTTTGCCAAGTATTTTGTGTGACTGATAAATCTGACATTTTCATCCAGAATGAGGCCAAGGTATTTAACTTCACTGACTGTTTGAATTTTCTCATTGTGAATAGTCACCTCAAAGTCAGTTTTTTGTTTGTGTATGCATCAAAAAACTCTTCACATTCAAAGTCAAGTGGGACACTCTAAGCCATTTTGAGACCTGCTGTAAGGTATGACTCAGATGTTCACCTGCCTGAGCAGGTGTTTTTGCAGATACGTACAACACAGTGTCATCAGCATACATTTGAACATTAACAGTAGGACAGCACTGAGGGAGGTCATTAATATATATAGAAAAAAGCAGGGGGCCAAGTACAAATCCCTGTGGCACTCCAAAGAGATTGGCTAATAGTTGAGATCTCAAAGTTTAATCTGTCAGGGCTGCACACTGGTTAGGCCTGTCACAATAATTACTGTATCATTTAATACATGAGAGAAGGAACAATCATTTTTGAGCATCAATATTTATCGTTAGTACTTTGTTAGTGAGTTTTCTGCACTATGAAAAGATGTAAGCAGTAAATATAAATAACTTCTATGTCTAATTAAGTGATACATTTTCTTATTTCAGCTTATGTTCAATAACAATACTGTACATAAAAATTTTGGGGGGGAATCCCGCTTTAGGGTCATTGTTTCGGTGGCAGAATGGCATCTGACATTATTGTTTCTCATCTTTATTTTCTTCAGTTGTCATGAACCTACAGTTTTTCCTTTCCCCCTCCCTTTGTATTTGTCTGTCTGTGTCACTCACCTGGGAGGAGTCACCCAGCCCACACCAGCTGCAGTCTGTTTCCATCATGCACCTGAGGTTCAGCAACAATCAAGTTGTGCCTTGATTATAGCTGGACCCTGGGGCCGTATCCAAAATGAGGCAAAAATACCTCCTTTCTTGTTCTTTCCTCCTTTTTTGACTTGACCACTGAGAGCTTCATTATGAGGTCAACAATAAGGACCAAGGAACCATAAAGGAAAAAGGAGCTATCGCTGCTTTTGATGGATTTTAATCCTCCTAGCCAGCGCTGGGAACAACAGCTGTTCAGTAAAAACTACAACTCCCATAAAATGGACTATAACAAACGCACCCTTCTCCATTATTGCGCTGAGTCTTATGAGAATTATTTAAACCTTTCAGTCTTTACAGTCAATGTTGATGTATGTGACTGTACATGAGTGAAATTACTGCTGTTAAAAAAAGAGCTGCACTAAACCTGCTGCTTTTAATAAGTTGTCTGTATAAAGTTTGTGGATCAATCAATCGCAACCCTTGTGTTCAGTGGAAATTCAACATGTAACTTTTTGGCTAAGGTGCATGTACACAGCATGTACACGGCACAGCCACAAGCTTTCTGATTGGCTTTCATGTGTGTCAGACAGCTGTGCAGCACATCTGTGTAGATTTGAAACTGGACCATAAACCAGCCATAACTTCACTGTTCAATATGGATGATCCTTGTCATGGCTGATGATGATGCACATCTGGGTCAATGAAAAGGTGCTTCCTAGGTGCATGTAACCAGTTCAGATGGGGCTAGGTTCTTCCTCCACTCCCTGCCAGATGGTTAGTTATTCTTCATGTGGTAACCACTAGCTCATGGCATTGGGAGTTTTGAACATTTTTCAATTTTTTTCCCTGAACTCTTTGTAATTTGGTGACTTTGAGTTCAGTGCTCAGTGTCCATTTTCAACTCACTTGGTTTCTATGTGGGTCCTGCTTCTCCAGTTAAGTTACAGAATACTGAATACCTGCATAAAATTTGATTTTGACTTATTTAATTTTAACATGTTTCACAGTTTTTTAAGCAGTTCTTGGAGGTGGAAAATCACACATGCACTCACCATAAAAGCAGAGTTGTTTTTCTCACTTATTCTGTGCAGTTTGATGTCTAAGTTACATGATGAAATACCATAATGTATTCCTTTGATTTAGGATAAGTAACTGTATTCTGAATACCACCAAATGAGAAAGTAACTGTACCGGAATGCAGTTGAGGTCAAAATTACTATTCAGAATACGTATTCTATACATATATGTATTCAGTTACTTCCTAACAATGAATATGTCCTATTTCTTATTTTGTTACTGTGCAGACCTAACCCTGGTTCAAAATAGATTAATTCTCTTCAAATAAAAGAGGTAGAGGCCGTTGACAGTAATCACACTGACTAACTAGAGCTGTGCTGGCGTCACTATGTAAACAATAACATTTTATTTAGTAGTGAACCCTTGCAGTTATCTTATGTAACATATAGTCTAAACATAAACAATGCAAATTTCAAACAGGATTTAAGATAGTATGTTTAACTGTGCTATATTGTGCTTACAGTTATGAATATTAATCATTACAGATGTGGTAAAAAGATGTAGTGAGTAATGTGTTGGGATAATCCTCGTATATCGGTTGTGTTGTACTTGCCACACATAGTGCATACAGTTGTGTGATCCACTGGTACGTACGTCCATGCGCAAAATGCGCGCTGACCGGACCATCTGTGACCTGCCCTCTCTCCATCGGAACACATTTGAAGGGATCACTCCCAGCATGTTGTGAGCCGCTCACCAACCCTGTGCTCATCCAGATTCACCCCGCCCCTTTTTGTCGCGGCGTCGTCAGTGCTTCAAATAGCGCTGGCGCTTCAGAGCTAGTCCAGCTCTGCGCTCAGAGGCGCGCGTATCTCCCACACCACAAGAAGACGCACGTGAAGAGGTGCTGATGCTCGAGCGGACCTACACAAACTAGAGCGTACTTTCTGCTGTTTCTCTGCATGTTTCTTCTCAAGCAAAGTGGATATTTAACTTTTATTTCACACGTTTAATCGGAAGTTTTATTTGAAGTAAACAAGGTAAGAGAGATTGTGTCTGTATAAATAGCCCATGTGTTTCATGATATGGATATGATATTGTGCTTTTTGAGGAGAGAAGAGCTGCTGCATCTACAATGGTGATGGAACTTTACCATGTTACTTAAGCGTGCGGTGATTAGCCTTGCTCGAAGTAGTTATTTGTTCCACTGGGTGACTGTTGTCTTTCTCCGTGTAGAGGCATCTCCTGTCCACACAGGAGCTCTTTGTCAGGGGGTAGAGGGCAGTCATGCGTGTGCTTCTCCGTGCACTGTGCTTGGACCACATAGCCTATGTGAATGTAGATGCTGGCTATAACAACCTACATGTTAAATCTCGACCTCTCGTGTTGACACGGAGAGTGGAAACCATGAAGTTGGACGTTAACCTCCGTCAAACTAGGGTCAGAGTGCTCTGAATGCCGATCAAACAATTAGGGTAGTCAGTGAATAATTAAATTCCATTATTTTTGCAAAGCCCAATTTAACAGCAGTCACCTCTCGGGGGTTTTCACAAAATGTTGTGAAAACCAACATCAAACAATAACGTTATCTAAGTCTATTGTTTTCTGTTACATTTGCATAGTTAGAAAATATTAATTTTGCTACACTTTTCCTTTTATGACTTCTGTAGTCAGCTGTTCTGTGAAACAGCTTTTAGTGAATGGGAAGCCTTGTGTCTTTTTTCCATTTGATTCTTTATAGCCGAATGGCAGGAGACTCTGAACCAGCATCAACAGGATAATAATTGATTCATTTTAAACTTAAAAAATATTTTCTTAAATATTCAAAACCACTACTGCCAGCTGTGCTGATGAAGTACTTACATTTTATCTCAGTAGCATTTACAAAGTCCTATTTTGATAAAAAATTTAATAACGCAATCGAAGGGGCAGTGGATACTCAGAGTGATTGAATGGCACTGATTTCATGTTTTAGTGTTGCAAAGTGTCCAATTGATCTTTTCATATTGTTTCATTTATTTTGTATTCCAGTTCAGTTTTTGCTTTATTACTATGATTAAAAGTTTGTCTGGTGGATCTGTAAATCTCCAGCCCATGTGTCCTTAGAGTATGAGAATTGTTTTAGCTACAGCTCAGTAAAAGTAAAAACAATAAGAAATTCTGTTTAATTTTTAATGAAAAACTACAAACCACTACATGTAAAAATGAAGCTGTTATTGAACCATTTGGTTCAATAACAGCTCTCGCGAAATGGGATTTCTGGATTTAATCAAAGGTGAACCTTGTAACTTTTATGGTTAGAGATCTTGTTTCCATGAAGATGATATTATTAATGCTTTACTTGGAATAGTCCACAGTATGACATTAAACAAAAGCCTAGGGGAAAGACATTTAAAAGCTAAATTAAAATGTAATTAATATGTTATCCTACCCAGCTCAAATTAACTTAGACTATATCAAATCTGAACATTTCACCAGCAAGTCTAAGAAGTGAAGTAGGACTAAATCATTTAAATAGATGATTTCCAGGTCTAATGCTGTGATTCCAAGAAGTGAAATGGAACTAAATCATTTAAATAGGTGATTTCCAGGTCTAGTGCTGTGATTTCAGTCCACACCCACCCATCATCATGACATATGCATTTGTCCATAAATAGAGTTATCAGGTGGCACAGAGACCTCCACTTACATATTCAAACTCGGCTCCCTCAATTAACCACTCGTGCATTCTGATCATGTTTTATTTACTCTTATTTTTTATTCAACCGATTCCCAGGGCAGGAAGAGACGGTAGTGCTATTACATCCGCGCTGAGTGTTCCTGCTGTCAAAACCACGGGCCAGCTTCAGAAAACCGACTTCAAGAAGATGTTTTTCCCTGTACATTTAGGAGATGTGAGTCCTGGAAGATTCAAATGCTTTCTAATAGCAAAGGGCAGCAAAACATCCCATTACTCTTTCAATGTATATGTATATACTCTTTATCAACATCACAATGTCAAAGAGGTCTGATGGCATCCTTCCATTAGTGAGTATGAATGAGCTGCGAGTGAATAATGCATGGTTTTCAGCAACTCAGCATGTCTTCAAAAGTTATATTATTTTATCCTACGAGACGATTCCATTTCACTTGGAAGAAATTCTGATAGACACAAAAAAATGTATTAGTAAGCTTTATTGAATGAGCTCAGACGCCGGCAGAAGATTTTGTGATGAAGGAGTTGGATGACGATTAGGAGATGTCCTCCCCCGAGGCCTGAACTCTGGAGGTGATAGAGGTGAGGTCGATGAGAGGATGAGGAGAGTGAAGCGAACAATGAGATGATAAGAGCCGAGGGGGAGCTGGCACAAGTTGAAGAGGCTATGTTTCCGCGAAGGGGGTTTAAATTGGGCAGACTGGCACGGATTGGACAGAGAGGAGGTGCAGCGAGCAGGAGTAATGGGAGTGAGGTGATGAAGGATGAGGAGAAGGTGAGGGGAAGGTCTGGAGAAGTAGTGAGGTAGACTGGAGAACAGTGAGGTCTTCCAGGCTGAATTTAGTAACTACATTACTCAAGAATTATATAATTAATATAATATAAAAAGTATCACAATTTTACAATGTATTTGCTGAGGCAGATGCAAACTTTACCTTTATTCTATTTCAAATGATGTAATGTTCTTTTGAGCTCATTCAGACCAAACCATACATCAAGAGGGAGCAGGCAAAGGACATTCTCCCAGCTTCCCCTAGATTCACTTCAGCTTTTCCAAAACTATGAAAATGAGAAACATTAAGCAATGGTTTCACCTCTCCTTGACACACAATTTGGGAGGTGTTTGAAGATGTTATAACAAGGAGTAATTATTCAAGAAAAAAAGTATTATTTTGCAGCACTGATTGGGGAATAACAAGGTTAAATGGTACCTCTGTGTATTTTAAGTAACTACAGGTACTGAAAATATATAGTACCAAAAAAATCCTATAAGACCACTGTTACATATAATGATAAAAATGAAAACTATTTATCACATGTAACATTTTAAGGTAATCTCAAAGTGCTAAAGAAAGCAGATTAAGTTTTTATTGGCAGACGCAAATAAATAACTCAATGCAAAGTAATGGTTTTGCTCAAAGAAATGCTTTCATGAAACATTTATTGCATCTTTTCAGGTTGTTGTTTTTTCAGCCATTAAAACTCTTGTGCAAGACAGATGCTATTCTGCCATTCAACACTTCAGGCAATGCATTAATATTGCCATGGAGACAAAAAGCAAAGTTACATAGTGCACCTTTTAATGGTAACGGCAGTCATTATTTTTACTGTCTCAGCTGCCACAATTTATTATTTCCAACCTTGACCACCTACCCTTGTTTCTAACTATATTGCAAGAAACTCAACATGCTTCATTTTATCTGTCTGTCCACTGTCAGTAAATGCTGACTCTAAAGGGATTGTGGCCAGCAGGAATTGTACTAAATAGGAGATTCATCCAGACATGAGTTTATGCACACTCAGCATCATATCTCTTTTGTTGGCTTGGATGCACCCTTGCCCACTTAACTGTCTATTATTACTAGGGATGCTCTGATCCAGCTTTTTCAGTTCCAGTACCACTGTCGATATTGATGTTATTTTATAAATTGTGAATGTGGATTTGTTACTGTGAAATTGAAATGTACAGATCTTTTATATGCAGATTATTAGATCACATTCAGATTATGGGCACTCTAAAATCCTAAAATTATATATTTATGTACCAGACCTGATTTTTCTTTGTCCTATAAGTAATAATCCCAACATGAGTAGATAATTTTTACACATTATCTGAATTTTACAGAGGTGAAGTGTTGAAGTGAAGATTACACTAACAATGAATTTAACTGAAAAGTATGAACTAAAATCCCTTGATCTCCCTTGATCTCCCTCCCTTGCAAAATGTAAGATGACTAGAGAAAGAAGACAAAAGTATCCACAGATGAACCGGATGAAATTTCTTGGCTTCACATCAGTCTTTCCCAGGCCATTGCCAGCTCAGCTTGTTGCTCAGTTTTTTCTGTGGCTAACTGTGATGTGCTGGGCAGTAAGGGGTGACAGGATATTGAGTTAATTCACTCCCACTGACTAGTTTGGGTTCACATGGAGTCACAGCACTCTGAACTGCCTGTATATAATGGTAAGATCCAACATGTAGGTTTTTAGATTCAGGATTTGATTTCTTTAGAAATATATCTCCCATTGTTTTAACTATTGTCCACTCTCTGAGATTAGGACATCATCAAATTATAGAACATCAGTGCAACCTGTCCTTGGTTTTCAGAGTGATGACACAATAATGTGGATTCTTTTGGATGGACGAAAGTCCTCAAAATGGCACCAGAAAGCTGAAAACCATGATACTTTGTTTTATTTCGTCATTGCTAATGTTGCTAACAACATTATTATTATTATTAATACTACTACTACTACTACTACTACTACTACTAATAATAATAATAATAATAATAATAATAATAATTATTATTATTATTATTATTATAAATGTATTTATTTTTTGCTCATTAATGAAACGGTTTTGACATTTGATCCAAACTCTATTGGGTGCTGCTGGATTAAAAAAAAACAAAAAACATTATGGTTAGTAGTGACATCATCATCATGTTGAGCACAGGGTCCCACAGGGGCATGTGCTCTTCCCTCTACTGTTCTTTCAGACTCACTTGACTGACTGTGTGCCAATAAACCTCATACACGACATAATGAGAATTGTAGATGATACTGTGGTTTGCCTGCAACTATTGTCTCTCCACAATTCTTCTTTTATTACACTTCTTCTCCTCTGCACATAATGTATTACTCACTGCTGTCCAACTCACTGCATATTTAACCACAGCTTATCTTCAATGCATCATTTAAAGTACAGAAGACATAACCTCTCAAATATTACTGGATCATACAAAGCAAACTTTCCTATTCCTCTCTTTTTACTGTGGTTCACCTCACATGTTGAGTTGACATGTCTTCTCTGTTTGTGTGATTCTTATTCTTGTGTTCACATGTACCATTCATATGTACACTGCCATGTTTTGCTTTAATACAGAGCGAACCGCTTCTTAATTTACCAGGTTGAGAGTAACAGTGACTCATTGTAAAGAATATTAACAAGCATATGAACTTGATTGTGGATAGCAAGGTTATTATTTTAAAATGGCTGTGTAATCAACAAATGTTCCCTGGTCCTGGTGAGATTTCATAGTGCGTTTTGTTCAAAGTGCCAGTGCAAAAGGAAACTTTCTGAAGAATAATAATGACAATTTTATGGAAAACACACTACACTACTTTGAATAATCCCTTAAACTCTTTTGGAAATGAACCATATCTTAATTAAACATGAGCTCCATTAAATAAATAGTGCAATGAAACACCTCAGTTATTAGTATCTATAATGACTCAATGTTAATTATTTAACCTCATATACAGAACCTTTCCGTATGAGTGCAAATAAAAAGTTGTCACAGCAAGTGTGATGATGGTGACAGACCTAATAAGATCAAAGTTCTGCCAAAACAACACATCGTAATGAGCAGATGAACATCATAACATCATATATATAAACTTCCATAGAACACTTTTAGATATACTAGTGGAAAAACATATCAAAACAAATTAAGATATACAAATTAAAGGCCATTTCAGTATCTCATGGGAAGTCTTGCTTACTTATACTTTCTTTCTCAAAGACTCCCTCCTGGGAGCTGCTGCATCATGTCAGGTGACAGAAGTGCTCTTAGCAACAACTCATCTTTCCGTAGCCTGATTCCGGATGTCAGAGCCCGGTCCGCCCCTGATTAGCCCTGCATTACAACTCTGTCACCCTGATGTGCTTATGCCGCTATGATCAATAGATTATCTGATGTGCAGACGAGTCGACATGGTTCACTCATTATGCTGGCATTCCACACAAGCTAATCGGATAAACTACTAGGGTATGATGTAACCATGGCGACAGCGCTGTGGCATTTAATCGACGAGAGGTCAAAGGTCAAACTCAGAAGCAAAAGTTGGCAAACACACTTAATGCTTTTTTCTTCTCTGGAGAATATCACAACAACATGACATACTAGACATTAATCTGACCATTTAATATTGTGGACTGAGTCTCGTCTTTTATTGATTTGATTGATTACTTCGTGAGGAACTTAATTGAGTTTCTGATTCCTTTCATGAAAATAATTGATTCAGATTGATCTGGTATGCACTGACTTCTCTTTGTTTTTGTTTTGTTTTGTTATTTATTTTTTCCTTGCAATTACAGCTGATCCTGGTTTGCCAGTGGTTTAACCTGTGTATAGAGGACACATATTTTTCTCATTCTCAGTATATGGACAGTCCATGAATTACAAAATCAAGAATAGCTCAGCATTACAATAGTTATAAGTAAAAGCTAGTGCTGATTTGAACACACCTACCTTTTATGTGGGAACACAGATAGGTCATATTTCTGAAATTTAAATCACATTTTTACATACCCTTCATTTAAAGATTACTCTTTTCATCAGGCTCTGAGTTTCCAAATATGGTCCAATCCTTCTCTGTATAAGACTGTGTTCCATATTGCCGCTAGTGAGTATATGTCATTATCATAAATTATACAGTAACAAGGAGCTAAATGGAGACCATGATGGTGCACTGTCAATCTGTACCAATGAATTACAAGTATTGGTCATTCTGGGTAGGATTGTTCCGATAACTGATGTTGGCAAATACTGTGATAGCCTACTGCATTTTTTTAGGTAACAGTGACTATGCAAACCAATTCACCGATCCAATAGCATAGTGTAGCTTTCTGAAGGAGGATGGATAGTTGAGGGCTGTAGCTGTTTCGCTAACGCCCAGAGCGCTTAACTGACTGTACACTAGGCTCTGAGATGCTAATACAGTGAAGAGAGAACTTTAAATTAACTCTGAATACTGTCATGTTAAATTAGCCCTGTACTCAGAGCATGAGCTTCTTTATAGTGGCTTCCCTGTTGTTTTTGTTTTCAACACACTGTGGTATCGAATAGGTACTTGGTAAAAAAATATATCGGAACAAATCTATTCTGTGTATCAAGTTTAGCAACACAAACCTTAAACAAAACAGTGGTCTAAAGATTTACCTTACTCACCTTGTGTATTCTGAGCATCCTAAGTATTCACCACGAGGAGTTTTGGTGATTTTCAGAATTTTTAGAAATCAGTTTTGTCGTGAGAGTAAAGCTAACAACAATAACAAACATGCTAAAGCACACTTCCTGACTACAAAACAAGAACAATGCATACATGTTTTAATCTCAAAAGCTGCTTATACATTATATTTACTGGGGCAATACAAATTTAGCTCAGATGCATGGGAAAAAATTGTGTAGAGACCCTTTAAACCAGGGGTGTCAAACTCAAATTCACAGAGGGCCAAAATTAAAAACTGGGGCTAAGTCGTGGGCCAAACTAAATATTTATTGAAAAATTTCAACAACATCTTTATGTTTTCTCTTCTTTTGAGATATGTAATGTTATAGCTTTTCTAATTAAAGTAAATATTTAATAAAAGTTTGCTTAAACACTGAATCCAGAACAAGCATAATATAAAATAATAACAACATATATGTACCTAGCGGGCCAGCTCTAATACATATTTGATATGAGTTTGACATGTCTGCTTTAAAACGATGTAACAAGTCAACTGCTGCAAATCACACCTCTGCTCTTCTTCTCCATAGGTTTAAAATGAACCAAGGATTTGAAACCAACTTCACTCAACTGTACGATAACTGGACATTTTACAACTCCAGCCTAGAGACAGTCCTGCCCAGAAACAACATTACCTATGTGGGATTTTACCTGCACCCGCCCTCCACGGCTTCCATCTTCATCGTGTCCTACTTACTCATATTCTTGGTGTGTATGGTCGCCGGAAGAAATAGGTGAACTGCTTTGTTGTTCTTCATTTAGTCGATCTCATTGTGGAAAAGGGATGTGTGGACAAAAACGTATATTAGAGAACGTGCTTGTGTCTACCTCGACAGTTGTACGTCTCGATTATTAGCAGCTGCCTCTGTTCTCATGTGAATGACTGCTTATCTCTTGGACACCGTGTGCGTTCTCTTCTGCCTCTTTGGTATTGATCCTTCAGCGAGGGAACATACTAATCTCGACAAATCATCGTCCATATTACTCTCTTGTGTGTTTCCGACCTTTGACCCTCCACGCATAATCTCTCTAAGCGTAGGCATTCCATAGTCAAGAATGGTGACGGATATGGTTTACCTTTCTGTCGCGGTGGGAGGCAGCAAATTGGTCCATTAAGTGTTCTGCGTAATAATCGAGCTCCTATCGGTATGAGAAGATTTTGCATATTAACGTGTGAGTGAAAGCGGAACATAGAAGTAATAAGTAAAGCAGTAATATTTTCGTCCTCGCGAAGTTGCTCGAGACCATTTCAGTTTGCTTGCATAAGCGCAAATTTCTTATTAGTCTTTACTAAGTGTTGGCTGAAGTGATGTCTTGCTCTAAATTTTTGGCAGCTGAAGTTGTTAGTGGCTCTGATTTCTCAGGCATGGTGAAGTGTTCTCTGAGGGATGTGGTGTATAGATATAATAATAATATGAGTAGTAATAAATGCATATCTATTGTGTTCTAATTATTAGAATTCTAATATGTAGTCGAGATATCTAGATAATTGTGGTCTGAAGGCGGTCCTCAAGGTATACCGTCTTCCATAATAATATAATATATAATTTGGTCTTGAATACTGAACTATGGTTAGCCTGATGTCCGGTTGCCGATATGTTCCCGGTCACATTCTGAGTTATATGAAAGTAGGGTTCGCATAACAAGCAGCAAAATGATATCCCTGCACCGCACATAACACAAATCCAAATATCTCCAAGTAACACACATATTGTACGGCAAGAATACTCATAATCTTTTAACACTTTAAGGATATAATACATTAGCCCATTAGAACAATAACACTAGACTTCCACTGCATGTTTCTCTTAATGCAATATAAACTACAACATACGAAAGAAATACGCGATCAGTATCTTTACCATACCAATGGATGCTATGCACTCTTGCTCAACTCATTCCGCAGCGGAAGATTCCCGCATCCATACTCGTTCCTAGGCTCTCCCTGCCAATTACTATAGTTCTATATAAAGATGTTACTCACGTTTTTATTCTTCAAAACACAGTGAAATGTGAATAAGAGAGTTAACAGATAGAATTTGTATCTCTATCCCATTACCTCACATAGTAAATCAAAAGCTGGAGAGGTAAGACTCCTACGTCGTACAAACTCAAGCCAGGTCATTGTTATAATGAATCAGTACAGCGGAAGGTGAGTTTTGAGATACATTTGAGCAAAAAGCTGATTGGTCTGATTGCGCAACTAGGATCGAAATAGATGTTGAGGAATGAGATGTGGTTGCTCCAGTACTATGATCTAAGCAGGAGATAGTTTTACTGCATTTCTCCTATGACCTTAATGTGTAGATCCACAGGGCTATTGCTTAGTGCAAAGTAGGAAACTCGTTTTCAAGTGATTCCATTTTCGAATCCCTCTTCAGCATATCTTAAGTCTGAAGCAAGCGGGAACCCTAGTATTGAGCTTCAAAATAAATGTGCACAAATTTCGATAAGCTGTGGCTTTTTGCTCACTACAATTCAGCAATTGATTGCTCTCAAAAATCTCTCATGCAGTTCTGGTATCTGCCTGTACTGGTTACATAACCAGTGTACTGTAACTGCACTGTATAATATCCTCAATAAAGACATGTGGAATGGTGTGAGCAAGAAAAGTTGTGTTTACTGAAGAAAAGATAATTGTTGGTATTTTACTTCTCGTGGAGAAATAAGTGCTAGATTTTTATCTCGAAACTGATTGAATCCATATTCAACTTAACTAGGACAGTCAGGATTGTGTTTTAAGTTAAGACCTTAGTTTTCCAAAAGTAATATAAAAGTAAAAACACCATAGTGCCGGTGATACTTAGAGCCATAAATTTAGTCCTAGTAGCTTGCTAGATTTTAATACTAATGAAGTTACGAACGTTCAATACTCATCTATTTAAAATTTGAAAAGGATAATTAAACTTTATATTTCTGCTATATTCATAATTATATATGTGTTACTTTATTTGTAACTAATTCTTGTTAGATGACTTATTGATTATAAGGAATGAAGATAGAAGCGCTTGATAATATCGCTATCTCGATATATCACAATATTCTTAATTCTTGCTGACAGAGAAAATCATCGTAATGTATCTCTTTTTCCCAAGATCATATTACTAGCCAACTATAGATTCCTTTTTTTTTCATGTATCAAATATGCCTCAATATAGTAATGATCAATGTATGTCTCTCAATTTTATTCTTTACAGATGTTACGCTTCTAAGTTCAAGTATATGACACTCTTTCAGGATATATGCGAATTTTTAGCTATATAAGATCAGTGCGGTAGTCCCTAGATATCATTATACTTTTAACATAATCTTTGCAAGTTCTCATCATATATGATTTGCACTCTAGTGTGTGTTCTGTGTATCTGTAGATAACATATTAGTAAAGTAACTGGGCGTGTTGTGTGTGGGTACAATAGACTGAAGCCTTTTGTAATAAGATAAGCTTTACCTTTCAATACGAAATAAATTCCATTGAGTACACTTACACGTATGAACAATATACTTGTTTTTCAGTGTATTGATCAGCGACAGCAAACGTTAAATTTACCTATGCTAATTATTGACCCTAGCCTGCTTGACACTTCCTACCTATAGATTAACTTTCATACAAACAAATGGAGAGCATTGATTATAGTATCTAGTATTTTTGTGACCTTTCTAAAATAGCTTCGTCTGCACATTGAGCATGCGCCAAGTTTCACAATAAGACTATATGCATCCGTGAAATATGGTCTTGATGTTTAGATCGCATTGTAACTCTAATTTAAATGTATGAGCATCAGTGTTTACATATGATAAGTGATGAAGAACTAATCAATGTCTATAGTGTACGAGGTGTTTCTTTTGGATTTGTTAGCTATTTGTCTGTCTCGCAGGAAATAATTAAAGCGGATGAAATGATCAGGAGGTTAGTGTTGTAGATATAATTCCACTGATATTTGTTTGATGTCTACGAGAATGCTGCGAGGTGTGCCTTGCCACATCTGCCGCATGATACTATCAAAGTGTTCTCCCTGCATAAAGGGCAAACTGAAAAGGTAAAATTCCTCAAAGGTATGGCCAGCCCTGCCAAGTTAGCTAGGAATCTCCCATGCAGCAAGCCACTGGTGATTAACGCTAGGTGATATGTGCTTGACTCAAACTAGTTTTGGTCCTTAATGATAAGGACATCGATAATGCGTTAGGTTTATCAACTGAGATGTTGATAATATGCTTGACTATGACTATGTACATTCATCGACAAGTTTAATACTTAATCTAGAGGTCGTCCAACATTGTATTCCGTCACCTCAGCTGCCATCTGTAATGGTATAGATTCATTGAGGATACTGCATGATAATAGCTAAGAGGTCGTAAAACCGTTGATGCTACTACCCTATGTGTCCAAACTTAAACATACTTGTATTTGATGCACTTTTTTTGTTGCATGATATAAAAACTCTAACTGGGATGTACTACTATGAGTGCCACTCTCTTCACATAAAAACTCTTCTTATAATTGTTGATATGATTTTATTGTTGTGTTCTCATTCTCGCTTTTCATATTTGTTATCTTTTTTGATGAATTTTCACATTAAATCTTGAGACTTCAAATATATCTAAATGGTATATATTGAGATATGATAATTTAATTATAATATATTTGAGGATTGTGTACTTGCACCAAGCTTTTTGGTGTCTAGGTCTCTGTACTTTATCTCGAGAAAAAAATTTTGTGAGTAGTGATTATTGTATACTTGATTATGATCTCCTCATGATTATTGACATATACAAAAGGTGAAAAAAGTGTCAAAACATATCACATGATAAGTGTTCCCACATGTCACACACTTTGCTCGGCTTTAAAATAATCTGTTAGTGTGTATGAATGCTCAATTTATCATATACTAAAAGAAACAAATGTTTGCCGCGAGAAAAGAGTTTCATCAGTTACCTGTGATATTAGCGATATTGTCATTTCCATTTAATTACCTTGTCGTTTGTAGCAGACTCATGCACATGTACACATACCAGGACTTACTATTCTGTCCTTGGCTGAACTTTTAATATGATACAATACTCTGCTCCTTTCCATTACATTATAGAAAAGTTTGGTTGTGATTTTATTTTGTGGTTGCAAAATCACATTCGCAGCTAATGCTGCTACCTTGAGTTTCGCCGACTCTGTAAGATAATCATCTTCTAGTGAGCTCCAGGAAATGACGATATGAAAATACCATTAAATCTCCCCTATGATTCAAGAGGCTCTCACTTTCTCTATCTTAGTAAAATTGACCAAACAACTAAAGCAAAGGGACATCAGGTAGATACGTGGGCAGGAGAGTAACAAATGAACTCATGGTGTTATAGAATCAGGAGATAGTTAGAATTGTGACTATATAGAGGGAAGAAACATTGGTGGATGCCAACCGAATTGGTGTAGTGCTTTTATAAGGGATGGTATTTTCCACCAAGTCCCACTTCCATGTTTTTTTTGTGTTATATTTCTTTATTTATGATTGATTACATAATATCAGCATATGAATATTATGTGGAAACTTGCTCATTAAATAGTTTTTTGTTCTTTAGTTAATTAATTAGAATGTGTGACTTCATATGCAATACAATCAACATAATTATCATATTACAGTTTTGTTTCAACTCAACAAAGTCTACACTCCATATGTCAAAGATATCTGAATCTACTTCTGTATGACTTTTTTCGTACTTTTGCTCGCTCTCTCATATACATATTTGCCTTTCTTATTTATTATCTCCAGCTCATATATCTCAAATGTATGCCTACACTCCTGTGGCCATTGAAGCTCTAGAGCATAGACATGTAAGTAGTGCAAGCAGACCATAGCCAACTCAAGTATGATACTTGTGCGCATTTTGAATCATTATAACTGACTGTACAGCGACCCAACTTCTATTTGTACCCTCGAGTGTGACAGAGCTAAAAATACTTCGGCGTGTAATGCCTGTATCAGCCTTGGTACCTCAACAATGGACTTGCACACAGCAGCAGTGTTGGCTCAATTCGGGTTTCTCTCCAACAGAGAGAGTCTCTCTCTGGTTGGTCCGAGTATAGTAAGCTCCGCCTAGCAACTAATTTTGTGTGTGTGTGCCAAATATCTGTATGGTGTGCCTTATTTACATTTACATATTCCGAGTTAATATTTTATTAATAGAGAATGCCTCACATAGAGCGTCTATCGAGGACACCCTGTATCTTTATAATATCACAATATTATACTCAATTCATTATAATAATTTATTTAAATATTCGATAATAGCTTTCGTCGCCCGTTTATTCATCGTGTAACCAGATTATGGTGCAGAATGTATCGCTACTTTTTTGTGACACGTCTATCAGGTCGGGGCTTACTAGGCGCCAAATATAAAGTATAGTTCGAGATCAGACACAAGCACACTCTCTCTGACCAAATTTAAGCCGCTCTTCTAGAACTTATTGCAACTCGGCATATTCATGTGATTCGAGTAGTATGACTTATCGATGACCCTGTAATAGCTACAAGAAAAACCAAATCCGACTTTTGCTCACGTGCAGCACTGAAGATGAGGATCGGTTGATTCGTGACTGATTAGTGCTATTGTGACAGGATACTGCGTGTATCAAGTTAGACGTAGCTTCCATCTACTCAAACTTATTCTACTTTTGGTAGTGTTGTGTCTCATGAGCCTAAAAAGCGCTTTAGCCTGCTGCAATGAGTTGAATCATCGTAATTGTGCTCACTGAAGCACAAACATGACTATCCATTGTTTGGTAGTCTAACATCACTCTAACCTTACATATCCTGACTATTGGTCACATATTTTGACTATCTTAGTGGACCCAGAGGGTCTATCCAGATTAGGCACCAGACTTGTAGAATGCCGTTGTGGCACACCTAGTTACATGGTGTGGGGGTGGTATGGTCTCCTTGATCCAGTCCTAACTCCATACATACTACTAGCCATGTTCTTTACTTTAATCCGCATGTTAGCGATTTGTCAAGCTCGACGGGTATTAATCCCACCAACACAACCAAACCCTACCAGGGAGTCCATCTTGGTATCGATTTGAGTAGCTCTGTCTCGTCTGTGAACTGCGAGCTGCTCGCCATCATCGCGACGCTCTCTGAGAATTGCCTATAAGACTACACCTAGTCCATCTAATGGAATAATATCGTACATGAGAATCATCCAAGTGTGTGATCGAGTGAGCTGTGGTTGTTCGATGAGACAAGCAGGTAGTGGACCCTGCACTAGAAAGTTGCGCGTACCACAATGTAAATGACACAAAAGTTAATCTAAATCACTGATAGACACTTCTCAGCAACGTCATATCAGTCGAAAGTGTCAGATATGAAAAAAACTCACCTTGGTCTGAAAAACTGCAGAATTTATTGTCTAGTGATGTTAGTGAATATCAGAAAATATGAATGTTGAATGTTTAATGTGATGTTTGACTCGGACCAGGTCTAAGGAGAAAAATAAGCAGTGCGTCTAACAATTTTTGAGAACTATGTATTAGTCGTATACAATAAAAAATGACTATGCTACAAACTAGAGTCTAATGTTTTGTCTGTTTTAGTCTGTGACATTAATGCCGTACATCAAATTTTGTTGCTGCTATTGTACTTAATTACTTGTCGTATATACTTGAGAGAGTTTGTCTTGAATAAGAGCATGTCGACGAAAATCTCGAATAAGCTAGCTAGCGAACGACCAACTGCTAGTTCTTGTTTTGTAACTACCGCACAAACATTTAACTGTTATATTACTACACAACTCTAATCGTTGTATGTCCGATTCATGTAATTTTCGTGAATCTTCCAAGGTCTTTATGGCTGAGTGCACCTAATGCTTATAATATGCCACTGGATGGTCTTATTTTCACTTTCCTCCCAGGTGAACTGATCTTAATATTAGTGTGTATAATAAAGACATAATTAGATGTGTAAAACAATTTTAATATATCTAAAGCATAACGTATGAGAAGAATTTTAAGTATATTTTTGAATGATACACGAAAATATAATTTATTTATAAATACGTCATTGAGTAAACATGTTTATATTTTGCTCTGATATTCTACACTCAATAACTATATACTAATGCTGCCAGCTTGTCAAGTTTCTCCTTCGATAATTCTATCGAGTGCAACAAATAAATATTACTTAGAATAGATATTTTATTAGAATTTACATTTATGTTACACTTATGAAAGAATAGATAGTTCTTATTATTGCAATGATTCTCGCTCAAACGCTTTCTTATCATCTCCCTTCTACTGCTTTCTATATCTTGTTGTTTCTGCTCAGTTAGGTCACCAGTGAGTATTCTGATATTGATGTATGTTTACTTAGTGCTTATTGCAATACCTGATAGTTAATTATTGATACTTATGTTAGAATTAAGTACTAATTTGTCATAGTAGGTCATATAGTGTGTTTCCACGACACCATAGGATAACTAATCTTGCTCTGACATAGTTATATAAAATCTGGTGCTGTGTAAACGCGTCGTCCTATTCTAGTGATAATAGATTTTTTTCCACAGCTTGATGAAATAATCATTGCAAGAAGGCATATTATGGAACAACTTAGCAGAGCATTTTTTCTGCTGACACACTCATGCATAGACGATCCTGACCGTAACAGGTACTGTACTGATCTGTATAACCACGAAACAAAGAGATCCTCAGTACCATATAATATGAATATTAGGATATATGTACAATAAACAATGACCTGCTCACCAATGGACTCATCTTCTCCGCTGATATTGTATGACTTAATTTGCCAAAACTTATGACTCAGCTAGAGAAATTGCAATTCCGCACAATGTGCATCCAAAAATCTAAGACAAAACAATACTTTTCTCTAAACCAACACACCGCTGTATTGGTAGTCTTGCAAAGGAGTTGATCTCTCCCAGGGGCCGTAGTAACATTTCAAAATATAGATGCATCAAGATTTCAGTATATAATTAATCAATTTGTTTTTTCCCTGCACCAAAGTCAGTATGTCGCTTTGTCTGCACTCTTGTGTATGCCCGATTAGAATATAAATTTTTATATTAGCTTTGGGATGTCTCCAATGACAAGAATGCTTAATAGCAGAGCTCGAATATCATGCCATTTCTATGAATAATAATCAGCTCCTTTAAATTGAAAATGTGCTCTGACTCATTTGCGGTACTCATGACGGAATTGCTGGTCTCTGGACCCTTTCCTTTAGTTGTACGACATATACCTTGACAGCGGATTACAGTGTTGGCCTCTTCCATGCCCGTTTGAGTAATATTACCGACCAGCCACTTGTTAATCATGACCTACGTTATTCTATTGTGAACCTCATTTCTTTCCTTAATTGGATCCATCTCCTAATAACATGATTTTTATTTTTAGACACACTTTCTTGTCGAATTTATGACTTTTATCGACAGGTGTTTGAGCCTCCACAAGACCGGGACCTGTAATGTGTGCTTGGAATTGTGCTACCCTTATGTGAATAGGTGAGTAGCCGTGTGAGTAAATATATTATATTGAGGCTACACACTGTGATTCCGCATAGCCCCTCACTGTGATTACATGTTATATGTGTTATAATCTACCTGTATTGATATGGTGATTACCTCCTTCTCAGCGTGCTTATCTGATCGCAGTCATTCTATTATGCATATATTTTCATTATTATATTTTGGTTGCTTTCTCCTAACCCCTGGACCATTGTTCCCCCTCCAAGACACTTAGAACTGACATTATCACAAATTCCCATTGCTTTGATGTGACTGTGGTGTGGTTATATCCCTTAGTCCGAAATGCTATCTCACGTGGGAGTACAATTTACCATTCTGAATGAAATCACATTTAACAGTTCAACGTCACACCTGTCTCCTCCACGCTATTTATAGTTTTCTAAGCGTCATTTGTACGCTGCAGCATCTCCAGGTATGAATGGATACGTCTACAGCTGCCCGTCTGTGTTTGAGGTATGACTTAATAGTGGTACTGAGGCAGATATTTTCATTTCTTTCTGTCCCCATGAATTGTTTTACGCTAACCATGGGAGTATGATTTGTTTATCACCACGGCTAAATGTTTGGAACATTGTTGGTTTAATATAGACAAACCCCATTATGCCAATGTTGTGCAAGAAAAGATTGATGTATGAACTTGCGAGACCAGAACCTCTGCAAGGCATACCTCCGGGGCTACTGGATTTTACACCACAAGAGAAACAATAATATCGCGTGTACTTCAATTGTGTCTGTAAATATTATTTAAGTATGTTCTCTGAAATTGATCCTCCATAACTTATTGTTTTTATACAACATCTTGTGGTCACATTAGTGCTTATATTCTCGCTCGATTAGCCAATGGTATAAAATACGACATACCTATTCATTCTTCAAGACCAGTACTTTAAATAGTTGAAGTGTTTGCACTGTGACTTCGATCCACGAATAATCCGGTAATATAGCTCAATAATTGATTCTTATTAATTAAACCAATAATGATTTTTTGTATATTAGAGATAGAAATTTAATTGGAACCGAGGTATCCCGAGTTATCCCAATATATGGTGCTTAGATATGAGTGGTTTGAGCGTAAGGATCTGTTAGCATTTACCTAGAATGACCACTGCTTAGCTGTCCTCCTTCTAACGTACAGCTCACAGAACACAAAGTCTGAATCTTGAGTTTTGCTTAATTTCTGTATTGCTCCATTCACGTTTTACACACAAACATTTGAGTTCTTCTCTCAAACAGAAAACACTTCAACTTGTGATGTCATGTAATAATATCCAAAGATGCTCTACTGTCTCTTTTTCATTTGGATCATTTAAACCCAGAAATTTACAATCTCTACTTAAGAAAAGGTAAAACATAGCTTCTAACTTGCAAACTTCTGCTTAATGACATCGCAACGGTGGAACAGAGAAATTTGAGGTTTTGAGCTGTAGACAGTCTAATAATAAAGGATTAATCAAACATGTGAAAAAAAGCACAACTACAGGTATGATTTTGATCAGGTAACAACATTCTAACATGGCTCATAGGAGTAAATTTTGTGTAATATAAGACTTTTAAGTAAATGCAAAATGTATTCCTGTTATTGAGATGTATTTTCTGGCATAGTCACAAGGGAAACATATTCAGACATTCAGCTTGTTGAGATTCACTTCCTCTTTGTAACAAGCATGTGTGATGAATTGCACTATCATTCAAATGCATTACTCAAGAAAATTACCCATAGTCCCTTTCTCTCAGCAAGGAGACTTAAGGTTCAAGTCCCCAAAGGTATCTGCATATCTTCCACGTGTTACTGAAGCCATGTACCTTCACACAGTACTAAAAGAAGCGTTTATAAATGAATGTATTTACGATCCAATAGTGTTTTAGGTCCTCAAATACACAGTTCTTTGTCTTTTGGGTAATCCGGTACCATTTAAAACTGCTAACAAGAAACAGTAAAAAAATCAATACTGACTGAATAAATTACACAACTTGTGATCTGTCTAATAAATTGCATTACCAGCTTATAGAAAACACAGCGTTCATCTTGGTGCTGAACTTAACAATGTGTTACTTGTGTTAGCCTTGTGAATCAGAGCTGTTTGACCTTTACTCTGTTTAATATGAAATTGAAGCCCATTGCACAAGCTTTTGCTTAAGTGTCTCTTCTTAGAAACAGAACTACAAAAGCATTAGAGATAAAGGCGGCACCGTGAAGGCCACTGAAGTTACCTTTCAAACATTTGTTAGCGGAGACAGCGTCAGAAGCTGCAAATTGGTCTGAGTGTGATAATGAGGAGAAGATCAGAGTAGATGTCTTTCATGCATAATCCACAAAATGAACACCAGATAGAACTCTCCTTGTTAGGATTCAAAAACTGATTTTTCATTTAAGATAATTATCATCATCCATCTCCCCAATCCTTGGTAATGTGAAACAATTATATATCAGATTATTTTTCTTGTTACAGCAGTACAGGCTGTAGCCAAGTGTTTTTTGTTCTGCTATGTTCTCTTTATGCATCATTAGGAAGTATGGGTGGCGCAGAGAATCATTTTGTACATAAATGTGGCACCCAGCATGCGCACACCACACATGGATTTAGCTTGTTTTACTTGAAAATAAGAGCAGTCTAAAACCTGAATCAGAGACCTAAGCTGCTCTTTCATCCCTCCTTAAAGACTCACAAAAAGTCATCTGTGTTCAGCAGCACCTCAGGAGGCATGGGCCCTGGCAAGGACACGCTCTGTGAAATGTACTGGCATCCCAATTACCACAGTCACCCTATTTCACTGTGACGTGATTAAACCTGCCAAGTATGTATAAGACAGGCAATTTACTTTGAGGGTCAGTCGTGAATGGTGTACAAAACATGTGATGCTCTGTGGGTTTTTTAAGATTATGAACAAAGAAATGTACATTAGCGGAGATGATATGCAAACATGGACACTTGGTCATGGTAAATGTAGCCTACTGTTTGTACTAATAAAATATCTTGAGGACTTTGTCACACTTCACAAAGACCTTTGTCCCTTAAAGAACACACAGTGACATGAGCACAATTAAAGATTGTGTTTAGCTTCCTCTTGGCAAGGTCACGCTTGTAAAAGAGATTGTTTATTTGAATAGACCCTTTCAGGAGTGACATGTTTAGAAGAGCTGCACACACAACCTGATAGTGATAAGATCATTCTATTCCATTAATTTTAGGCAGCAAAATAAAAAAATAAAAAACATTATTATTATGATTTTTAGTAACAAGTACTAAGAGTCAATATCTAACTTCCTCTTATTTGGGCAGGATTTGTGGTGCTTTGTGAAATAAAATGAAACTGTCATTGTCATGTTGTTGCTCAGTCTGATTTTGCTGTGTAATTTGTCTGGCATAACAATTTAAGTAATGTTTATTATATCTATATATCCTACCTATATTAAATATAATTAAATGTTGAAATATGCTTAATATGCCACCATATTCCATTTAAATTTGTTATGTAAATGAACATATTTTAAACAGTTCATCTTCAAATCAGAATTATTTGCTTTTAATTGACATAAAATAATTAAGTGAAAAAAGAGATAATAATATATTTAAACAGGGTGAACATTTAGAGTTTAGTGTGCTGCAGTGATTCTGAATAAATGCCGAATAGCCACTGTTTTTTTTTTTGTTAGCTTTTTTTTTTTTTATTTATATGATTTTGAGCACTCAGATTCTCAAACACTCAGCTTTTCAATAGACGGTCTACCTTTAAAGAAGCCACAAACCTTTTATTTGAAGACCGTGAGCTGCATTTTAAGCAGGGAGAGAAAGGATGGATCGAAAGAGGGGTGAAGTAGGCAATTTAGTTTAAAAAAAATAAAAAAAATTTTGAAAAAGAGTTCTTTGAAAATAATTTGGGTTAAGATCATAGCCTATATAAATGGACATAGCTAAACAGCTAGCTGCTGCGTTCCAAACAGCTACTGAGCTTGGGCGTGCTTCTGGCGCCATCGACCCTGGCTGCAATTCACTTTCTACTGAAAAAAACTCGGCCCTCTCTCAGTAAATGCTGCTGTCGAGCTCGTCATTTTGGTCTTAAAAATATTCATATTAACTTATTCTATATGGTCCTTGTATTTATTGTGCTATTTTGTCTCTAAATGAAGATATGAACTTTAATGACGGACAAATCAGGTGCCTTCTTTCTCTGAGGTCTCTCCTGGTAGTGTTAGGCTTGATTGACAGCGTTGCTCGACGCCTGCATTATGGCATTACCTTCAACATCCTTTCTCTGGATTGGCTTTTTGGTTGCCATGGTACTTGCAGTCAAATTCCAAATATAGAACTCCGCTCCACATTCACCCCTATAACTCCTATAAGCTTAATTTGGTTGGAGCTGAATGCTATGGTTGACGTCATACCCACTTTGTTCACCCCTTGATAAAGTCTATGGTTAAAATATACTGTGATACGTGCGGCTGCAATATCCTCAAACCTTGGTCAAAAAATTTTTCAAAGATGGTAGATAGATAGAAAGATACTTTATTGATCCTGAAGGGAATTTTGGCAGCAGCAACAATGAAACAGTGTGCAGTCCATCCTGTTGCATTCATCAGCTTTAGGAATGTGCTGTACAGACATATGGCACACGTTACTTCTAGAAGCAATAAGCCATGCATTAACTGTTTTCCAGGTAGCTGACAGTTGGAGCTTTTATACAGTAGTCACAGTGAGTCATCTGACAAGGTTTTCCAGCATCTCCTTTCTAATGGAAATGGGAAAAGGAGCATACCTCTACATACTGTATTTGATCTGTGATTATCTTGACAAACATAGAAATTGGTCATTACAGTCTATTCATCTCTCAACCATCTGTCCTGTAAAAAGGCCACTCATGCTGATTATAACAGCTCTGTAACAGCACTTGATGTTCTCCAGTTGTTAAGTAGCCTGTGTACTTATTCCATGTAAAATAAATGTATCATAAATGTGTTTGGGTCATTTTTTAACAAGCAATGAGAGATACTGTATGTGTACAAATTGTTGCTCAACTTTGCCATGTTTTTCCCCCCTTAATAAACTCTGCTATTTCACTCACATTTTCCATTGTTGCTGCAGGTTCCGTTGCATCGTGTACCCATTCAAGCAGAAGCTGACCATTTCCACAGCAACTATGATCATCGTCATCATTTGGGTACTGGCCATCTCCATCATGTGTCCCTCTGGAGTGATGCTGCAGGTGACCAAGGAGCACACCATCCGTGTTTTACTTGGCTATGACAACAAGACCAGCCCCTTCTACTGGTGCCGCGAGAACTGGCCCAACCAGGAAATGCGCAAAATCTACACTACAGTTCTGTTTGCCAACATCTACCTGGCTCCCCTTTCACTCATCGTGATCATGTATGCTCGGATTGGAATAACCCTTTTCAAAACAACAGTCCCAACAGGAGGTAAACCGGGCCATGATAACCGCCACACTGTGTCCAAGAAGAAGCAGAGAGTCATCAAAATGCTTTTAATTGTAGCATTGCTTTTCATTCTCTCCTGGTTGCCACTGTGGACACTGATGATGCTAAGCGACTATGCCAGCCTTACTGAGCAACAGTACAGAATCATAAATATTTACATTTATCCTTTTGCCCACTGGCTTGCCTTTTTCAACAGCAGTGTCAACCCTATTATCTATGGATTCTTTAATGAGAATTTCCGAAGAGGGTTTCAGTCTGTGTTTAAGTTTAGTCTGTGCACAGCGAACGGACAGAGGAGGAAAACATATTCCCATAGGTTGCAAGGAAACTCAGTGCTGCCGGCAAACCATGTGCAAACCTCTATGGAGCCCATTTCTCTCAATAGCCTGGATAAGACTAATTGCAGGAGACTTAACCACGTGACTGAACAGGACCTGGTCATGGAGGACCTTGAGAAAGGATCATGCAGCAGTGGTGGCGTGACCGCAGTGTCTATATGAATATATTCCCACCAAGGTGATGAGCATATTTGAATTTCAGGAAATTGCCTTTGTCAAATCAAATTAAGTTGTCCACTCTTTGCATAAGTAGATGGCACAACTCCCACAAGTAGTGTTTTTTAATAAGATTTGCTATATTGAAAAGTAAAGAGTAATTTTTAAAGAGTTATTTTTTGTGTTGCTCTTTTGTCTACGCAACCTCAAAATTTCAGATTCTAATCACTTACTTACTTAAGTTTATTTACACTTTTTAGCTTTACAGTTATAAAAAATGATCACCAATTCTATAGTATAGTCAACCAAAATACTGAAATAGTACGTGCAAATGCAGTTGTCACTGTAACATATGGGATTTATGGACAATATAATGCTGATCGTGCTGCTCCATGACATACCTCTGTAAAGATGTAAAAAAGAAAATGGTGCATCAAACAACCTCAAGTTTACATTTAATTTCTGTGATTAAATGTCCTGAAAGAGACTCTACACATATGTTTGATGCCATTTATATATATTCATGAAGATATATCATGATCTTTTTCTTGAATGTACTTGTAAATCTCTGTGAATTTCTGTCATTTGAAATCTATGAGAAACTATGATGTAGATTTAAAGAGGTGTGAACATGTGCTGTCTGTTTGTCTGTGATGCTTTGGTTCTGTTGTTACTTGATGAGATTAGTGCAAAATGCCCCATACAAACAGGGTACGCATTCACACAATGCGTTAAATACAGGGATTAAATGGTCAAAAGCACACAACTATATTTTTGCCTTTCTAAATGTAAATATTAAGCATAAAGAGTAACTTATCTTCAAGTCATTACCATGTACGGACACTTTCTGTGCATGGAAAATCCTGCAAAAGTGGGCAGACAGAGAAGAGCAAAAAGCACAAGATCTCTTTACGAAAAGTAACAGTGGTAGAAACATACTTGTGGTTCAGAACTTCAGACAGTGTAAGTTAACTTGTTGTTATGGTAGTTTGTGGTATAGATATTTATTCTTCCAGAAATAATCTCCTTTGACCAGGATCGGAACGTTGTTTCTTGGAATCAGGAGTCAGTCCAGTTCTCTTTAATGAGGCAGAAAAATGCAATTTGTACAGTATTACATAAGTTTTAGGTTGCTGCTCTGATGGCTCTTGTGTTCAAATGTGGTAGACTGGCTGTCATTCAGTATTATCCATAGTCATGTTTGGTGGCTAACGCACACTGCTCCATTGCTTTAGAGCCAATATGCAGTCACTCAGTTCACACAGTCTGGAAGGCCCTATTTACTAATGTGTGTAAAACAAATGGAAGCGTGTGTTTTTGTCACTGGTTTGGGGCAAATTACTCTTTAAAACAACATGACTTAAGACCACTTCCATAATTGAAATCAGAACAGAGTGGTGCTGGGGGGCAAGAGTGGAGGAAAGAAGGAGACCGGACCCTCAGTTTTCTACAGTGCTCTCAAAACATAATAGAAGTATGAATAAAAACTGCCCTGCACCACCAGCCGATCTTTATGACCTGTTTTTCAATCCACTTATTTTAAAGTCATAGTTCCTGGCTCATCTGACATATCTACTTAACTCTTGTGTGGCACATTAGTCATTGCACCAAACTGAATTCTTTTGTGTATGTTGTGGGTGACTTGCCATCTGGAAACTGCCTAGACAATAATTGGATGTTTGCCGGCAACACAATATTGAGAGTGAAATGCCAACCAACAAACAGCCTTTAGGATTATAAACATGCTGGCACAAGGGATAGGAATCTTAACACTGCTGGAAAATAGAACCAGAATTAGATGTATTCTGCTGTATCCTGCTTTAGTTCTTCTCAATGCAAATATGTCAAGGGGATTCACAGCAATTTAAAACACATTTGCAACATGGAGCACTTGATTTGATGACAAACAAGGTTGTGACTTGTTATTTTCACCCTCCGGCTTTGAATGTAATGAATTTGTACTTTTTGTGCCTGTGGTACATCTCTTTATGCGCTCTGACCCTAAACAAGGGCACATGAAATAACTGTGAACATATTAGTTGGGGATTTGGCCTAAGTGACTGCATGTGAATGTCTAGTGTATATGCATGAGTGAGTTTTATATGTCTTATATGTTTGGGGTTTGTTTTGTTTTTATTAACTGTATAAAATGATTTCTTAAGGACACCATGATTGATGGTATTTACAACAAGAGAATAAGACAAGTTTTAGAACGCATTGGGATGTCCTGTTAAATTGTGAAGGGCTATTCACAGCATTCTGACTTACCTCTGTGATTGTCTGCACAAATGTTATAATAGTCTAACTGCCATGTGGATAGTCATGACAATAGCTGGCTAATGCCATTGTGCAGTGTATTGGTGACTTTCTGTTTGTACACAAAAAGGGTGGCTGTGAATGACTAGTGTATTTTTAAATTATTAAAAATTAGCTGTGCCTACTGGGTCAAGGCCAATCTGAAATGTATTTGGATCTGTATGGAACTGTTTTGGAAACATGTTGCAATGTACATTTGTTGGGATTTGTTTTCCTGTGCGTTTGATCTTTCCAAAACCACCATCCGGGACAACTGATCAAGAGTAATGACCAAGCACACATCTTTTTGCTGTTGGGCAAAATTGCAAACCATTCTGCCACAGCATCAAACTATTTGTTTAACATGAAAATATGAGAAATATATACATATTATATATGAAGCATAAAAATATTAAAAAATACATAATATATTTTCTTCAGGACACACATCAGTTCAGTCTGAACTAAAATGGTGAAGTTAATTGGCTTTTCCCGGTGCATTTAATTTAAAATATTAAAATGGGGAACAATCCAGGATGCCAGGGAGAGTTGACACAGTTTATGTGCAGTCAGAGCAATATGAACATACTGTGCATGTAAATTCTCTTGGTTCATTATTATTTCATGTTGCAATATACAGACCCTCCTTATACTTCCTGTTTATCATCATTATTTCCCCTGTAAAAGAAAATAAACATGCCTAAACCTAAATATGTCACATTATTCAGGAAGCAGTCAAAGTGACAGGTTCCTCTTCATGCCCTCTTGTCAGTATGGTGAACATTGTACTATTAATATGTCACATAACATATATGACACCAAAAATACTCACATCTGTTTCTGATGGAGGAACAGGCACCATGCATTAACTTTGTGAGACACAGCCTGTGGTACCAGCACTTAATGTTTTTATTATCATTGTTTAAATTACAGAAATATGAACCTAATAAGAGATACAACATATTTAACAATATTTTTTTTATTCAAATATATCAGTATCATCATGCATTTGTGAACAGGTAAGAAGAAAATGTATGGAATTTATTTCATTCCACAATTGGCCTTGTACCATTGTAAAAGATTGTTGTTTTTTTTCCCCCTCCTGCTTACATTTGTCACCTGTCTGTCCATGTGACCATACTGTCAAAGATGTTTGTGTTAAAAGCAAATCTCATTTGTTTCATTAATAAATATATTCATACATAACTGTGGCCATTATTGTTTTCAGTGTCACTATCAGTTTACAGGATTTTGATCTTGTATTGCCTATGCTTTTCTATGTGGCTCCTCAATAGCCTCTATATAAATACATGATTAAACATCTTATATGATGCAAAACCGAAAAGTGTGAAGTTTAAGTCCGGATAAAATGTTGTTACCTCATCAAAAACATACCAGTATTTATTTATTTTTTTTACATACACACATGATCAAGTAATCCTGCATTATTGGACTGTCTACATCTCAAAGCTCAAAATGCTTTGTTCCACCTTGTGATGTGAGGATACTTCTCAAGTTAACAACCTTTAACCTTTTATTCAGTAAATTCTAGGGCAATTCTAGGGCTGAAATTATATAAATGATTCTAGTGAAAGTGTATGAAGTTTAAAAAGACAGTGGAGCACTTACTGTATCACCACATGACATCCCAAAATGAAACAGAATGTTTTCTGTTTGAGAGAAAAACACAGGCTAAATGTGCAGGATTTGTGTTTAACGTGTGAATGAAACAAAACACAACTCTAGATATGTTTTTGAGGAAACAACATTATAACATGAATGTAATGTAATGTAATGAACATGGACATAGCAGTTCATTGGCTAAAAGTATGCTATTTTAAAAAGTAATCAGTTTCTTGCACTTTACTCTTTGTATAATAATGTAATAATGTTTTCAAAAGCCAAATGCATTTTACCACTATCAAGGCTCTACAAACTCACATTCCAAGCCGTGAGCAAGAAATCAAGCATTTTTGTGGAAACATCTGCTGTTAGGTCATCAGAAACTAAACACAAAAAAACAGCTCAGACTGTCTAATGTAAATGAGATGATATTTCATAGAACATATTTCGTTGAACATAAATAGCAGGAGGAGATGCATACATACTGTGTCAAATGAACTCTGTTTCAACTTTCTTTAACAGGGCAAATCCATAGAGGGTTTATAGGGCAAAATTGAAGTCAATCTCAGATTAAGCTCCCAAACATACATACCACAACTGTACAGATACATTAGCTCACACTGAGTTAAAAGCATGCATTAAAGGTGGAAGTTAATGATTTCTTAATCTTAAAAGCTCCCTGTATTGTTTAAGATCCGTTCCTGATTTGACAGAACAAACATTTGCTGTTAATTGTATCATAAAAGGGTATTTTGTTTTGCTTTAAAAAGAATGTAATCTCAACAGGACAGAAGTACAAAATGGCTTTCAATTTCATGGTTTAACAAGAATAAATGTGCTGAAATTCCTGCTTTACACTAACTATACACGCAGAGACATTGGTTAATAAGATCTGACTGTGGCTGGTTCATGCTTGAAGCTAATCAATTGGGCTCTTGTGAATTAGACTGACTTATCAAGTGTCCAGACAGCCGTTAGTCTTGTGCTGCAGTGAAGGAGCGCATTGTGGTGGGGACAAAAGAGGACAAGGCTACCCAGGGCATCTCCAGGGATTGGGCATGGCCAGATGGACAGTCTCAGAGCCCAGGAAAAGTGTGTGTGTGTGTGTGTGTGTGTGCGTGTGTGTGGGTGTGTGTGTGTGTGTGTGTGTGTGCCAACAACACACTCAAATTCCACAACAGTCTGTTCCAGGACTAATGAAAGCGATGGTTATCTGTGAAGAGACATAGAGCAAACAGTTTGGCTGAAAAACAATAAAAAACATGTCAACAGAATAGATTAGAACAAGAACACTGTCCATTGTGTTGTTCTGATTCTAACAGATGAGAAACCAAAGGATTCACCCTAGGGCTCCAAATGTTTATCCTTGTCAACATTTTATAAATTGCCAAATGATATGTCTGCAAAAGAGAATAGCGGTTGAAGAAAATCCAGAGTGATCATTATTTAGCCTTCTGTATTCAGAATATAAGACTTTAGTGTGTACTCCAAGCAGGTTTTCTTCTTACCGTATGTACACTTCATATGTTGCACTGGGGCCTAGTTTTAGTAAGTTTTCAGTAGTCCCTTTAAAAAACTAGATATCCGTTTGATAATTCAAATATTTAAGTTTCACTCTGTAGCAAATCTCAAAGAATGCTTGGTTTCGCTCATATCTCTCTCCCAACCAATTATCTGTGCACAACGAATGGAACTCTTATATGCTCTATATATTCTGCTCCTCGCCGTCTCCATCTGCTGCAGAGTAAAACTCCAAAAGATTTCGTTGTTTGCTTGCTTCGTTGTCATGCTGTCAGAAATTTGATATGACGTAAAACACATGATTAAACCAATCCCTAACAAAAAATAAATGCTGATGGTCTTGGGCTGCTTCTCACTCAAGAGTGCATCCACAGAGAAGATAAAAACAGACACAGGACACTATCAAATCAGCTGCATGGTTTTATTTCTAACTCTGTCTGGATGGTCTCCTTCAAAAATATATAAACACTTACTGAAATAAACAACTTATTGAGTATTAAAAAACCTGTATCCAGGGCTCTTCACAGAATGAGTCTTTTTTATCCAAAACACCTGATGATGCGGAGGTACACAAATGATGATGTGTTGAGTAGGTAGCAACATCACTATGTGGTCCAAAACAAGATGCTCCTTTTTCTCAGATTTAAATTGAACCTGATTTGCCAGGAATTAAAATACTTTACTTCAGTTTTTTTTTTTTATTATAATAATTATAAACATAAATGTTACTATATCTGCTATTCTGCTTGGCCTGAAATAAACCCAGTTATCTTTGTCCTCAACAAACCCAGACGATATACTGGATATATGCTTTTACAGAACACTGTGTTTTCTTGAGAAATGCCATACATAATTGCTTTACTGCAGTTGTTTAACTAGCAATCACGAGGAAGCTTGTCTTTACACACAATGAAATAATTGTATTATAGTGCCTTAGAGATCTAGTGGGGGGCTCATTTCACTAATTTAAGGATGATAATTAGGTTATTCATGTCCTTTAAGCATCAAAAGCAGGGGCCACATGTGAGTCAGGGATGACGTCAATGGATTTAAGATATGTCACTTACTGTGTGAGTCATGGATTTGTTTGTAACCTGTAAAAGTGAAAATTATAATAGAAATTATAGAAACACACAAAAATACGTGCCTGGCAAGCAAGTTCCTCCTCCTTTCAGTTTTGAATACAGTTGTGTCTAAAAGGTGGAAAACACCTCCCCCGTAACATTTAGAACAAAGTATATCACTTTTTCTAACTCAGATTTCAGTATCTGTGGAGACTGACCATAGAGAACATGCAAACTCTCAAAAGAATGGCTCCATCCACCTCCCCCCCTGGGAGTACTGCAGTACTCAAATGTTGAGGTTGGGGGTCTTTGCGGTTCAGCACCACAGCGAGAGTATCTATGAAGTGGTCTATATAGTGGCTTCTATAGATTACAAAAATGAAAACAATGTCTCAAACTTGGTAAGACCTTTTTGGCAATTCCATTACATGCACATCTCTTATTACTGAAATGAATTGTAAGTGCAGGGCAGAGGGAGCAGTGGAGTATCATTTGGAGCGCAGATTAGAGAGGAGCTGCACTGACTATTTGGGCTGGATAAATAGATGGACTCGTGACGTTCAGCAGGATGTGGAATGCTACGTCAGAGCTGCTATCCTGAGATAAACCAGGCAAAACTCTGTGTGAAACTGCGTCATATTCGTATTTGTCTATTGATTCAGAGTATTGATACTTTGCAGCGACATCACGCTGGAGGTCTTCTGCAGTATGTATTGGCGGAATGTTCAGCAGTTACCATGGTAACACAATGCACAAATAGGCAAAAAAGTTTTAAGATAGTCTGACAACTCAAGAAAAAATACAAAATGGACTTAAACAAAACACTTTCAGGAGCCTGTGATCAGCACGAGCGTTCATGGTCCTGTTTAGGTGTTTGTGAAAGTGACTAACTGAAAACCTGTTCTAATGCTAGCTATCTTGGGATTGTAATTTTATGCATGAGCAACTTGTACATGCCCACAAATCCGCTCTCCTGTGGTAGTTCCAACTAAGCCAACTCTTTCTGGTCAGACTGTGTTAAAATAAAGATCACATTAAAGTCTAATTTGAGTAACATAACTTTTCACAGTTGTGACGTTGGTTCAACTCTGAAAAAAAGTGTATTTTTCTGATTTTAGGTCTGTGTTTACATGCAGTAACGAAATACTGATAATCAACAACTGGTGGCATGCCAGTTAGTTTTTGAGTATATTTTTGAGGAACTGAGACACTACATAATACACCTGAACTGGAGAAGCTACTTGGTTGAGTGACTTAATATATTCACTCTTCACATATTTCACCAAAAAACGTTATCCAGTTGACAGAATTCAATTTTCTTTTTCAATAACTGAGACATAGTACAATGCAGTTTTAAAAAATAAAATCCAATCTTCCACATTTTCTCTTTCTTTTGTCTTTGCCACACAGTTTGTCGATCTTTACACAATATTCATTGACAGAACCTGCACAGGTGTTAACAGTCTGAGAGAAATCAAATTAGTCACATCAGATATAACTGTTTACATGACATTTCAATAATAACTCCATAAATCTGATCATGATCACATTATTGATGTGTGTGTAAACAGAGACAGTGCTTAATTACAGTTTGGACTCCATTTGTGCAGTTGTCATATTCTCACATAGCACTAAAGAATTTACTCACTGCAGCATGTCTCAAAACAATTCTACCCTTGTGTGTACAGATGTGTATGTATGTGTATGTGTATGTGTATGTGTATGTATGTATTGGGGTGTGTATGCGTGTGTGTGTGTGTGTGTGCGTTTCAGTAATGATTCATTTTACTGCAAGATAAAGTAAAGAATAAAAAAATAATAATTAATTAACTTTGAGGAACAGTCTTGCTCCATGGACAAATACAAATAAATATAAATAATATAAATATGTCTCCTTTTACATTTGTCAATGACATTAAATAGTCAAAAAAATCTAATAAAACTCAATAATCAGATCAGTCATGTTTACTTGTACATGGCAAATCAAATTGCTTTCTTTTATTCTTCTATTTTTTTCTTTTAGTCTTTGCCTTATTTATGAATTTTCCACATAAAAGTTTTTCATAAACACATGCACAGATGAGAAAGATTTGACTGAAATCTACTACTACTACTACTGCTCTGGAAATTAGATCATGCCAAAATTTTTAGTGTGCAAGTAGCCTACGAACAGAGTAAATACACAAATGCCCCAATAAGCTTTCTTGGAATACTGCCCTTGAACATTTATGGCGTAATAACTGACATAATGTATTACACAAGGCTCTTTTCAAAGGGTGTTTACAGTGATTTAACTAACGGAAGTGATTCAAGACTAAAGAATCAATATAAAGTACTGTACTATTAATCTCAAAAGCTAGACCTGCAATGATTAACTTGAAAGGTCAAACATTTTTTTCCTTTCTGTTTGTCAAGAAGAAAATTGTATTGACGAACAGTTAATCAGTGGTGTATACGGGAAAAATGTAAACAAACACGCAAAAGTTGTCAAATCTTTTCCCATTCACAATTTTAGCAACCAACTTCAGCTCCATCTCTATATAGGCAACATTTGTCACACATCTTATTTGGCTGCTCCATCTCTCCATATGTGAAACCCAATTATTTCACTCTCCACCGCTCTGCAATGAAACAACAATGAATCTTATCCTATAAACACAGCAGAGAGCAGTCTCAAGTGTATAAACCGATTGCCTGTTAAAATACTTGTGACTAAATGGTCACATTTTTCTATAGCGCTTTTCCACCCTTAAGGCACTCAAAGTGCTTTACAACAAGGAACTGCTCACCCATTCACACACACACACACACACGTTCATACACCAGTGTACGCAGAGTGGTGGTGAGGTGGGTTAAGTGTCTTGCCCAAAGATGTTTATGTTGAGAGTGGGGTTTGAACCCCCAACCTTGAGATCAGTGGATGAATGCTCTACCAACTGAGCTACTGCCGCCCCAAATACTCCACATCTGTGAAGGAAAAAACACATAGCCTGCTCAGTTGTACCTACTCTGTCAGTTACAGGCCAATTTGAATGAACTATATCGATCTAGGCTTTTCTAATTTAACAGACTGGGTAAGTAATTATTGCACATTTACTACAGAATTAAACAAAGAAAATATACTAACAAGATGTAAAACAAAGCAAGCAAGTTCATATAAAAAGTGTATAAAAGTAGATGGGGGCTATAGTAGCTCCAGCGATCTGAAGGTTGGCGGTTCAAATCCTGTTCTCAACATAAACATTACTGGTAGATTCAATAACTCACATGTTGGCGGTGCAATTCCAGCTCCCACAGATGAATACTGTCATTCTGATCTTGAGCAAGACACTTAACCCATCTTCCCTCCAGTGTCTGCATACACTGGTGTATACAATGAGTGAATGGGTGAGTCTTTCCTTGACGTAAAGCGCTTTGAGTGCCTTGAAGGTGGAAAAGCGCTATATAAAAACATATAAAAATGTACCTTTATTAGTCCTAATTGTTTCTAACTAGACATCAGTGTCCACCCCAGGTCTGTTTGCCTAACTGTAAAAATCACCATGCTAGGCTACTGTTGTTCCCTTTTGAAGATTCCCTGTTTAGATGTTAGATTACAATCAGAGGCTGTTTGTTATTGTAGCTGCCTCTGAAACACAGGTGTCTGGAACATGTTGGTATCCCCCAGACACTCACGCTTGTCGCCTGATCTATAGGTCTAATTATACAGACAAACACTAGTCATTTTCTGCGCTGACCTCTTCATAGAGGGAGGCTAGCTGCCTGGTTGATAACCCGCTGTAAACAAAGACTCCAAAAGACTCTTCGTGTTGTCATGTTGATATGTCAGAAGAGAGAATATTGGAGCATGATCACGTCCGCCCGTGGCTCTTGTACAGTAGACTTACGTCACATTTCTGCAGCCATTCCAAAAGCAGCCACCCAAGTGCAAAGTAGTTTATAGTGTGTCAGCTCTGAGGATAAGCTCTCATCAGTCATGCACACAGGGTGGCTACAGGCATTATGCCACATCATCTGCCTGCAGCAAAAGTCCTTTGTACTCCTTGTAATTGCCTTCTATCTGCTGGTTCACAAACAGTTGTCAATTTCTATTTTGACTGTTAGTATTTTCTTGTTTATTTGAGGATCCCCATTAGTTTATTTATTTTTTATTTTTTTTATTAGAATGCACCTTGAGATGTGCCATTTTGTTTTGAGGGGGTCCAAAACACACAATACAACAGACAGAATACAAAACTTACAGGTTTATATCGCAAAACATACACACGCACATACAGTCAGACAGACAAACTTGCTCCTTCAGTCTCTGCAAGTGCACAGACTGAAGGAGCAGGGACTACTCTTCCTGACTTCCCTCTTCCTGGGGTCAATCTTCAAAATAAAAGCATAACACATTGACCATACAATAACAGTAAACCACATTAACAATCAATATATAACAGAAACTTCTATCTTAAGGGAAATTGGCAGAAAACACAAACACACACACATAGGGTTTTTTTTATCACAGAGCTGGATTAGCATTAACCCTGTAGCATTTCTTTATTTGCAAGCATCGATTTCTGGAGGTGGTTTTTAAAAACTAGATGATTGTGTATCAGCATCATTTCTTGAGGCAGTTTAATCCAGTAAGAAATAGCTGTCTATCCAAATTTTTCTTCAGTGCAATAGTTCTTGGTTTAGGCAAAGTAAAGATTTCATGGGGAGTTATATATTATAGAGCATATATTAAGTATTAGTGAGAACAGGCTAAAAGGTCTCTGTGTTGCCCATACATTATACTTTATGCAAGGACAAAACTAAACTAGTAGTGTTATATTTAGAATGAAGGCATTATATTTCTCATTATGTGGCAAACACTTTGTTGAAGGACCTTCTTGCTGTGAGGTGAGAGCACAGTGACAACCTCATTGTGTCACCTTCACCATCAGTATGACGACATCCTGCAGTGTGCTGTACAATGTTAATTTGAAATATACTACTTTGTATCGATTCACCTCCAAACGTCATCTTTTCCGAGAGACAACTAAGTACAAAATAGTTCCACATCCATGATTGAATTTATTTACCTTTTCATTGTAAAGTTATTAATGTTGTTGCTGCTTGGTTTTTAATGGTGAATTAAAGTGATTTACAAACCTTTATGTTCAGTGTGTCATCTTCTCCGCCTGTGCTCCTGGATTTATAGCAGCTTGGTCTCATCACATTTCTCAAGACAGCTCAGAGTCCTCTTACATCAGCTGTCCTCTCCTATCCTGCTCTGGTACGGATTTGAATATTTTCTGCATGAAATTGCAAGTGCCCCCTCAGTCTCTCTCGCATGTCAAAAATGGAGCACCTATAGTAAGCTGGAATGAGGGTGACATTTGGATGGGAGTTGGTCAATGCATAGCCCTTCTTTTAGAAAATTTCCCCACGGTATATTGAATGAAATACACTGCCATTATAATCCTATCAGTCTCAGTTAAAGTAGAAAATCCATCAGGCTGCAACTAAAGTGTGCAAAATGCTATATTTTCAGTTTGAAGAATACATGCTACTGCAAAGCCATATTATAAGGTTGAAATAGCAAACCAAGGTAATCCTTTTTTAGATTTGTGTTGTCCGCCATAGCTCCTTTTATATCTCTTTATCTTGGAAGCTACTGTATTTGATGAAATTTTAACTGCTAAAATAGGCACCTTTTCCAATCATTTGAATCCATACTCTCAATAAAACCATACAGTATAGATTCACATCAGGTCAAGTCATGTTTAACTTTGAGCTTTGAAGATTCAGAAGCTTTTGAACGTATAAATTATTGGATAATGTGGTGCTGTATATTGATTTTAGTGTGCACAGTCTGCAGTGCATACAAATTTGTGTTCAACCTCATATGTGTACTATTCTATAATATAATCTTTGTTCATGTTTCATTAAAGGCTAATTACAGATAAATATTTCAGTCATAATGAGTAAATAGATAAATGATTCAGCCTACATCACTGAGGTGGTGTATTAATTAAGTAGCTTGAATCATTCTTAGAAAATGTATTTGTTCTTATGAATTCATTTTTTGTTTGTGACAATAGCTTTGGTTTCTACAGAATGTCTATAAAAAAGACCGGTACTTGACTCTGGACCATGCTTTCAATTTGTGTTAGCTCCTCTCATACCCTTCTCTTGTTCTGATATTGCACAATGACAGGCAAAAAGTATGGGATAGTCAGACAGTCGTTTCCTCTTGGTTCTCAATCAGCATAGAGTTTCACAGGATTCATACATTGTACCGTTTCTCCATGATGATCAGATAAACATATCTGTACACATCTGTATAAATACAGAAAACTCACTCTGATATTCATAATTCATTCACTTTAAGAGCGTTTTATTGAATAGAAGTCTGGCAGAGGCCCTTTACTCTCCTGTTGCACATATAGCAAATAGGTTAGGTGTTTGTGCTACTTACCAATAATGAGCCATAATATGCAGATTAAGATTGCTGATAATGCTGAAAATGATGCAAATTTCCTGTGTATGACAGTCGATGTTAATTAGTGCCACACAAAGCATAGCTGATTGTAAATTAATAGAGTCATGAGAGCAAAGTGATTAAAGCTGCAAATGGTGAAGCTACTCAGATGTAGCACTGAGAAAAGAACAGTCTACAGAGTTAAACAAGTGAGCAAGAAAATGTGCATGACAACAACCCCATGGCCTGGTGTCTTCTACAGACTTATGTCTATGATTACACACATAGCTTGAAAAGAATACAGTGTTACCAGGAGTTGCTTGACAGGATGCTGCACATAAATAAATGTACTGTATAATATCAACACCTTAAATAGCCAATAGCTTTGCATTGACTTTGATGTCATTTGACTATGTACAAGCAATATTACGACAGAGATCTTCACATAAGGTCCAAGGTCTCCTATAATTGTTATGCACAATTACTGCATTTACTGCAGTCACCTCATGCCGTACAGTATAATTCAGTTGAGTGTTCAATTATGGTTATGACTATCACTGTGTTTTGGTATGGGTACTTAGATACTTGGCTTTACATTGGTAGTTTAATTGAAAATTGTTGGTGCTGATTCTTAAATGAATTATCTAGAACAGTGTTTATCACACCACACAACTGAGTTGAAAAGGTTCCACAGCACACCACTAAAATATGACCAAATGTGACAAACATTGTTCATGCCACTGTGTCTGACTGGCAGCAGTGGCTTTTTTGCTCTCATTTTTTGGATCAGAAGTTTTACCAAACTATAATATTAAATTAAATACATTTGTGAATCTATTTACTTAAATTGGAATGTTTTTTAAGGCACTAGTGTGACCCAGCACACAGGTTGAAAATCAGTGATCCAGAATCAAAACAGATGACAAGACAAGAAAGCATGTTTTTTTAATCATTAATTTGTGGTGATAGTAAGTTTCAGTAGTACTATAACAGAGTGGGGTTGACGGAGGTAACTTCACTATTGCACCCTCTCTTACCTGGATGAAGGTGGAATTTGAATGACGATGCATTTCTTTAATATATGTGCATGTGCATTCCATATTATTTAATCTCTGTTGCAGTATCTCCTTTATCCTGGTTGCAGAGGGGGATCACAGGGCACAGTGCTTTCTCCTGTTCTGTTTACACTATGCATCCCTCATACATGCCTCAAATTTAAACCGATTTAACAAAATGCATGTAAACCTGGGAAGTGTGATTGAGCTGTAGTGGTTCTATTGTCCCTGATCCCAATAGCACATCTGGAGAAAACGGTAGGCACTTGAATGCTCGTGGTATGTAACAGCACAGTCCTATTACATATGGAAGCAGACTAGGAGAGGCACTCAACTGCATGATTGAAGAAACGGTCAAATATTAGTGTTTGGGGATTTAGTCGTTAGTTGTTTCAGGTCATCTGCTATGGCAAACTACTGATAACTAGCATACAACAAGTATGTGTTATTTCATTGTTTTGGCCCGCTATGTTAGACTTAGACAAACTTTACTGATCCACAAAGGAAATGACTTAGATACAGGAGCTCACTCATCACAATATAATAACAAAGAGCAACAATTTTAAATGTTAATAATTAATACAAAATAAGAAGCAAAAACAGCAAGAGACTGGTGTCAAATAAATCCGTGTATCATTCGTTCATTCGTTTTTCAATATAAAACCAAAAATAACAAAACGAAAAAACAACAGTTTTCTTCGTTATTTGTCTCCAAAACCAAAATGAAAAAACGGATAACGATTCGTTTTTTCAGTTTTCGATTTTGTGTTTAAATGAAGAATGGAAAAAACGGATAACGGCCGTTTCCCGTTTACATGACTTCCGTGACTGCGATACCGAACTTTTGCACCGCATACGGACTGAATCAGGACTGATCCAGGTCCGAGACCAGAGCGGGACTGAGACCGGGACCAGAGCGGACTCCGAGCTTTGACTCCGAGCCTCCACGGGGTCCGAGCCTCAGCTTCGAGCTCCAGTCCTGCCGTGGGCTCTGAGCCTCCGGTCTGGTCCCGGACCTGGTCCATTTGAACCAAAAGCTCTTTGTTCGATTCATTTTCATTGGTGTGAATGCGTCAGTCGGAGGCTTTGCTCCACCTCGGAACCAGCCGCGGTTCTTGAGCGCGGAGGACCAGAGCAGCTCTGTCCCGGTCTCAGTCCTGCTCTGGTCTCGGTCTGGTCTCGGACCTGGATCCGTCCTGATTCAGTCCGTATGCGGTGAGACTGGGACCAGAGCGGGACTAGAGCGGGCCTGAGACCGAGACCGAGACAAGACCAGGACCAGACCGGGACCAGACCGGGACCAGACCGGAGGCTCAGAGCCCACGGCAGGACCGGAGCTCGAAGCTGAGGCTCGGACCCCGTGGAGGCTCGGAGTCAAAGCTCGGAGTCCACCCTGGTCCCGGTCTGGTCCCGGTCTGGTCTCGGACCTGGATCAGTTCTGATTCAGTCCGTATGCGGTGCAAAAGTTCGGCATCGCAGTCACGGAAGTCATGTAAACGGGAAACGGCCGTTATCCGTTTTTTCCATTCTTCATTTAAACACAAAATCGAAAACTGAAAAAACGAATCGTTATCCGTTTTTTCATTTTGGTTTTGGAGACAAATAACGAAGAAAACTGTTGTTTTTTCGTTTTCTTATTTTTGGTTTTATATTGAAAAACGAATGAACGAATGATACACGGATTCAAATATGGCATAATTGTACAAATGTGTATGTACTTCAATGTTTGTATTTGTGCTGCATAGAGCAAAAACATGTGAGTAATGCAGTTCTTGGCATTTCTGAAGGTCAAATGCTCAACTTAAATGAGATGTCACTTATCTATTTCTGCCAAGAGTTTGGTTACAGTTATAATACTTGTTTTTATTGGTTTATGTAGTTGCAGTATTTTAGGGCCAATACAAAATTAGTGAACACACCTAAATGTCTCTTAGCCATCTGTACACACTTATTTTATGCTTTTATGCTGCATGTACTCTGAGTGATCTAACAGGTTTAAGGGCAAATATTGCATTTGGTTGTTTTGAATGCATTGAGAGAGGGTGGGAAGGGGGAGTACAGACAGTTGGTGCAGTATTTGTTGACTGGTGGTCCTAGATTTCAACATGAAGACCCTCCCTCAACCTTTCTGCACAAATAGTGCCACAGTGGCCCCATAAGTACTTAGGACTCTTATATGACAGCAAACAAGACTGGACTGAAAACATCAATCTTCTCCACAAGAAGCATCAGGGTAGGCGGTTCTTCTGGACATAGGTATCTTTTAACATCAACATAGAGCTTCTGAATGTTATCACACTGCTGGCAAATGCACTGCTGTATGCTGTGCTGCTAATGCCCAAGGGAAATAAATAATAATCCTGTGCTACACAACTGTCTAGCACAACTTTGGACCTGATAGCCAGTTTTTGTGTTTATTTTGACAACCAAACTGTTTTATTGGGTTTTAGTGATTTACTTATTCAATATTTAATTGATTATTGTCTGTCCATTTATATATAGCGCATTAGCAATTATTAAAATCAAAGCAGAGCAATAAATAGATGTATGTAATAGAGACTAAGTTGCCTTATTTAGTGTCTCTTTTATTTGTATGTGTTTAATTGTTGTGTCTGCAGTGGTTTATACCCCCATAAAGTCAATTCTGATTCTGCCTTTTGAAAGGAGCTATATTCCTGGAAGTGTCTCTGTCCCCATTAAACATCATAAGGTTAATGCAACAGCATAGTCAATCATATATTAACCATCTCCATATAATGGTAGGATAAATCAAAGAAGTTGGCATCTAATGTATTATTTAATATCTTGCCAGGCTAGAGTTCACATATACTGACGACAGGTTGTGCTGACTAGAATACAAAGTCTTTTACTTCCAGCTATAACATAAAAAAAAGAGGCAATGGTATATTTAATTATGTAATTTATTACTATGTGCTCCCCATAACAACAAACAGCATCAGTAGTGTACACTTGGATCTAGACAAAAACAAAGGAAAGCATGAGAGCATCTGCTGTCGCAATACACAGGCAGCAGCACAGGGGTGATACAGTACAAGGTTGGCCACGCAGCAAGTCTGTCTGAGGCTCAGGGATTGTCATTGATCTATAGCTAACCTATGTCTCCTAACTATCTCTGCGTAGCATTAGCAGCAGTGTTGTTTAGGCAGTGAGGAGATGAAGGAGGAAATAATACTGACAACTACGGACACCATAAAAACAATGTTATGGACTCACTGGTAATACTATTCTGATTTATTGGTTACAATAAGACATTGGTTTGGTCATGTAAGTAACCAGTCAACTACAAAACAGCTGTAAAAAAACAGCTTTCTTACAAAAAGTTAAACATCTCAAAATTGAGCTTGTATATTTACATCTAATTGTTTGCTAAAACAATGTTATTTCTATGAAAGCAGAAGACCATTTGAATTATGATTAAACAGAACTTTACTCCTGGTTAACAGCTTATTGTCCAACTGGTACTGAACACACGGAAGAACAAAGCATAGCCTTACTTTCAATAAATATATGCACTCAATGCTATATACAGGAACTATACACTGGCACACTGGAGTGTGAGTTTTTTGAACTACAAAAAAATGTTTTTTTCTATTGCAGTCAGATGCATGGTGGTTGAGAGAATATCCTTTTAAAATAAATAATGTTTACTCTCCAAAATCCCTCACCTTTAAAAACGCAATTTCAAAATAGTTTGGGAAAAAACACTTTCTACATAGAAGTCCAGCTTTGGTGCTTTCAGTATGGTGTTGTAGAGGTACATATGAAATCAAATTAGAGGGAGACTGAAAGGGGCTAATGTAAAGCTTCATTTGAGTGAATATTGATTCTATCTGCGCCAAAGCCAAATTCCATACTTTGTGTGTTGCACAAAACCGCCTTTGGTGATGATCTGATGAAGCTGTATTTCACTTTTGTTGAATACAAAGATATTTGTTTTTAGGCCACTGAAAAGAAATTGTAGCCTACTGTAAAATAATAATAATAATAATAATAATAATAATAATAATAATCATCATCATCATCATCATAAAATCTGGAGAATCTTGCGCTATCATCTAGATCATCTAGTTTTACACCAGAATATTCTTTAACCCTCTCAGGCTCAAATAAATTTTTAGTATCAGGAAAAATCTGATATTTGGGGAAAATTACAATATGGGGTAGTAATATACAATCCTGACTTTTTTATCCTTTGTGAACAAAACAAGTATTTTGCACTTCTGGCAGGCCGTTTGCGTGGAGCCAGTCTGCATCGTCCACGTTTATCAGCATGGATGGGAGAAAAGGCTCCTGAGTAAAAAAAGCTCATAAAATATGGATGTGGAGTAAGTAGGTAATTGGAATTTAGCTGTTGCAAATCTACAACGCCTTCCTGGAGAGGGTTAAAAGTACAAAACCAGACCCATATATGTAGTCCCTTTTCAGTTCCATTTGCACATAAATATTAAATAGTTTTCATCCAACTAAATGCTTCAAATTTAAACGTACAACTCAAGGGAGCAGTAAGTAAGTAAGTAAAGCAGAAGTAAAACCTGTCATTACAGAATAAATGTATCTAATTTATTTCCAATAGCATTCTATTTTTAATGGGTTATTACGGTAATCTGTTGGGTAAGAGTGGAGTAAATATTCTTTGGTAACATTTATATTGTGAATGGCTTGTTGCACTTGGAAAATTGTACAAATACTTGCAGTACACACAGTAATTGCTGATAGACACAGCTCTGTACAGTTTTGAACAGTAAAGAGAGTTTCAAATGTGTCAGATGGTCTGAGTTATCTTCCTTGTCTAAATTCTATATACATTATCATTTTATGTTTTGCATACATGTCCACATATTCTCACTCAGTCATACATTTTACCAGTAATGATCCAGCAGCTCATCAGGTTTGTCCATGGCTCTTTAGCTAACCTTTAACTTCACTGTTTTTCCCTATTGCTAGGCAAATGGTAAGTTTAGCTTTTAGAGATCCCGAGCTCTGTAGGTTGTGTTCACATCCAAACATTCTAATCTGTACTTTAAAACCTAGCTGGAGAACAAGTCAGAAATTTATTGTAGACTTTATTTGCTGTTTAACTGTCAGTTTGCAGATTTGCTGCTGATTTGTATTTAATATTGCTGTAATTAATGGGCCAATCCACATGAAATCAAAACTGACATAAAAACATAATCTTGCATCAGTTTAAAAAAAAACTACAAATAAATACTTTGATCTCACAAAGGTTCAGGAAATGATGCCATTAATCAACACCAAAGATGAAACTCTGAGCTGAAAAAAGCTCAGCTTTGTTTATTATTTGTAAGAGATTGGCTCCACAGACTTTTTGTTTGTGGTGTCAATCTCTTACAAATAATGATAAGATTCATGTTAACGTAAGGTTAATGTTTAGGTGAATTGTTTGAGTTTTATAGACCTATGCCCCCCATCTGAATTTATGACATAATCAATATCTAGAATGTGAACGCAACCTATAAAACTCATGAGCTGAGGAAAGATGTGCAATTCTTTCATCTGACATAAAGGAAAATTCCCCTTGGACCTTGTGCCCCTACCTGCTTTGTACTCTAAACCAGTAAGTGAATAAATATGTTTGTTTCAGTTCAAATGCTCAGGAGTGGAGACATAACAGTCAAATGTCAGGGGCTAAACAAAGTGAACCAGCACTTTTCTCTTTCTCTGTATTTGTCTGCTGTGTGACATGTGGCGTTAGAAGACTGGGGATGAAGCTGGATTTTCTAGTGTACATCAAAGTCCTCTAGGGTTGGGTTCCACTTTCATCTCTTCACTTGAGAATAAGCCGTGGGCCATCGACTGGAGCCACTGGAGCTTTGGCGGGAAGCTGGTTGTCCATGAGGGGGGGCTGCGGTGGGGCGTAGCTGCCGTGGAAGCCTCCTCGGAGCAGTGGTGCTTTTTGATGTGCCCCTCTTGAGCGGGGCAGAGGTTGTTCGGGGTTTGGTCGCGCTGGTTGATGTGCTTGGTACTCTGCTGGCTGTGGCTGATGTTCTGTTAGGTCCTTGCTTACCACCGCGAGTGCTGTTAGCGGCTGCAGCTGTGAGGGTATCCAGGAGTTGGGAGGCCGATCCGAAGCGTAAATGCTCATCAGTCTCTGTTGCTTCGGAGAACAAAGAAACTGCTCCGCTGCGCAGCCTGCATGACTCACAGCACAGTTTGTTGTAGCCAGGAATAGAGCAGTAGCGTGCTAAGACCTCCATTTGGCAAAAGATGGATTTGTCTCCATTACAGGGTTCATCTGAAAGTCAAATATGTACATAAAAGTCATGCAGTAAAATATCAAGAAGTAACTTTGTTCCGCAACCAACCTCACTATGTACACTGTGTGAAATGTGTTTGTGTTTCTTGACATGTTTATGTTATGTATATTTTTAGTATGTTTTGTATGAGAAAAATGTTTAATAATTGCCATAAAACACATAAATTATCATTTAAAACGATAATGTTTAAAGGGATAATGTCAACACACTTCAATTAAAGGCATTTTATTTATGTATTATAAATATATATTTTTAAGACGTAAACTACAAGGTGGAATTGATTTTAAAAATTTGGACATGACAGTGTGTTTGATGCATTCATCAGTCCTATAGTCATCACTCACAGCTCTTGTTTATTTACTTTTTTAAATCACCGTGGCTCATGTCACCTCTGCAGAGTTGCTGTATAAATGAAAAAAATATATATTACAAATTTCGCGGATAACGATTAATTTTTGGCAATGGCAAATGGTCACACTTTTATATAGCGCTTTTCCACCTTCATGCCACTCAGAGAGTTTTACATCAAGCAAACACCCATTAATTCACCAGTGTACTCAGACACTGGGGGCAAGGAGGGTTAAATGTCTAGCCCAAGGACACAACCTGTAAGAACTAGAATCACACTGCCAACCTGTGGGTCAGTGGACCTAACTGTACAACCAGAGGTGTTTATATCAAGAGTGGGATTTGAACCATCAACCTTCAGATCAGTGGACAAACACTCTGATCCTAATACCTGTCTTAGTTTTTTCATTTTTTCATTGCCATTAGGTCGTGTTTAATTCAAGAATGTGAAAATCTGGTCTAACTTTTTCCAGTTTGTGATGCGATAGTGACATTACACGTGTGTGGAGCTCACCATGACAGGGCCTAGGTCTGCACTGCCGCACAGTCTCTGGTTTGTCTCCTGAACACTGGTCTCCGATTCGACAGGTGACCAGGCGTCGCTCCCAGCCCTCCCCACATGTCACAGAGCACTACACATGAACACACAGTGAATAAACTCTGAAGTGCAGGTCAGACAACATATTTCACTAAAACATAGTCAACACAATTATATTCAAACTGGGACAAAACCCCAAAATAAAGTTAGCCTAGACTGTGACTACACCTGGATAAAAGCAGGACAAGTGTATACGCAGGCGTATTAATCTTGTGGCTAAAAGTCATACCTGCGTGTTTCAATGCCACCACTATTAAAATACATGTTACATTAGTCCTTTGTTGGCAGTGATTGTTTAAACCAAAGTCCCCAGATACTAATACTAATACTAATACTAATACTAATACTAATACTAATACTAATACTAATACTAATACTAACAATAACAATAACAATATTACTACTACTACTACTACTACTACTACTAATAATAATAATATCAATTATTGTTATTATTATTATTATTATTATTATATACAAAATAACATTTCAAATTAGATTTTGATACCAACAAAATTGCTTGATACTAGATACTGATTTAGATCCCACAATGATAATTATAGTATGTGACAAATCATATAAATCATAGTTTTTTTAATATCACGATGTCAAAATATTACAACAGTGAGTTTAACAATTTTTTGAAAACCCTACAGTATAAGAATTAGTAACATGAAAATGTGCCCACCAACCAGAGGGTCAGTGTTTCAAACTTTGCTTCAGTGCATGTCACGTCATTCACAATGTCTATATGTAGTGCATAGAACCGGTTGACTGAGAGAGAGAAGGCATCCAATGTAAAAATCTACCATCACAGTGCAGATGGATTACAACGTCAAAATCCTGAAAATAAAGGGAGACACTATAGGATTAAAGAGGAGCTATGTCTAAGCTTCTAACAGGAATGTGTTCACACAAATTGCTAAACAAATCACATTTTAACATACAAACCAACATCCAATTAGATGATGTATTGGCCCTGGCTCACAGCTGGATGTCAGATTTATTGGATTGTTTAAAGGTTGCCAGATCTTTCTTAAGTAAGATGGAGGCTGTAGGGCTGATTGAAATCAGTAAGAAAACCACAATTTTATAGTCATTTAAAATTAAAATGGGTTCAACCATGCATCAATAAATTAACATATTGTTTTGTTAAACAAATTAAAAAACATGAATCATTCAAATTCATTACACGTTTTTTGTTTTTAATTAATTCAGCTATTTTTTATTTATTACTACCACGTAACAGAGTACTGAATATTGTTTTCCAATATTCATGTATTTACCATGGAGATTCACAACCATTGATACAATTTTGCGCATACCAAGTCAATGTACTCTTTGAGCTATCTAACATAAACAGGATTATGTCAAGAAGGACATTTTAAAATCCATATCAAATAAATCAAACTCATGAAGAAAAGCAATGAAGAAAAGCAACTATTATTGATGTTACACAGTGGAACTGCTTCTGGCCTTTAAGTATTTAATAAAGTGTGGCTTGCTCATGGTAGATTTGCTGCCGTACATTTGTGGTGTGATAAACCAGTTGGGCCGTAGAGGATGAATTAAGCAAGTAAACTAATAAATCTAATGTTTATCCAGTATAATTAATTATCATGTTCATACTCAGAGTAAGTATAGCTAATGGCTATTTTATTAGATTAATTGTAGGAAATCCAACGGTTACTTCATAGTATTACTGCACTGCAGGTAGATTTGTTTAAGTGGATTAAAAAGTTTGTCCTGCAGCAAATATAACATTTATGTAACCTTGTTCAGGGCAATAAATAAGCATTGTGTGTTAGTACTCCTCTGTGAGATGAATAGATTAAACATTTTGCATTTTTTCTTGTTTTTCATTCACAAAGATTGAACAAGCTGCAGCCTTGAAGCTTGTAACAATAAAATTAGCTGCTTAACATATGCAATTATTACAGTATTTTCCATATTCTTATCACATGCCTCTACATGTGACAAACTATTGTACAGTGAAAAACAATGGTGATGACTGAATAATAATGGTGTATTACATTCTTCTAAATTTTATGAAAAACTTAAATTAAATTAATAAGATGCTGTCTGGTATTTTGGAAATGGTGTACCATCCTTGGATATGGAGTTAGTTAAAAATGTGACATTGACAAAAGTGTGAAAGTTTATGTTGTTACCCGTCTTTGCCTCTCTTAGAGAGACTGTCATGTGCACTGACCTCAGACCAGGGCCCTGTCCTCCACTGGGAAGGGCAGGGGCTACGGTTACAGGCTCGGCGGCTCTCGGGCTTCTCTCCGCTGCAGTATTTGGTGTGGATGGAACGGTTGGTGCCATCATGGAGGTACTGTACACAGCGCACTGTCCGAATCTGAAAGCCCAGGCTACCACACGTTTTGGTACAGTGCTCCCACTCATCTGAAATCCATCTGCACAAATCAATAAAGAGGGGACGAGTGAGCATCAGTGGGATAAAATACTTTAATCTTTGGGCCTACTTTTTTCACTGAAGTTTAGTACCTGGCATGAGTATACTCTGAGTCCAGTTCTATATATCTGAACAGGGTTGGGAAGTAAAGTAAAGTAAAGTTCAGCATAGTATACTCTTTTATTTGGTGGTATACGGTTCTATCCTAACATAAAAAAATATATATACATTGTAGTACTTTATCATGCAAATTAGGTTTCAATCTGCACAGTATTAGTCGATTTAATAATCCGCACTTTTGATATGAGAACAACCACAATCCCTTTTCACCTCAAGTCGCCCAAACCGAAAATGAGATATCTTTTGGCAATTCTGTAGAGGAAGGATTTATGAAGGTGCACTGCTTTATCTACTACAAAGTAAACAAAACTGATCTAATAGCTATACAACAGAGGTCTTCAATTAAATTTCCCTGAGGGCCAAAACATGTCCACATTTCAAAACTGAGGTCCACAGAAAATCTGCCAGAAGACAATTTTTTATTTGCCAAAATATAACAGTAAAATCAACATTTACAAATTCCACAACAACTACTAAAACCATACAGTGTTTCTTTTTCAAATACTACTGCATTTGTTGGAAAATCTCAAATTGTATAAAGCAAGTTAACACAATGCCTCAGCAGAAATGCATTTTAAACATAACCAATGAAAAACATATCTCTTTAATGAAAGAAGTGGCACCAATGTGAAGAAGCTATTTCTTAAATCTGGTTTGTAATGTGTGGTCCTAAAAAACGGTCCAAGGTGAACATATGTCAGTCTGTTTCTATCCTCATGTTGTTCATGACAGAAAAAGATGCTTCACATACATAGGTAGGTGATGCCCTTCATTTAGCCTAGTGTGAGAAATGCTACAGTCAGACAAGATGCAAAACCAGACTCCTGAACCAGCGGGGAGATGAGCAGGAGTGAGGAGTGGTGTTAAGTGCCGCTGTTGGCTGCTGCTGTTTGTAGAAATGAGTGCTTCTGCTCTGGTTACGTCTGTACAAAGTTATAGGCTACATGCTGCTATTTTATGAGATAATGATGATAACTTGGTATTAATGAGGAACATCGGTACCCTTGCAATTGGAAGTACGAATGTTATTCGGGGAACACAGGCACAAGGGAACAGCAGGACCTTTCGTAATTGGAGGGCTGACAGGTTGTTCTTATGTAGCCAGTCAGTTTAAATTCAATACCTCTCTGTATCTTTCTTGAATATTTCAAACACTCTGCTGGGAAATGCTCTCAAATGCTACTGCTCTGTAAAATACAAGGCTTAATTCACATGATCAAAATGCCACGTTTTATTGGTTGAGTAAATATATCATTTTGTAAAATGTAATTAATTAAAAACCTAAATTGTGCATTTATTACTTGTATGGCGTGTATGTATTTGTTTTAAATGCTGTTGATGAGGGAGCATTGTTGACAGTTTATTCAACAAATAAACAAATAGGACCCAGGCCATAACAATTCAAATTACAGAACAAAATATTATAAAACATATATTTAACAAAATATTATGTTTTGAACGGTGAAACGTCATGAAAGAGTGTTGCACGAGTCACGAGTCACGAAGAACGGAGCATAAGTAGTTTATGTACAGTCCAGTTCTATACATTAGAGTATATACAATAAAGAAGTTCATTATAGTATACTTTTCCATTTGGTGATATACAGTAAAAAAAAAAAAAAGTGTATATATATATATATATATATATATATATATATATATATATATATATATATATATATTATATATATATATATATATATATATATATATATGTTGCTGTTCGCAACACAACCGGCGAAAGTGTACGCTCAGTGGCAGGGTAATAACACCAGAGCAGACCCACCAAGGCTGGAGACTGAGAGGTACTGGAAAGGCATATGGGAAAGGGAGGCATCACATAACACCGATGCACAGTGGCTGGTGGATCTGAGAGAAGACCACAGCAACCTCCCTGAACAGAATCCAGTCACCATCACAGTGGCAGACATCCAGGGAAGAGTCTCAGGTATGAAAAACTGGACCGCACCGGGCCCTGACATGATCCATGCGTACTGGCTAAAGAAGCTCACTGCCCTCCACGAGCGCCTGGCAGCACAAATGAACCAGCTGCTAAGGGATGGGACTCACCCTGAATGGTTAACCCAAGGGCGTACGATCCTGATCCTAAAGGATCCCTCAAAGGGTGCAGTCCCATCCAACTATCGGCCAATAACCTGTCTCTCCACAACATGGAAGCTCATGTCAGGCATCATTGCGGCTAAGATAAGTGGGCACATGAATCAATTCATGAGTGCAGCACAGAAGGGTATCGGCAAAAACACCAGGGGAGCCAAACACCAACTCCTGGTTGACCGAACAGTCGCCCGCGACTGCAGAAACCCGTAAGACCAACCTGTGCACTGCCTGGATTGATTACAAGAAAGCCTATGACTCAATGCCACACACATGGATCACTGAGTGCTTGAAGCTGTACAATATCAACAGGACTCTAAGGGCGTTCATTGCGAACTCGATGCGGTTGTGGAAAACCACCCTTGAAGCCAAGGGGAAGCCACTTGCACATGTGTCCATCAAATGTGGCATATACCAAGGAGACTCACTGTCCCCACTACTGTTCTGCATAGGCCTGAACCCTCTCAGCCAAATAATCGACCGCACTGGCTATGGATACCGACTCAGAAACGGGGCCACCATCAGTCACCTCCTCTACATGGATGACATCAAGCTGTACGCTAAGAGTGAGCGAGACATCGACTCACTGATCCACACCACAAGGATCTACAGCACAGACATTGGGATGTCATTCGGGCTTGAGAAATGTAGCAGGATGGTGACAAAGAGAGGGAAGGTAGTCCACACAGAGGGGGTGTCACTCCCAGAGGGAACAATAGCAGACGTTGAGGACAGTTACAAGTACCTTGGTATCCCACAAGCAAATGACAACCTTGAAGAGGCAACAAGGAAAGCGGCTACGGCCAAATACCTGCAAAGAGTGAGGCAAGTCCTTAGAAGCCAGCTCAATGGCAAGAACAAGGTGCAGGCAATCAACAGCTACGCCCTGCCAGTGATCAGATACCCTGCAGGGATTGTAAGCTGGCCAAAGGAGGAGATACAGACCACAGATGTTAAGACACGAAAGCTCCTGACATTTTTTTTTTTTTTTTTTTTTTTATATAAATGTGTTTCTCACCTTCCACGGTGGTAGGTCTCTCTCACCCTCATTCAGCTCGGGTCCTCTACCAGAGGCCTGGGAGCTTGAGAGTTCTGCGCAGTATCTTTGCTGTTCCCAGTACTGCACTTTTCTGGACTGAGATGTCCATTGTTTTTCCCGGTATCTGTTGAAGCCACTCTTCCAGTTTGGGGGTTACAGTCCCGAGTGCTCCGATCACCACAGGCACCACTGATGCCTTTACTTTCCAGGCTCTCTCCAGCTCTTCCTTGAGCCCCTGGTATTTCTCTAGCTTCTCGTGTTCCTTTTTCCTGATATTACCATTGCTTGGTATTGCAATGTCCACCTCCACGGCTCTGCTCTGTTTCTTATCCACCACCACTATGTCTGGTTGGTTCGCCATCACCATTCTGTCAGTCTGTATCTGGAAGTCCCACAGGATCTTGGCTCGGTCATTCTCCACAACCTTTGGAGGTGTTTCCCACCTTGATCCTGGGGTTTCCAGCCCGTACTCTGCACAGATGTTTCTGTACACTATGCCCGCCACTTGGTTATGTCGCTCCATGTATGCTTTCCCTGCCAGCATCTTACACCCTGCAGTTATGTGCTGGACTGTCTCAGGAGCCTCTTTGCACAGTCTACACCGTGGGTCTTGTCTGGTGTGGTAGATCTGGGCCTCTATTGCTCGAGTGCCCAGGGCCTGCTCCTGAGGAGCCAGGATCAGTGCCTCTGTGCTGTCCTTCAGACCAGCCTTCTCAAGCCATTGGTAGGATTTCTTGATATCAGCCACTTCAGTTATGTTCCGGTGGTACGCCCCATGTAGGGGTTTGTCCTGCCATGATGGTCCCTCCAGCACCTCTTCCTCTGGGCCCCACTGTCTGAGACATTCTCTGAGCACCTCATCTGCCGGGGCCTTGTCCTTGATGTACTCAAGGAGCTTGGATGTTTCATCCTGGACAGTGGTTCCCACACTCACTAGTCCTCGGCCCCCTTCCTTCCGGCCTGCGTACAGTCTCAGGGTGCTGGATTTGGGATGGAACCCTCCATGCATGGTCAGGAGCTTTCGTGTCTTAACATCTGTGGTCTGTATCTCCTCCTTTGGCCAGCTTACAATCCCTGCAGGGTATCTGATCACTGGCAGGGCGTAGCTGTTGATTGCCTGCACCTTGTTCTTGCCATTGAGCTGGCTTCTAAGGACTTGCCTCACTCTTTGCAGGTATTTGGCCGTAGCCGCTTTCCTTGTTGCCTCTTCGAGGTTGCCACTTGCTTGTGGGATACACCAAGGTACTTGTAACTGTCCTCAAGGTCTGCTATTGTTCCCTCTGGGAGTGACACCCCCTCTGTGTGGACTACCTTCCCTCTCTTTGTCACCATCCTGCTACATTTCTCAAGCCCGAATGACATCCCAATGTCTGTGCTGTAGATCCTTGTGGTGTGGATCAGTGAGTCGATGTCTCGCTCACTCTTAGCGTACAGCTTGATGTCATCCATGTAGAGGAGGTGACTGATGGTGGCCCCGTTTCTGAGTCGGTATCCATAGCCAGTGCGGTCGATATATATATATATATATATATATATATATATATATATATATATATATATATATATATATATATATATATATATATATATATATATATACATACTACTACTACTACTACTACTACCAATAATAATAATAATAATAATGATAATAATAATAATAATAATACATTGTGGTGTGGTATTTGATCATGCATGGTATTAGTAAGAAAAATATAGCCATTGTCTTTTGCAGTGCATTCATATGTGTATGTTTTTCCCTCTCTAATTAACCATACATTTATAACAAATCTTGCAACAAACATAAAGCTTTTTTAATCCTATGTCATGTGTATGCACAATGATATAATGCAACTCAATGAAAAAGTTCATAGTATTCAAAAGACAGTACTCTAATTGGATTATGTACAAATACACTTGAATGCAGTTAATTAGTATTCTTATACAGTTTCAAAGTATTCCCCTTAATACTGTATTTAGAAGAGCCGACTTAAACAGCAAAGCATTCGGAAGGAGGTGGAACATTCAGTCAAATCTTCAGGGAAACTTTAATGAACCACTGGGGAAATTACTTGGACATATCAGTTATAAAATATCACCAATGTATTTTAAACAAATGGGTCAGCATGAGCCTGATAAAATGACTTACATGACATACAGACGTGAGCTAGTGAACTCTGTATGTTTTTTCTGCATACATCTGTTTTTCTTCCTTGGATTTATGTTAAAGGTGCACTATGTAATTTTTTGGAAGGGTCTTCATCACCTTCTTGTTTCTATGCATATGTCATTGCTGACATTGATGACATTAAACAGCTCTACCTTAAAGTTATTCAAGGTGGTTTTATAGTTCAAACATTCCTTTAAAAAATATGCATTCTGACAGTGAGTGGGGTTGCCTCTCCAAAGATATGATCTGTAACTTGGTCTCGTTCTGTTCGAAAGGTTTAATGCCATACTGTAAAACATTCCAGAGAAAGCAATAACATGTCCACAGAGAAAAGCATCTGACAGACCCTCCACCAGAAAAGTTACACAATACACCTTTAAGCAGAAGTGTAGTTTCACAAAAAAATTACAATAAAACTTCTGGGTTTTATTTATAATTTTTTTATTATTGATCCTCATTTGATTAAAGAAATTGAAAAGCAGGCTCAGGAGCATGGGTTGACACGGACGTAGTGATGAATGTGGCAACACTGCCAGCTCAGCCCTTGTTATCTTGGCCTACGTCACCAGAGGGCTAATACTGACGTATAACCAGATAAGAATGGACCATACCACAATGTGTTGAGTGTCCCCGGGTCCTGTACTGATGTATTTCTCTTATGTTAGACTTCCAGGCTCTTCTTACAGTTCTCGGTCTACAGTTTATTCTACAGCATCCTCCATGTGTTAAGTCCCCCAAAGAGAACTTCAACACCTTTAGCTCTGCTACAGTTGCCTCCTTTTGATTTCAAATGTTTTCTTTTACAATAATACTTACACTGGCTGCAGCAGTAGATTAAAGCTCAGTATTAGATTAGATTCTTACTAAAAACCATACACGACAACATCCAGCGTAATGCTTATTATTAAAGGAAGGCCATTTTCTATAACTAAGGAAAATGAAAAGTCTTCACACCAGGAGAGAGCACCGCCTTTGTCAGAACTCATATAGATTTGTACTGAGGGTCTATGTATGGTATAATAACACTAGAGGCAACTGGTGGTTTTATTATTAGGCAAGACAAAGGATGGTGCATTTTATTAGCATTTTGTGGATATATCTACATTTTTATGAAGAAGAAGTCATGTTATTGACCTTCAAACTTTCAGATAAAGGAGCTGTAGGAATGAGACACCACATGACTCAGTCTCTTAGACAAACAGACCAGGAACGGTCACTGACTATCAGTGAACATTTGAGGTTGAACATCAGTACAAACTGTATACCCAAAAGAACCTCTAAGTTATTTAGGTGTTTATAAAATGTATGAAGAATATGGAGTCAGTCAATTTATGCCAGTGCAGCTGTGTCAGAGGCTGTGTCCGCTCATGTACTACTGATTTGACATTGACATTCCATTCTATTAAAGAGGTAAACAACTGCATTTTAATATTTTTTCTGTGAATTTCAAATATTATAATTACTGTTTTTACAGTTCTTTCTTTCAAAATATAAAAATAATTGTTGAGTTGAGTGAAAATTCTGAAGAATAACTTTCAAGTGAAATCAGGGGAAACTGAGTGACACATACTACATTTAATATGAAGGCTACATTGGTATAAATTGGATTGCAAGCTGTATTTAACAGGCAAATTGTGCTGAATAATGGGGAAGGAATCTTAAAAGTTGTTTCTACATTGCCTAAATCATGACTCTGGGTGAGGTCAGTAGTAAATAGAAAAGGTTACACAAAGTATTAATTTGGATGAGGTTTGAGAACACTGTCTATGTACAAGATATTAAATTTGACCAGGCCAAATTTAACATCTTTTACCCTTCATCCAAAAGGCTTTATCAAATCTAAGTAGGTACGAAAGATGGAGTACATTGCACAGTGAGAGGTGGTATTGAACATGAAGGTGTAGGTATTGTGTCTATTGCTGTATTGTTGCTTTGGTTTGAGTTTAAAGATGCATCACCTGTATCCATGGAGATGTGCCGGGAATGTTCCACATTATGGCATGGAGAGAAGTAGATCAGAAGTACATCAATGCATATTGTTTTTCCTAGACATGCAATAAAAACACCTATAATGAAATAAATGCTAAACCTAAAATACTAATATATAAAGCCATTGTGGAGCCTCAGATACATCTCTCAAATGATAAACAGATGTACCCTTCATCAGAAAAGTTACACAGTGCACCTTTAAGGAGTCAGGTTGTAACTTTCGTAAACCTCCAATTCCCTTTCTTATTGTGCTCCACACTTGAACTCATTTGGACTTACCCCTTAGCCTCTTTTTGACAGTTCTCGTCACAACACTATGAATATTCTGAGGTTGACTCTACTCTTCAGTCTTTTTATGGTACTCAAGGAGGCTGCTCTGGTGATGAACAGATAAAAACAAAAAGTCAAAGATGTGAAAATGAGGCCAGGTATAGAGGGACTTGTTTTTTACTTTGAAAGGTCCAGACAGTTCCTCATGAGCCATGTGAGTCAGTAGAAACAGCCAAAAGTACAACAAAACCAAAAGAAATCACTTGGTCAAAGGACTTGATGTTTTTATGTATTAAAAAATCATCATAATGTTTCCAAAATTGGAGCTGCAACTCTCTCTCTCTCTGGACATTTTCTTCACTTGTTCAAAGGGTTATGCTTAGAGTGGCATCAATCATTCAATAAGCAACACATTTACAAAAACATAAAAAGTTGTAAATGTTTTATCTAACTGAAGAACCTGTGCCCTGCTTAGTTTCAGTGGTTTGGTACAAAACAGAAAGTAAGGGACTATCTATTGGTCATACAAAGATCAGAAAAAACACATTCAATTAAGATTGTTAGAGTTCACAATTCACTGTGATTGGTTAAATATGCCTGTCACTCACTCAAAGCCTGATGGAGGCCGACCAACTATCATGGATGGAAGGTATATGAATATGTTATTACATTTCACTTGATTTCTAAGTTCTGCCTGATTAGTTTGTCTATATATTTGAATGTGAACTATTTTAATTTCATAAAGTAAAACTTTGTCATGTCATGGACGGACGTCCAAGCATCCATTTTTCTTACACGACCCTGTCTTTCAGCTTAGTTACCTAAGCCGGCTTAATAATACACAGTACTTTCACACTTTTAGTGTGAGAAAGCCACACTCCCTTTTCATCTCAAGTCATCCAAATCGAAAATGAAATATCCTTTTGCAATTCTGTGTGTGAGGGTTAAATAGTGGATAAAGCAGGTGTACTGCTTTATCCACTCAGGGCAATAGGTCAACAAAAAGGACTTGAGCGCTATACAAGCAAGGGGAGAATACAATATCCTCCTTTGCTTATCCATGAGTTTCAGAATGATTAAAAAGTAAAAGCAAGTAAAACTTTAAAATGAAATATTATATGTTTTAATGGCAAAAACTTCTTAAAATCTTGCCTTAAACAGTAAGCTGAAACAAAAGAATATGATATGGTCATATGTAGTGTTTACTGTGTTGCAAGAGTCACCCAGTTGTCATGGACACCAGAGCATTTATGGGGTTTATGGGGTTTATGGTGTATAGTTCAATGTGAATGATTAACATTTCAATTAGAGACGCTTTTCCATTTTGGAGCGTGGGGGCTGTTTTTAACAACTTTAAAAGGGAAAACTTATTCTCACTTGCATGTACACTGCATGTACATTTGATATATATTGTTGTGGCATATAGTCAAAAAAGTAAAGATGAGTGGATGTCTACTATATGGCTGCATGTTAGACTTTTATTTGTTATATTAAAATTATTAAATTATTAGTATCAATGGCTTTATTAGGTTTGAATGTCACATGAACTGCATGTCCAAATGTGAGCCTTGCAATCCACTCACCATCCCTCAAGCCCTTAAGCAGGAAAAAAAGAATATATTCTACACTATAATATACATTATGTAGTTGACATTGTGCATTTGTATCAGGTTAACCACAACATCTGAGCATACAACTGTCAGCATTCTGGTAATATGCAATGATTTGGTAAGGACAAGCAGACAGTTTAAATCAATCTGTGTGACAAATGGGTGGCTTCATAACAACGCAGTGAGAGAACATATTGATGAGCATAGGACCTGTCTGGGCCTTGGCTCAGGAGACTTAGAGGTACACCACACTAAAGGTGTCGTCCACTAAGCGAGAGAGAGCGATTTATCGACTATGGCTCAGCCTCCAAGGCTTTAAGCCTGCCCTGCTGTTAATGAAGCTTAAAACAAACAGAACTCTGTGTTATCCCAATAAATACAGTCTGCAAATTTTACATCTTCAGTTCTTTTCTTTTTTTTTTAGCTTTTAAGTCATTACAACACAGGCAACACAAATTGCTATTGGATGGCTTTTGGATAAAATAATGGTAGTTACTCAAAACTATTTAAAATTAATCACATACATTTTGCTATTGTATCATCGCAGAACTAGTATATAGCCTGATCACTGGATCTTTATAGAGCTTACTCATATGCACAAACCCTAAAAATATAAAATAACAATAAAACTAAATAAAAGAATGCATTGTTAGAAAATGTCAATAACTTGCCTATAACTAGTTTTTCTAGTTGTCAGTTGCCCAAACAAGCTTTTTCATAGTGTGTGATGTGTGGAGTTTAATGTAATGTTTCCTATTAAAAATGCTTCGGAGGAAACATATGGGACTGTATTAGCCTTCAGAATGCAGGCTTTGTGTTTACAAAGTGGAAGGGTCTATAGTTTATTAAACTGAACTACAGAATATATAGTAGGTGAGGCTTATTGGGCTGACTTTTTTGTCACATTATATTAAAGTGGTGGAGCGTTAAGACACGACCTACCTACATCCACTACACTCTTAGTGAGCTATCTGATCTGATCATCACCATTGGTACTCACTGAGGCTGACTACAATCCTGGAGGTTGCACATTCGTCTGATGGGTTTGGGCTTCTTACTGGCATCACAGTATCCTCTGTGAACCATCTTGGTGTCACCCTTCTTTCGGCAACCATATTTGGTACTGAAAACCTGGAAAAATACAAACATGTTCCCTGTATTACAGTTTGAAAAATAACTATGAACATATAACATTATAGTTCATAGTTAATATAAAAATGATTATGAACATGATAATATCTATGTAGACTTGTAATAATAAAGCTGTGTCTCTTTGAACAAAATCCTATTATTAAAATGTCAATTTGAAATCTAGTGGTAATGCAAAATCACAGTTTTCTCTGTGATTCCTGGTCTGTTTTACATAAATTTAAATTTATAAAATAAAAAATAAAGTTTAAATCTTTTTTTTTTTTGCCCCAAATATCCCCTGCTTATCATATGTGCTCTGTAGGGAAAGCCAAGGGTATTGTGACACTCACACTGATATCTAGAAGCATCAGGACCATGAGTGAGGAGGACGCAAGTAGCTGTATAATATGAGCAAAGAACCTCCCTGATGGAGCTGTACCCACTAAGCCAACTGGCACCCTCAGAAACATTGGAGTAACTATCCTATTTCCTGGTGTTTTGTTCCATTGTTTGATGTGAATATTTCACCAGACAGCTAGTGATATTTTACAGTCAACATTTGATGAGACTGATGATTGTGGTCTAATTGATTGTAATAGCTGCTTACAGGCCCAAATGTGTCACCACAAGATTTAATGTGATAAATAAGGGACACATAAAGCAAAACAAATGCCACAGAACAGTGATGCTAACGCCTCTATTATGAGAGGAAATGACTCCTTTCCATTCATCTCTAATTTGATGATAATTTGCTTATTACCTCCGGCACAGGGCTTAGAACATGGAGACCAGCTCTTCAGTGCCCACTCGTACGTGTCCTCCTGAATCACATTGTTGTTGTTGATAGGCACCGAATCTTCATGGATGATGTACTTGTACATTAATGTAGACCGAGTGTCATTGTTCTTTGGTATAATCTGTGGAACAGGGCAAGTCAGGGAGAGGACAATTAGAGACACAAGACTGCAGATTTGCATTCAAATACTACCTTGGACAAAAAGGGGCACATAAAAGAAATCTTTGTCAATAATGAAAAGAGGTACTGGGAATTTATACAATTAAATGAGACGGGGTGATTATATTACCAAGAAGATTAAACTAAAGAACTATTCACTCTGCATTAACATTCAGGTAGCAATGTATAGTAAATAAATAATTGAATTTCCAATGTCATGAAGTTTAAACATAAAAACTGACATTGAAACGTTTATGATGCAATTTCTAAAGTAGAACTAGTTCACTAATTACAATGAGTTCAGTCACATATAGCCTATATGTAATTGCATCAATATATGCCATACACTCCTATTTTACACTCCAATTCAAATTGGACCTTGCCTTGGAACATTTTGAATTAGAGCCTCATGAATTTAACATCAGATATGTAATTTGAAGGGAAATTAACAAATTATCTTTTACAGTGACCTTTAGTCCATCTATCATTGTCAATGATCAGTTATGAATATAGTTATGAAGTTTAAGAAAATTACCTTTCCAGTCACTCTGATATCTATAATGTCAGGATTTCTCCATATTTACAAATAGGTTTGCCAGACTAATACATTTCAAGCTGACCGTATTTCCTACACATTTAGGCATGTTGATTTCAATAGCTTATCTACCTGAAGAGGCCAAATTTCCATTTTTTTCCTTAAATGGAACATTTTTCGTACAAGAGATTTTGAAAACTTTGACCTTAAGCAGTACAAATGAATTCAAGTGGGTTCAATAATATTAAAGATCAAAGTTTAAATGAGGTAAACAACATAGGACACATACTGCTGATATTTTGTCTTACTTAATTTTATGGTTAAAATGGTGTTAGTTTTGCCCATATACAATGTGCAGTAAATTACATTAATGTTAAATGTTAATGTTAGAAAACTGGCTCTTTGTGAATAAATTTTGACTGGTTGGTGTTAGACTACATAAACTGATCTTCACCATCTGAGTATTGGTAGGATGTAGTTATTTCACTGCTTGCGTTATTGTTTTGCAACCTCCCCTTAAAACTGCAAGCTCAAAAGCACTGCTTTCAAAAACAGCAGTCATTACTCAAAATTGATATTCATTTAAATCTGTCTAAGTGTGTATCTGTATGCTAATGGATTAAGATCATTAGCTATTGTACAACTGGAAAACATGAAGTAGCACAATCAAAACAAAATGGTACCACAATATGTTTTCCCCATTACTTTTTCTACCATGTTCCACAAACTGCTCCATGTTTCACTTTAATGGCTTATGTGGAAACAATAGATGCCTGACATTTATGTGGTGAACATGAGAACAGACAGATAGGTTTGTAATCTTTATAAATATTATCCAAGTCATATCAATGTCATGCAGACTTAGGGGAGCTGATGAAACTTTAAATTTGATGGGAATCCTCCTTGACCTTCACTAAATCCCCCATGGCTTACACATCATATATCATGTACTTTGGATGTGGCTGCAAGAATGTGCACTTCAGGTTCAAGGGGAATTTTATAGTGTTATAAACCAATTATAAGTGTTAAATGCCTAAAAAAAAAAAAGATGATTACTATTCTTTCTCCAAAGAACACAAATAACATAATGTACTGGAGTATAGTACATTTTGTAATGTGTTTTTTGCACTGTATATAAATGAACTGAGTAAATGATTAATGACAGACACACTGCAACGGAAAAGTGTAGAGTAAGTGTACGGGGTCCTTCTAATATTCACTGAATTGGGAAATTCTATTTTTATATATATTTTTTTGTTTTGTTTACTTCTCTGACTACAAGACCATACGGGTATCTGTGGTATTTTAAGATGTTGCGCAAGAAGGACAGGTCGACGTGATCCTGGTGTTTTTATTTAGCTATTTTGTCCATAAATAAATTCCAATTCCTACTATGGACCTAGCTCCAAATTCACCCCTATAGCTGCTAACATTGTGAGCTTCATTTGACTAGACCCAAATGCTATGGCTGACATCACACTCCTTTGGTCAGTTTCTTTATACAATCTATGGGAGAGACAAATCTGTCAAGAAATTGGGCTAAAATCCTGTAGTGTGCAACCAGCCATAGGTACGAACAAAATGAAACATGATACACCTTTAAGTTTTTAATCATACATTTGCATTTTTTATATTTTTTTTATGCAGTTTTACTATCAGCATGTCACCTGTATCCACTATTATATGAATGAGCGTTCACTAGTCTGTGTTTTGGTTGACTGGTTCCAATTTATGTTTTTGATTTGCCTTCAGTTAAACATCTCTCACTCTGGCTCCTGCTTATCTGTACCTTCATAAAACATTCATAGCTTTTATAGTAGCTCCATTTCTTTGGGAAATTGGCACCGTTCTGATTTTGACTTTGAGTTTAAATTAACCAGCGACCTGTAGCGTTACCTTCAGTGCAGGTTATATAGCTCATTCTTTAATGTTTTTGACGGTCGGGCATGGCTTCTAATATTCCCATACCAAACTCAGAGACATAATACAAAATCCCTCATTATGTAGCTCCAGGCCACAAGAACAGAAGGCCTCTTGAAGCATTTGATGTCTCGATTCAAAGTATGCATTTAAGGCTGACATTTCTGCTGTATTAAATGAGCACTTTGAGTTGGCACAGGTTCATGTAAGGCTTAGATTTCTTTTTTTTTCTCCAGGCTTTGCAAAAATAGGTTAAATAGGTCTGTACGATTCATCTGTGGTTCATACATAGATTACTTTAATTACATTAACTTTTTTCACTGAGAGAAGCAGGTGAAGCCTTAAGCATCTTTTATGTTTTTATTTTTTCAGGTATTTATAGCTAAAGTATAACATACGTAGACCATTGTTTTACATTTTACAAAACAGGCCCACTCCCTGTTAGAAAAGAGTCTTCAGTGTCATTTCAACAAAACAAGCAGCTTTTCATTAAGTGTTTGCCTGCTGTTTTTTTTTTTTCTGAGCACTTGCAAGACAATACGCTGTTACTCAAGCATGTATGAATCACTCAAAATACAACTCTGAGTAAACTACTAATGAGAGAACACTATTGTAATATAGTTCAAAATTCATTTTTTATTTAATCAAGTATCTGTTGTACACCAACACTGATGCAGAAACAATCGACTGCACCTCTCGATCTTAAGATGAAGCCTCTTAGATGTTTTCCTTAAAAAACTTTATCCAGCTGAATTGATTTAAACTGTTTTTAAGAGGTAATGATTATGTATGTATTATGCTTGGTGGGTTCTATCAGTTTAGATAAGTGAAGTGCTGCTTATTTGGCCCTGAGTTTGTTCAGAATGAGAGAGTTGTATTTTACCAGAACAACCACAGGGTCATGAAGGGGTCCGTCTGTATGCAGAGTTTCCACTTCGTCCTCAACAATGTAATGCCACTCCACACCCAGGTCAATGAAGCTCCTGGACTTAACCTCATCGCCTTTCCCATTCAGGATGTAGTGCCCAGTTGCCTGGTTCTTGATGGCTGCAAGGAGTCACTTAGCATGAGAAACATGCAACATTCACATTCACATTCACATACTTAAAATTTAGAAATGTCAGAAAACCCATAAGTAACTGAACAGAGATACAAACAATGCAGGAAATAAAGGGCAAATGTCTGTTCAGAAAGTGAAAGCCAAAAATTTGAAAATGTCATTCTTCAGTATTGTGTTTGGTGGATTCTGTCTGCTTAAAGTTACTATCTGTTTAACTGTGGCAGCAGCAGCACTAAACAGAGCCTACTAAAACGGTGGTGGTTCTACAAGTTCTCCGTTATAAGAACAGCAGGTTGACTAATGTGTTTGAAGTCAGCTCAGTAATATACTTAAAGGGCCTGTATAACTTTTTAGCTAGAATCCCTAGAATCATTTGTATGTATAATTTAACATTTGGAACAGAGCATTTTGAGCTTGGGAGATGTAGACAGACTAATAATGCAGGTTTACGCAACCATGAGTGAATAAAACAAAATAGAACTCCTTAAATGTTTGAGGATTTAGGATTTCAGTCATTCTCTTGACTGTATTCACCTTCCTGTCTACCACAACTCTACATTGTCTCTGTAAATAGTGTGTGTTTATGTTTAGTTTTTTTGTAAACCTGCCAGGGGCTCTGCAGATGGAAATTATCCCCAGGTTTTATTCTGGCATATTTACATTTGGCTAAATGTTCATTAATATGTTGTTCACCCTTTTCCTAAATAAATCAATCAAATGTTTTTGATGGCTATATCATAGTTAAATGCTCTCAGGAGCTCCATAATAGGACCTTATATGACCAGGTTATTCTGTCAATTGATTTTTTTTTTTTCCTTTTCCTAATAGCACAAACACATATTACAAACTAGACATCTGTGTAAATGACTGTTGTGTTGAGATGTTTGTGCATTAGTGGTTTCTTCACATAAAAAATTTCAAGTGTCCACTGAAGGTAGAAAAGTGCTATATAAATGTGACCATTTACAAGGGTAGAATTCTCCAGGCCCGACTTGTGAAAGAGTGGTTCGTGAAGAATGACATGCAATTTCCACACACTGAAGTCCAGACCTTATCGAGAGTCTTTGAAATGTGCTGCAGAAATCAACAGCCCATCCTGAACATGGGGAGATATATTGCAGTGCAGCACAGAAACATGTAAAAGAATAAGAGAATAATTTGTGTTTTAATCAAAGCTATAGGGTATAATAGTAGTTGTTTTTATATTGTTGAGTTATATTATTTTGGAGTAACCTTAATTCTTTACAGTTTTACATTTTTGGACTCTCTATCCACATCTGGTCCCGTGATCTCTGGTCTTCTCTTATACATTTTGACTCCTGACATTGTCATTGTGATATATACTTTTGCCACTGAGGACAAAAACATAAAATCGACTGATGGAATAACCTGGTCATTCATGTTTGCCCTTTTCCTATAGGTACATACTGTGTGCTACTCTGAGGCTGCAGTAATTGGGCTGAGCTATAAAGCACTAACGCAGTGCCTTATTGTAGAGAAAGGTGTTATATAAATCACATCCACAACATTACTGCACATTTTCACCTTGTCAGAACACCTACAATATGACCACATAATTGAAAATCATTAAAGCTGTACACACAAATACTTTGAAGGAGGCATTGTTCAAATTTCAAAATACACTTTCTATAGACACACTGAGGAGTTAAAGGTGCTGTACCTGATTTTTACACTCTTTTAAACTCTTCCTCACTTACCTCACATGCGAGCATCCTATTTATTCACCACAATGAGTTTATTAGTGCTTTTCACAACTCTCATTGAGCAGAGCTGTGACAGTAAAGGTAACAACATTGTGCATGCTAACATGCACTTCTCCATTATAGGCACAGACTGCATATAGAAGTAGACTAAGGGAGTGTGAAGCCACCCATAGAGTTTGTTCCAGTCAAAAGAATCTCACAATACAAACAGTTATAGGAGAGACTTTGGAGCCAAGTTCCACATTAGGAATAATAATTTATTTAAGGACAAAATAGCAAAATAAAAAACACAGGATCATATAGAGCAGATTCATACGAACATTTTAAGACCAAAATGACGAAGCTCGCAGCAGCAGTTACAGAGAGAGGGGTGACAATTTTTTTCAGTCAATTTAAAACAGTCGAGTTGATGGAGCCGGAAGCGTCTCCATGAACACTTCCAATTCGGAACATAGTGGTAGCGGGTTAGCTATGTCCATTTATATATACAGTCTATGATTACAGGACAATAAAATGCTTACTGATTAGATGCAGACAGCTTCTTGTAAAATATATCTGTACTATGGCAAGACCAGTTTTTCTCAACTACATGGGAAGAAATCAGGTACAGGCCTTTAATGTCTTAATGGGGAGTTACAATACACTTTGTAACACATCTCACCCAACACTGCTCATGTCGTATTGGATGTGAACCCATTACCACTGCGCATGTGTGGTGCTGCAACTGACAAAACAGCTCATAAAAATCCAATATCTCAAATCAATCACCACAGGCAATCGTTGAGAAACTGATCTACATACAAATAGATGCACTGTTTACTATTTAGAGCTGGAATTACCATTTCATATTTTCTTATTTTCTTGAATGACAAAATACAAATGCAATATTCATGCAGGGGAGCTGAATAATGATAACTGGTCATCTGAGGATAAAGAGGGGAGCAGATTTTTAATGATAGTGCTAGTTGCTTTTCAAATATTGGTCATTACATTGGCACTCTGGTTTGCAATTTGAGTTTTGCTTTGTCTTGTTTAGATGAACAGGGTAGATTTGCATTTTAAAATATTATAGAGTTTGCAATGTTTAATGTTGATGAAAAGGTGTCTCCTCCTGTCATGTCATTTGGCAAAGAAAAGACTGATACAGTAGTTGGTCATTACACCAAAGGATCTGTAACATAGAAGGCAATTGCACTTCCAGTCTTTGATGGATGATTTATAACGGACACTTTCTTGTCTCCCCCAGCTCAGTGTGACACATAGAGAAATAGACAGACTTGTGGCTCTGACATAATGTCTGTTAAAATGCTACTGTGCACCAAAGAATTTCATTATTAAACATGATTGTATGGTGATACACTGTATTTGCAACAATTTTATTTTGTATCTGTTCTCAGTCTCCTCCATTATATATATTTTTTTTAACATTATTAAACTTCATCTGTAAAGTTTTCAGCAAAAAGGTGCACTATGTACCTTTTCTATTAGAACTGAATTATTACTTATTATTATATTACTTCAGTCTCTATGGAGACAAGCAGCTGACAACACCAGGCCAATTTAGTGGTCTGGGGTCTCATTTAGAAAACCTTATGTGGAGTACTGACTAAAAGTGTGCGCACGGACACAACATAAACTTCTTCAAACTTCTGCCTCATCTCTAAACACCCTGAGGCACAAGCTCCAGAGTTTTCATTTCTACGTAAAGTTGTTTTATAGATGATAACGTATATATAACGTGGAAAGTACATAAAATGTTTGGGCATACATACACTTTAAAAATGTTTTCCCAGATCTCTGGAGAGATTACCCACTCACAGTAAGAATGAATGTTGCCAAAAAAAGCACATCTTTGAATGAATACAAGATCAATAATTTTAATGACAGACTTTGGGACATTCTAGGGAAAGAAACAACATCACTACAGTCCCTGACAAAAGTCTTGTCGCTTATCCATTTTGTAGAAACAAAAGCTTATAACCTGACTCTAAATTAATCGATTGGTTTTAGAAATGTCTCATATGAAAGCTAAAACCCTCCCAAATTATGCTCAATATACTGAAATAAATTTGCTTCACTGAAGAAAGATCCTCCCGAGCAGTTGTCTTGCGGGGTCTGCTGGACCTGGGCTTGTCAAAAACGTCTCCAGTCATTTCAGATCTTTTTCTTATTCTTTGTACTTGATGCTGAGACACATTGAAGGTGTCAGCCACCTCAGCAGTGGATCTGGTCTTCAGCCTCTTGATAATTAACGCTTTGGTCTCAGGGTGGATCTTAGGCATGTTGTCAGAGGTCAAGTTGCAGTTGATGTGAAGGTCTGGTGTGCTGGGGTTCTTTTTATACACACCCACTAACTGATTGATCAGTAACTGACCACAGGTGAGGCTGTAATCTAGGATTGGGTGCATCATATGACAAGGCGACAAGACTTTTGTCTTGCCAAAATCTGACCTTTCTGTGTTCATTAAATGATCAATCTTTCTTCAGTGAAGCAAATTTATTTTAGTATATTGAGCATAATTTGGGAGGGTTTTAGCTTTCATATGAGACATTTCTAAAACCAATCGATTAATTTAAAGTCAGGTTATAAGCTTTTGTTTCTACAAAATGGATAAGCGACAAGACTTTTGTCAGGGACTGTATGGAGATGGAGTCCTTGACCCTCCATCAGAAAAATTACATAGTGCACCTTTAACTCACCATGATCAGTAAAGCTTGTCAAACTTCAAGTAAAGCTTATATTGAAATACATTGCAGTGGTCTCTTTATTTTCTTCCAAAGCTGTAGGTATTTTAATCCATAACCCTGAGAGGATACGGAGGGGGTCCCATCACAATGCCAACTTATCATTAAAATATCTAGCGTGGGACAAATTACAAATAGAAAGGACATAGTGAAAGAACACAGAGGTTGCTCCAAACTTGAAACCAAAATGTCACTAAAAGTGACACATAATTACTATCATTACTGCTGTGAATGTGTATGCAAAAGTGCTTCCTGATTTGGTTCACAGACATCCTCCTCTTATGTTAGTTAAATGGGATGCAATGCGTGCCTACTTTTCCTCTCTTGCTTTATTCTATTTGCTTCTCATTTGCAGAAATAAAGTGTCCAAAGTATCCAGAACGTGCTTTTACCTTGGAAAAGTCTTTGAAAACTGCATCAGAGCGATCGATGGTGACCTGTCTCACCTCCAGATGCTGAATAAATCATTTTTTCCTCAAGCCAGTAATATAACAAGCATCATAAAGATTAACCACTGCCTTCATGTCTTCAATCACCGGCCTCCAGACTTTATTGTTTACAAGGAACAAAAGCATTTTTCTGATTTTCTATCATTTTGTCAAATATTTTTGAACAAATAAAAGTTGTTTGTGTTGTACTCCCTGTGCTTTAGAAGCCCCTTCAAAATAAAGTGTTGTTGGTAATTAAATTCAACATGGGACAGAAAGTGATAGATAAAATTACTTTAATGTTGATATTGTTCAATGTTTTCATTAATAAAATAAAATACAATTTCATTACGCTACTCTTTGTAATTATCTCAATCTTCTGAGAATAACATACTGTGCATGATACTGCTTATCCACTGTCCAACAGGGATCATTGTAGTATTGTGAGAAAATGTCACATTTGACACTTATATATTTCTTGAATCCAATCAAAAAGTAGCCTATTCAAAGGTGCACTACATATAATCTTTCTGGTAGAGGATTTGCCATCTGCTTGTCACCATGGAGATGTTATTTTTTATGGCAGCATGGCATTAAACGTATCAAAGACAAGCAAACAATGTCCTCAGACAAAGTTCCAGGTCAAATGTGTAACTAAAAAAACAATGAATAAATATAAGCTAGATACGTTTAATGCCATACTATGGAACATTCTATGCAAAGCAATAATGTTTCCATGGAGACAAGCAGGTGATGGGTCCCCATTGACTATATATGCTGCAGAAACATTTTAAACATCAAACTTAAACTAAACTAAACTAAACTAAATTAACATACTTGGTTAATTAATTACCTGACATAGCTAAAGATTCAGTGATGAACAGCTATGTGTCCTAATAACACAGTGTACGTGGGATGTGCCATAAGTCAGCATGACCTGGAACCCACTTTGGCAGGACATGTTGAAAAAGAGCACAAATCTATTTTTGCGTGGCCACACTTACCCAGAATCTGAGGAGAAGACTCGTGCTCTTGGAGGATCACATGTCTAGCTCCCGGGGGAATGTCAAACATCTTAAGTACACCTTTTGCCAAGTTTGCAGCAGCAGCAGGAGCAGTGGAAGGAGGCGCAGGTGGAGGAGGTGGAGGAGGAGGGGGGGTTAGGGGAGATAAGACAGAAGCAGGTTAAGCATGTCAGTACTTCAGTGTTTGCAGAGGTGGACATCACACAGATTCTCTTTACTTTGCTCTAAGAAGTTCCAGGAAGAAAAACATTACGTGTAAGTGGTCTCCTCGCTCTGTCTACAAGCCTCCAGGATGTGGTTAGATTGAAACACGCTACAAAGCCTTTTTTTTCATTCACAACCAGATATCAAACTAACCCCAAGATATTTTTCACAACTTCAAAACATGAACCCAAAACTTCAAATTTTAACTTTGCCTTTAACTTTACCTAGAAGTGAATGAAAACAGCTGTTAGCAGTGTTTCAACACAGAATGGAAAAAATAGTTAACTACATGATCGCAAAGCGCTTCATCGATCTGGGATGTCCACCACTTGCAAACCATACTGGACTCACCCAGCAGGTTTCTAGAATCTTCAGTTTCATTTAAAAACACATTACGAGCTCCTTTAGGCAAGAAAAAGGCTCCTCTGATCTTCCCTTGAAAATGAAATACATTCATTAGTTTAAGTGACAGTATCTTAAAAACTTGGTTTCAGAACTTGCTGCAAAAAACATCACCTATAACAAGACAAGTGCACATTTAATTGGTGTCATAGGAACAAGAGTAATTGTCTCTGGGTGACATGGCAAACAAGAAAAAAATCTTTCTAATTAAGATTCAGTATAGGAGAGAGATAATGACTGCCTTTACATTTGACAGGCAGACCCAACAGCTCATCCCCTCCTGGAGCATATGTGAATAGCCACTCATTATACATTCCTCTGTGCCGCTGTCAGGTTATAGAAGGTAGCAACGGGGGGCAGAGCAATGGCACAAAGGACAATCTCTATTTTGGATGATTGAAAAAATAAAAAAAATACACTGTGCGTTTTCGTGACAGCAGGCAATTTGGGCAAGAGGTGTTGTTTTGAAGAAAGCTGTGCACTTTTGATAGCTTAAATTGTGTGTAAAGGCTGTGAGCAAGGAAAGTCATTCAAACTAAGAAAAATAAACTAAAATTAGAAGGACTTTGAGAGACCTCTGCCACAGTACTGGTACTAAACATTGTTTATTAACAAACAGCAGAAAACTCTTTACTGTCATGTTGCTATGGACAGTGTTGGCGACTAACTGAACACATGTCCTGGAAATACGTATTCTGAAAGCAAATTTTTAATACCTGTATTCCAGTACAGTTATTTTTGATGGAATTCAGAATACGGTTACTTTCTTAAAATCAAAGGAAGCCATGACAGTACTTCATCATGTAATTTTGGTTTTGAACTACACAGTATTAGTGTGAAAAGAAAAAAAAAAAGAAAACACAGCTAGGCGTGGATGAGTGATTTTTTCTCTAATTGGACATAAATTGATGCATAGCAAAAAAACAAAAACAAACAAACAAAACAAAAAGCATGTCATATGTCAGGTTATTTACTCTACAGTATAATATAATGCTACTCAGTATAAAAGAATTCCAAGTAACCAGAATACAGTACTCTGATTGGCCATGTATCGAAATACATTATTCTGTAACACAGTACATTTTTAAAGTACTTTTCCCATCACTTGCTACAGATTATATAAACTACATGCAGAAAGTTAAAAAAATCTATATTATTGTCTTATCGGAAGACTTCTCATTATTTTGTATTTTCTGGTTATTCCCTTTGAGACTAACTAAAGCTAAAATGGCTGCTTTTCCAATACAGCTATTTTTCATTTCACTAATGACACTAATGCTTTGTAAGTTTTTCATCTTGGGACTACAAGCAATCAGTGCATTGATTTACATGCACCAGATGACTCACAACAAGATAAAGTAATGTAAATTCATAGGTCTTGTGCATTTCTCTGCTATATAAATATAATCTATGAGACCTGTGGATCAGTATGTTATATTTTGGACATTTTCAATTGCAATATTGATCTAAAAAAAATGTTGCTGAATCCTATGTTTCTCGATGTTTAAGAAAAAAATATGAGAAAAATAGAACTAATAAGTACAGAGCAGAGGGCATGTACTGAGGGGCAAGGATTAAGAGGATTTTTAGAAGGAATAATGGCTTGATTGCTCAAACCTGCATGAATCACTCTGAATACAACTTTGAAAGGGTAAATGAGAAGGGATATCATGGTTAAAAGCTCTTGAAAGTGGATTTTGCATAATATGTCTCATTTCAATGCAGAATTTTTTGCAAAAAAAACCCAAAACATTTTCTCACCCAAAACACTCTATAATAAAGACAGGATCACAAAAAATCTAGGTCTAACCCATGACAAACAATGATGATACATGTATAAAAGAATTAAACTTAAAGGGCCATTCTGTAACTTTTCTGGTGGAGGGTCTGTCACATGCTTTTCTCCGTGGAGATGTTATTGGTTTGTCTGGAATGTTTCACAGTATGGCATTAAACCTTTTTATTATGATGGAGACCAAACTAGGCCAAGTTACAAGTCAGATCTATGCAGAAGCAACTCACGCTCACAGTCAGAATGTTTTTTTTAGGTATTTTTTTACTGAGTAAATGTAAGGTACAGCTGTTTAATGTCATGCTGTGGAACATTCCAGGCAGCAAAATGGCATATCCACAGAAACAAGCAGGTGATGGACCTCCAACCAAAAAGTAACACCTTTAAAGCAAGAAGATACAGTAAACTGGCCAGACAAACTAAGCCAGAACTAAACAAAAACAGTATTCAGTCAGTTGTTTGGCTTTTGCAAGAAGGAGCTGGTGCCTTGGCAGAGGTCTTCCAAAACTTGTTATGAAATCACCACATTTACTCACCTTTTTTTGCTCACAGCCTTTAAAGAGCCGATATTATGCTATTTCCTGATTCATGTTATAATGTTGTTCCTTCATCACAAACACGCCTGGAGTTGTGATTTGTTTCATTTACACATGTTTGTAACACACAAACCCTGCTTATTTAGACTGAGTTCTTCTCTCAAGTGGAAAACACTTGATTTCAGCCCAAGAATTACCAGCCTCTACTGAATTAAAGGTGAAAGGTAGCTGTTAACTTGAAAAGGATTACTTAAACATGTGTGAATGAAACAAAGCACAACTCCAGGTATGTTTTTGATGAGGTAACAACATTATAGCAAGGCTTAAAGCACGCAAAAGTCAATTCTGCGTAATATAGGACCTTTAAATCCCATCTTATACACAGTGCAGTTTACAGCAATAGGGGTTTTCCATTATAAAGTATCAGGATCACTGACCGCAGATACTTTGTTGGAAAACTTTGGACACTTGACAGAGTAATGAACTGTGGAGTCTGACCTAAATAGACACTTAATTAGTAACATGGTGCAAGAAAACAGCAGCTGGTATCACTCATGTGTCTACTGTACAGGCTTCTACAGGGTTAGACATTCAAACGCACTACAAGCCGTCAGCTGCACACAGAAAACTAACACTAAGATACATCAGGAACACTGGATACTTGCATATAGTATTCTCCAATACTGAGGGTTCTTTTTGGGCTCGCTTGCTTAACTGTTTTCCTGTTAAGAAAAGGTGAACGAGGGAAAAGAATGATTGTAGATGTTAAAGAGATGACACAAAGCCTATTAAGCCTTTTTTTTTTTTTTTGAAGAAAATGGAATTTAGTTTAGCATTTCATTACATGAGTGGAGATTAAATTGCAGGGTGTAGAAAGTGTTTTGCAGCTGAATTGATACAAATTATGATCCATGTAATGGCTGGAAGCTATTCACTACAGTCTTGTGAGACTGTTTTAACAAAGCAGGACCACAAGGTTCTCTGGACTAAAAACTGCTTGTGTTTGGTAAATATAGTCCTCGTTATGTGCAGTTTTTAATTAAGCAGGAAAAACTTGGTTAGTACGAATTATGACTCACCATCAACCTCTTAAACTGTAAATATCAGAATCTATTCATTATCACTCAAGGTTTTTACCCTAAAATGTTAATCAATTTATATTGTACATTGTAAATAAAATATATATATATATATATATATATATATATTATATATATTATTATTTAACAGGAGAACAGAGTATTGGTTTTTGAAATAAACAAACATACAGAAAAAAACTAAACTAAACTAAAACATAATTGTGTCAAAAAATATAGACATTTATTTCCAAAAAAATAATAATAATAACTTTTTTTTCGTTTGTCAAATCAATGAAGATTATAAAACTGGGAATACAAACCTTCAGATAGCCATTTTAATTAAAACATATCCGGATGAATAAAGTCCCAAATTAATTAATACATTACTATGCAATAGCGTGTTTAATTATTACTGATAAATGAGCTCTTTATCTGATGTATTTTGGAGAAACAGCACAGACAGACAGACTCTACTGTGGGCTCAGTTATTGAATCTCAATAAAAATGCAGCTATAAATAAATGAGAAGAGACTGGAGGGGTACATGTGCCCCAGTGCACTACTACTACATTAATTACAACATGCCTGAAATGTAGTATTAGGAAGCAGTGATGGTGTAGCTCTGTGCCATTGTTAAAACTATAATAAGCTCTATAAAACACACAAAAGCAGACCCTAAGGTGACCTTTTTAACTCCATGTTCACTGAAGGAGAGAAACAGAGATGTTGGATGAATCTGCAAAGCGATAGTGCACATTGTTCTCTGACTCAGAAATAAGTGCAGACCTATACCACCTTATTGAAATAACTGATGCAGAAAATTTAGAAAAATCCAGGTTTATGCTTTTATGCAAAACTTTGAGAAATTTACAAAGTATGTCGTTGCTAACCCTGGTCTGGCATAAACAATTAAATCATTAAAGGAATGATCAAACATATTAGAGTGTAAAGCTATTCTAGCTATTTTTAATGTCTCATGTTGAAGTTTGAGCTTTTGGCACACACTTTTTCCAACGTGTTTTTTACTGCAAATGGTAAATAAAGTAATGTAACCTAATCTAGGCTTTTTTCATGAATGCATAATCTGCATTTTAATTTGGTACATGGCTATAGTGTGTGAGTAAAGATACCTGGGTGTAATGGACTATAGCCAAGCAGTGTGCATATCAGGTTATTCAAAGTGCATTGACTTGTGGAAACAGTGAGGTCGGAGAGTAAAGCTGCTGCTGTTCAGCACAACAGAGATGCTGCTGCTGACAACAAACAGCTCAGGTTGGGTCCTTATCACTTTCTTCTGACAGGTCCAATGGATTCTCTTAAAAACATCCCTGGAGTGATATTATAATAATGTTGTATATGGTATACGAGTGTGTGAGAACACCCAGCAGAAAATAGGTTGCATTCATGCTCTAGAAATATATTAAAATAATTTCTGATGCAGGGCAGATACCTATATAACTCTACAAGAGATGATTTAGGAAGAAATAGCCAATGACCCACAAATGTTGAACCCAGTGTCCAGTGTCCACCTTTGAAACATTTTCTAAGCCTTGACAAGAATCAGATATTTGGGGTTGAATAATGGTATCATTTTCTGAAGGTATAATGAAAAAAATATTTCACTTTTGTATATTTATGCAAGACAATTAATTTTGTGCCAGATTTAGTTTGACATGGAACCAGCATTAACCATAAACCAAGTAAACAAATGTGCATTCTGACAGTTAAACAGCAAATTCCACGAGAGAAAACTGTGTGTGTAAAATGTGTATTCTCCTCAGTGAACCACATCTTGCTTCTATTCATTCAATATTTTTGAATAACATAATTGAAAATATATAGGACCTTGACTTCTAGTTCCATTTGTAAAAGGGAATTGTTTTGTTCAAATACTCTTAAACACTATCACACTAATGAGGAGCATTTTAAATCTTGAAAAGACATAACCCTGTTTACTTTTTAACCAAGACTAAAACAAAAAATATATTTTAAAGTATGAGGCAATAAAGAAGAAGATGGACAAGCTGGTTCACCGTTTAGCTGTGTGCCAGCATGGCCTAGCTAGCACAAGAATTGGCTAAAATCAAATAAAATTAGAAAATATAAAACTAGGCTAAGGGCAATCAATCCTTACATGTAAAAAGTTCAATTAGAAATGGTCAATTAAGTCCAATCAGTGCAGTCTTGTGTGTGATTGCTAAAAATAATTTCTGCAAGGATGGAAGAATACAGCACTGACATTTAGGAACACATCATCATTACGAAGCAGTTTTTTGACATAAAAAAATACAACAGTTTAGACACAAACCGTTTGCACTTAATATACAACAGTCTAGTGTAAACAGTGAGCTTTGAAAATAATAAATTAAAGATACAGAAATACAAACAACTACACGCATGGAATCCGTCTTACCTGCTTTCTTTGGCGTTCTGGTGAAGGTCCCTTTAACTGTGCGGCAGTGAGAGTTGTCCCCACCACACACACCACATTTGTCTTCTAATTTGTTGGAACCAATCTCTCTGTCACAACCAACTTTCTGGAAACAGGAAAACAAATATAAATGACATTTGTAATTTATATAACAGTATACTGTATATTTAATGATGTTTATGGTTGGGTGGGGGGTATATTTGAGAATATTGTGTGGGACACCTGGAATTACATTTTAGCATGAATTCATTTTAATATAATAGAAAGTTCCAGGTAAAAATTCACCTCAGAGAAGTGTTTTGTGTTTATGCCTGGGGTTTAGTCAATGAATGCTGAAAAAGTAAATTATTCATTAAAGGCTGCTGATCTGCCAGTACGGATGGGTCCAAGAGTTCAAAATGTGAACCTGTATTTGCATACTCACAGTAGAGGTGATAACATTAATTTGGCTGCTGCTGCACCATGTAAATAATATTCCTCAGATATTAGGTCAGGTCATACAGAGTCAAAGTCACAATGCAGTACTTTGAAAATGCATTTCACAAGTTATGTGAAATATAGATTGGTATCATGTGATGCTGTAGAATTCTAAAATGTCTATAATAAAAAAAATATGGTAGAATTATGGTAGAATATGCCTTTTAACTGTAAATACTAATCTAATCCATATAATATAAAACTAGCACTGTGTTCTCTGCTAGCACAAATGAACTAAAGTAAAATCATTTTCTCACAATAGCTTCAAATGTTCAATCACGCTGACACAACTGTAAGGACTTGAAGGTATAATCTCAGTTACATTTAAGATTGTGAATCCAGTCTGTAACCAAAATGGTTAGTTCAACATTTGTGGATTTTTACTTTTAGTTTTTTTGTTTAGTTTTTATAAAACAGTGAATCGTGCTGAGATATAGATTATAGACATCCTCCTCTCCATGTGAAGTCACATTCTCTGATGTTGTGAATGAAACCCATTACGGATGATGGTAATTCACATAAAAATAGCCCATACTTTTTATGTAATAGCTTGTGCAATTTTAGATAACAAAGACACATGAGTGCTGTCCTTACCACACACTCTCCTCGCACACAGATACTGTAGGCATCTTTGTATGAGCACCGTGTCCCATCATGCACCAGCTGCTTCATGTATGCCACATCCCCTGTCTGCTTCGACTGGCAGTACAGGTGACACCTCTTATTGGCTTCAGGGATAGAAAGATTGTAGAGTTATTTCAAAGGAAGACATGTTTTCAGATGATTAAAAATTAATGTATTCATCTTCTACTGCATACTCCCACAAAATCTTATTCCTTGATGATAGTGCTAATGGTCAGATAATCTTGCTGCATTGACAGACAAAAAGTGTCTCTAAAATTCATTAATTACACTGAACTAAATGTAGTTCAGCGGTAGACCAATCAGAATCCACAACTCCTAAGGCTGGTTGTATTAATTTCACTTTTATCATTATTATCATCATTCCAGGTTAAAAGAAAACATAAGGGTTTAAAAAAAAAAATCATGGCATCTTTTTAGCAATGCTTTTAACCTTTGGATATGTTTTTTGCATATCCTGCTCCATTACAAAACCATGTGGAGTTTTTAAAAAGTTCTTTTTGAAAGGTCTGCACTGAGCATGGGCAAAAGTAATATAAGGTAAGAAGAAAATAAAGCTAAAAAGCCTGGACCTCGCACTAGGTCACAACTTAAGAGTGTATTTATAAATTAACTTAGCAGTGAGCCTTGTCAATTTGGTCTTAAAATGTTCATATTAAACCTCTCTACATGATCCTAGTATTTTAATAAATTCCTATTCCTAATGTGGAACTCGTCTCCAAATTCGCCCCTATAAATGCTAGCCTCATGAGCTTCATTTGATAGGAGCCAAATACTATGGGTGACGTCACAGTCGATTTCTTTATACAGACTGTGGTCACAATCGATAAAATTTTTCACAAGGAGGAGAAGAAGAAGAAGAAGAATAGAGGCAAAAAGAGAGGCAAGGAGTCACTGGTATACTCATAACCAATGGTGCTCTAGCGAAAGGGTTCAGTTTAATTAGAAAAGGGACTTATTTGGTTGTGTCTTGTCCTCCTGAAATAAAGCCTCTATCCAAGCCTGATATTTGTCTTCTTCTAAATGGATAGAGAGAACTTTGCTTTTCAATATTTTCTTCAAGATATACAGTACATTCAAGTTATGCAATGTAACAAAACTGTTGACATTTCTTGAGCTCACCGTCCGGATGTTCATAGGGAAGCCAGTGGTGTTTGGCATTTTGAAATTCAAAATGGGAGTTGCGCAACTGGCACTGCTGTGCACGGAAATCCTCAAAGTGCTTGGGGCAGTCCTCCGTGTGGCAGAGCTGGTACTCATAGTTCAGTCCTGGACAGTCTTGGCCGCCATTGGAGGGCCTTGAGAAAAACAACATATATAATGTCATAACCTGCATGACTAGTAATGGCCAGAAACACAGTGAGTAAACAACCAGGTACTTTGCAATTAAAGATCTCAGAAAATAAAAGCGTTAGAGTAAGATTCAGTCTTTTCTAATAGTCGATGTTATGCTTTGAGAGAAGTCAATCATCTCTCAGTAAAAGCTTTTGGAGCAGAGTTCAGACTGTAAAGAAGGAACTCTGACAATTTTGATGGCAATGATTAAAGGTCTGCACTGTTTATGTTAATGTATGGAAATTACAGCAGTACTGAAAGCCATTTTTATTTGCTTTTAAAAAGAAAAAAATCAAACTGAACAGAAATTGGGATCAATCAATGTGCAAAAAAACAAAACAAAAAAAAAAAACTTGATTTGTTTTTTGTCATAATGACCAGTCCTCCAGTGTTAATAATTGGACTCAGAGGCATAAAAAATTCATTCATCCATCTTGTAGTTTCTTTCATTAGCCCCTGTCTGCACTTCTTGAAAATGGGAACTGTACTATTAGATATCTCATTTTAATCATGCAAACATAATGACAAATCAATTGCAGCTCAAAAAATGATTTTCTTTTCCAAAATAATTATCATCAGGTTTTTTTTTAATTCATCAGAAACAATAAAGAATAGAAATAATAGCTCTCTTGCATTCTAATTTCCAACCTAATGATGCCTCACAGTATTATATAAGCACTCATAAATTATGCAGAGTAGCGTGTGTGTCACTTACGCAGGATTATTACACTGCCTTGTCCTGAACCGAACCCCAGTTCCACATGAGCGTGAACACGAACCATATTTGCTCCATGAAGCCCAGGCCCCGTCTTGTTTGACCTGATTAGGGTTCTTCCACATGCAGTGACCTTTGTAGCACCACTGATGAGAAAGAATTATGAAGGAGAGAGAGTGAGACTAAGCAAAGCTGAGAAAAGACTGGAAAACAATGTCATAAAGACAGAAGGGAGCATTTCACTGACTTTTCCAGGAGCACACTCAGTCCCATCGAGAGGCGGGCCCTTCTTGGTTTTGCAGAAGTATGGGTTGTCAGGGTGACTGCACCAAAGCTGTTTGCAGGGGTCAAAGGTACGGAACTGCAACAAGGAAAATACATAGGCTTCAGACACACTCTTGTCATTGTTCCTGTTTTGAAGAACACATGCTTTTGGCTACTATTCTTGGGTTTCAGGCATTTCTGATTTGGAGGATTTAGCATGGCAGTGGTCCTCCTTTGTTGTAACAGTAACACAATAACACTATTCAAATCAAAATAATATATCTTTGGGGAATGTTCCTCACAAATCGTTCAAATTCGGAGATGGTTTTTGCTTGCTGCTTTACAGTGAATCACCATAAATGGCATCACAATAAAGGGACAGACTATGCTGATGTACTTGCCTATAAATGCTGCAGTTCAGGGTATTTTTCAGTTGCGCCAGAAAGACTATGTGTAATGTATCACAGTTAAAGAGAAAAAAAGAAGGCTCCTTTAAAGACAAAACAAAACTGTTGAAAACTCGCTGAAAGTATGATGTGGTATGGTATATTTCCATTCATTCTACTTCACTTATATCTTGCTCAGTCTATTTGCCTGAAATCTTTAGACCAACCTTTCTGGCCCTAATAATACATTCCAATTCTTCTTACTTATTTATTTTGTTATTTGAAACATTTTAATTTGCCTGCATGTCTTGATAGTAATAAAAGAAATGATCAAGAAGCTGCCAGGAACTGCATTTGCAGTCAGAGTTGCTTCAGTATGATGAAATGATGATATTATCTCTTCATACGCCATATAGGCTTGCACTGGTACAAAGATGGAATAGATAATGTATCTCTTCGCCTTTTCACATTTGACCATATAAAAAAAAAATCGTTTTGCATTTACGCAGAAAATCAGTCTTTACCAATGTTTGTTCAAAGATTACTGTAACTGTAATAAGCTGTAATAATATGTTATTCTGAAGTTTCACAGTCGCCAAACTTTTTGTCACAAGATAAGAATGAGAAATGATTGCTCTAATCAGCGTGATTGTTTAAGTGGGAATAATGCATGCCTATGGTGATCTCTAAGTGCTTCTGGGGAAAATTCAGGCCAACTGATTGGAATCATAAAACATGTCATCACATAGCTCCTTTATTCAGATATAGATTACATTAGATTTATGGCCAGTGAAATCATGTGATTGTATCCATGGTGCCTCTCACATTTCTAGTCTAACTCTCCTGACAAAGGCTATACTAACAAGAGCGTTCTACATTAAATGATCTTTAGTTGTTTAAGTCTAAAGATAGTGGTTCTTAAATTGGTACAGATGTATACTTCAACATTATCCCTCCTTGTGGTTTAAAATGGCTAAAGGCAGGTATAGGTGTTTTCAGACCTGGTTCTATTTGATTCAGTCCTGGTGTAGTGCTTTTAATAATCATATTAAATACAATATAGCACATTTCTGACCATCAGAGTTGGATTATGATTATGTGCCTTATGCTGTTGATTCTGTCTGTGGTGGTAAGCTTCTTCTGTTGCCACAGTGCCCTACTCTCACACACACCACATTCATACTGTGATGAAGTGTTTTGCCAAAGGACACAATGACTGTATGCACTAGAGCCACTGCTGCCCCACAGCACCTGGAGTCTCTCAACCCACTACTAACCTGGCACAACCCTGCTTAATTTTTGTTTAAATTTCAGTTGTTTTATTTTTCACACCAAAGAATATATTTGCCAAAAGATAATTAGCTCTGCGAGAATTATTGCGTATTTGTTTTGGATCACAAACAGATCAAGTTCCCAAACTACAATTAAGAAAAGTAAATGCCCCAGTTGTAAATGTAGTATTTCAAAGAACAATAATTGCTACACGCAAATTGTCACATTTTAAACTTGTAATTTAAAGCATTAAGAAAAGAAGGTCAGTGATCATTAAGTCTGGCCCAGTTTATGCGGGGTAATATTGTTTTTATTATTCTCCTTATTAAACTGGGGGTGGTTAAAGCACTTCCAAGAACCTGTGGCTGCCTTCAAACTGAGAAAATCAGGGAGGACAGTGATGTACAGCGTATACCCAGAAGATGGAATCATTTTCATCTTGCAGTTGGGTTAATCTGTCAGTTCTGGCAAATCTCAAATGAGCGTTGTGATTGCCAGCCATTCCACTTGGGTCATTTAAGTAGATGAATGTCGAGATATGGCACTTCCCATCACTTTGAGCTCCTGCACTAATAAGATGAATAAAGAAGGTATATAGTTGAATGAAGCTGAATTTGTTAAAATACACACAATTGCCCTATTTTATGTTTCATTATATAAGTGTATTTTTTATTACTTGATATAATTAGTTGTAGAATGGGATCCAATGAATACTTTTCAGATTTAAATGTACTTACAAGGTTACCAAAAGCTTAGGTATGCAGTATTTAGGAATGGACTGCAATATTAATCGGGCCATCAATATGACCTCCATTTTTAATGTACGTGCACAAGATTTTGACTTTGTAATAAAATACTTGTCATAAAAGACTAAACTTAGAGTAAAGTCTTTTATGCTCTAAAATCAACACCATTTCTTATTTGTCAGAAAATGTGGCACTAATCAGAGCCGACAACAATAGAACTTTGGAGTCATTATAGCCAATTATAAGCTATTTTAGAAGTTGAGGTAAATAACCCCCATATGCCCACCTTCAAGTTATAATGAACAATGTGAGCAACTACAGGGCATTCTCAAGTCAGGTGAAGGGAAGGCCTATTTTGGCAGAATTTGCATCTTCTCCCTGTGCCTGGCGCAATTCTCCAGTTAAGATAGTCCAAACCAAACCTGAGGCTGCCCACTGCTCCTTAGGTTAACTTTAACTTTAGGCAACAACATTCCACTGCAAGGTCGAAGATGTAGTAAATATTTCAGAAAAGTGCAGTTTTGCTTCATGAAATTTAAAATATTTTTCCCTGTATAAACACAGAACAAGTACATATATTCTTGGGAGTATGAATCTGTGGTAAAGAGACATATGAACAACCATGGTGTATCCTTAATACTAAATGCACACACAAATTCCTATGCCTATGCAGAGAACTACTCTGGAGAAAAGACCTGTATCTCACGGGCGAAAACCAAAACATGAAAACAGCAGAGATGGCTGTACACTGGCAACAAATAAACCAAATGACCTTTATAGGATAGACACAAAACAGCCCTGTCAATCATCACAGTCTATTCTCATTCTGCCCCTGGGCTTTGCAGAAGTGCCTCAAGCGAAGAACAACAACTACAATGGTCTTTTAAAGGGAACCTCAGTAACCTAATGCCATTAATGAAAATGATGTTTGTGAGCCTTAACAAAAACACTATTCCCCATCTATTCCCCATACATCTGATAGGCAACTTCAATAGTATTTCAACAGTGTGTGATGTACATTGAACCTCTCTCAGCATAGGTTTCATTACTGTGAATATGACAAACTGAAGCTGCAGTTTCTCAATAGTAAGCGGTCTTAAGACTGTACTCACAGAGGTGCAGATCTTGTAGCCCACCCCAAAATCAAAGCGACACTGCTCGTCCATGGAGTAGTTGATTCCAGGGAGTTCAGGAAGCTGTGGCCATTCATGTTTGAAGGGGTCATCCAGCAGGCACTCATATGTGCTGTGAACAAGGAGTGAACAGACAAATACAATATACGCAAATAGGACTTCAACTGATAACTATTTTAGTGGTCATCCAGTCAGTAATTCTAATTTTATTTTTTATTAGTTGACCAGTCAAGCCATTATATGTCTTTACAAATTGATTTATTTATTATATATTCATTTATATCCAATCCTATCCAAACCACTTTACTTATATAGCATATTTCATAAAGAAAACAGTTTCCAAAGTGCTGTACAATATAGATAAAACAATGCAATGAGACTATAAAGTAAAGCTCTGTTTAACTTTACTCCACATCCTTGATAAGACAAGAAAACTAGTAAAATAAAATAAAAGCAAAAACATCAGTAAATAAAAAGGTAAAAAACATATAAATAAATAAAAGACAGAGAGGACCACATAACTCACATATATATGCATAGTAAGGTAGATATATTCTGATTGAAGGCTCTCAGATAACGTTTGCAAAATATTATATTATTGATTAAGTGTTTTTTTTCTTTTGTCCTATTTTGATGTTATTATGTCGCTGTCTTTATTAGAAAATGTAGAGGACCTATGCAAATGTTCTGTGAGCTTATATTCATTTGTTACAGTATTCCTGCTACATAAGAATGAATGGAGCTGTAGCCTGAGTCCAAGGTTGGGTGCACCACGAACATTGGCCAATTAGCTGCAGGGCTGGCATACATCATTCACTAGTTCTTTCATTAGATATGGCACACATTCAGGGCTTGACTGTGGAAGGAAGTCACTGAAACAGAATCTGATAACAGAGTAGGAAATCTAACCCCAACCTATTATTTTGCCATGTATTTTATTATTTGGTGTATACTGGTTGATATGAGACCACACTGTAATTGCTCTGACAGATTACATAAGGGCCTCCTCCAGTTCAGATGGATTTCCAGCCCACCGAGGTTTATTTGTTATGTTGTCATTTAGAGAGAGGAAGTATTATGTAATGTTATAAGGACTTTTACTATTTATAATAACAATCACAATAGTGCAAATGTCACTGTAATGACAAGCCTATCAGCTTATTATTGAGTCAAACAAAAAGTTGCAAAAATCTGGAACATTATTTTAAAAGATCTATTATTTTTTCAGTATGGTATTGTAAATAATAATGTAGAAGTGCTTTGCCTTCTACTATGCACTAAACATTTTCAACAAAGCACTTAGAATGAACAAAAAATAACTAAATAATTTAGTTTTGAATAAATGTGCATTGCATCACTCTACATTGACAGGCAGTTATCATGTTAAGTATTTCAAGTGCAGTACGCATCCTGGCTGGACTGTCTCTTTTACCCTGAGGCATATGTTTTTGTGGATAATATTACACATACAACAGAACAGCTGTTGTCGCCTATAGTCCAGCCCCATAATACTGCTGTAACAGTTTTATACATTAGGATATTGATTTTCCCGTGCCATGGACCAACTTCCAATAGCCCCGAGCTGCTCTAAAAACATTACAGTGTATGACAATTGATTTCACAGAGCCATTGTCGTCGCCTTTGATGCACTGTCAATACAAGCCTGTTCCCGGAGAGATGAAGTTTGCCTGACAGAAGATTGATTATGTTACAATGGAGTGAAAGTAAAAGCTGATCAGCTGCTGTTCCCATCCACTGCAGTGTTAGTATGTCTATTGTCCAGTGAGACTATTTGAAATGCACAGATCATACCATTCTCTGGCTAATGCAATTTGTGCTTTAATGTCTTTTCTCGTGCATACCCGGATAATTGGATTTTATTGCTCTGTAGAAATGCAATCACTTGCATTTGTTACACTGAGAATTATAAAGATTTTGCCACATTCATAATTTTAGATATAAAGATGCACTATGTAACAGTTTTTCTATTGTAGTTGGGTCTGCCACTCACTTGTCTCCATGGAGATGTTATTTCTGTGTCAGAATGTTCCACAGCACAACATTCAACACATCTATCTTGATTTTAGTCAATTAACAGGTGTTTTTGTTACTTAAAAATAGGTTTAGCAGGATCACATCAATCATTACAAGATATGCAAGTTTAATGCCAAACTGTGGAACAATAACAATAACATCTCCAGGGTATCTTTCCAATTATGTGATGGACCCTCTACCAGAAACGTTGCATACTACCTTCAGTGTGATACAAGAAATAAGTTATTTGAATATTTAAAACTTTTATGGAAATGGGTCTTATCTGTCATATTCACAGATGTACAAAATGAGACGAATTAAAAGCATTGTAGAAGAGCTGTGGTTCATCCTGACCCTGGGGATTTGCAGCGCTATGGAAACGGGGTCAGAGGGAATGGAGATGTGCTATTACAGAGTGGCACAGATGTGAACTCACTGTATGTATCGCCTGAGCTCCTGCCCGCTGCACATGGACCAGTGGTATCTGTGGAAGGCCGCCTGCACCAGAGGGGCCATCACACTGCCCATAGCTGTCTCATCCCCACAGCGGTTCCCCTGGCCGTCATGCTCCATGCCCAACCTGTCAGCATACAGCACAATGATAGACATGATACAGCACAAGGATGGACAACACACAGCACCTGAAAACTCAGGAATGGGGCCATTAGTGTGATTTGTAAAAAAGATGTCGAAACAGATCCAGAAAATATTAGCTATGGTCTTTCAAATCATTTGCCGTGTAAAGCCCAAAGAATCACGTATTTTGGATGGTCTTTGGTTTTGGTTTGAGCCCATTTAAGTCCTGATACATAGAGGTGGTTTAGTCCCAAAAATCCAATATCCAGATATGAGTTGATCCTAAAGCAACATACTAATCTGTACAGTAAAAATTAAATATAAATGACATGAATGAAACATAAAATAGTATAAAATTAGAAGTTGAATGTTTTAGAATGGATTTGATCTACATTAGAATCTGTATAAGAGCAGAGCACTAACTAAACAAACTACAAATATCTAGTGTAAAAAATTCCATTCTCTGCAAAGATTCTTCTTACTATCATGCCTTTTCCTCGGTATTGAAACCAAGTTTGAAATGTTAGTATAGTGACAACTGCGAAGGGCTGAGAGTTGATTGATTTCAACAATGCACTTATAGGTGCATTAAACACAACATTTATCTCAGTACTTGTTGTGATTTAATGATATGCTGTTTTACACACCTGCTATCCAACAGTTCTTTGAATTTTTCACACCTCTGTAGATGAAAGTAAATGAATTCCTGACTGAACAAACTCAGTAAAGATTGGCATCACTGAAATGAGTCTGTCAGTGTAAAAACGCACACAACAGAAAGGAATATTAAGATTGTCCTTCAAGCCATGTCTAAAAGAGCCAGTTTCATACTTACCCATTTTATTGTAAGAAAAATAATTGTTAAAATCTTACTTTTCATTTTAATATGAAAAGTTATGACATTTCAGAAATATTTACTTTTTACTAGTTTTAAATAGGATATTCAATGTAATTACACAGTGTTTCTTGACATCTTGCAATTTAAACAAGCAGTGCACCCGGGCCAGTAACGCATGTATCGTACAGGTAGTTGAAGTGAAACATGAAAAAGGCAAGATCATTAAAAGTGAACATAAATATACATGTGTGGTGAACAGTGCAGATGGTGTACCCTTTGTTTACTGTGCTTTGCTGCATATGCTCCTTTGGGGTTTTCTCATTACCATGGATCATTATGTCCTGAGCCTAACAAAAGACGCCATTTTATTTTTGGCTGCTTACTTTTAAGTTACCATGACATTATTAGACAATGAGAGAGAAACTGACCATGCAAAGTTTTTTGGTGAATGTTTAAGCGTAGGTTTGTGTATGTTTTTGAGTTGAAATATTAGTCCTGGTACACAGAAAAGTCTGAACATATGTAATAAGCATCCGTTGCTTACTCCTGTACACACAAACACGTTAGAATGGATGGTGAAAAATGGAAAAAATGTGCAGGCTTCAACAAGAATGAAAGAATAGAAAGACTGTGACACAAAAGGCTGTTTGAGGTACGAGAGCTGAACATATTCAGGTTGTCTATTATTATTAGTCACAATAGAAAAGTTTCAAACTAAGGAACAGATTCAATACTCAATAGATGAATAAAGACCATTTTAAAACCTTTTTTCATGAATTTTTGAGTCATTTTAATATTCCAGGTTGAAAAAGCTTAAAAGAAAAGTGTATCTTTGTGCTTACTGTATTTCATAGACTGTAAATGTTGTTGTATTCAGTTCCAATTCATGAATCGTTTTAAGGCAAAAGTAACAATGGTAAAAATATTGCATATTCAAGGACATTTATTAACCTTTTATTTCCCATAGTTACCATTGTGATTAAGAAATTAAATTTAATGATCAAAAGTCCACAAAATTGCTCCAATAAACAGCAGAAACCCATGCTTGTGTTTCATTGTTACGCTTCACTGGACCGAACCATGACTAAGAACAATATTTACTACCCAGATCAGTCCAGCTGTGTGGGAGCCATCTTTATTTGTTAATCTCTGAACTTCACAAGCCATTACACATCTTTTGTAGAGATGTTTGTAAATGTGCTTTAATTTTAATACCCACTTTACGTTCATAGGGTTTCCTCATAATCGGCTGTAATCCACTGACAGTTGATAGATATAGATCAGGTAAAATTTTGCAGCTATTGATTTCTAGATATAACTTCTTATAAGTTCCCTTACTCTCTAGCCTCAGGAGCTCTAAGGCTTTGAATAGAACAGGATAAACCACCATACTGTGAGATAACTTTTCTGCTTCACACATTTCCTTCTCTATGATCGTGTCAGCAAGAGAAGACATCGCTCTAACCCAGCTACCAAAATTTTGTCAGAATTGTGAATAATTTAATAGGCAGAGGACGTTAAAATAAAAATGAGCAGAAATTGTAAAACTTGGGTGTTTTAGTAACTTTTAATATTATGAACTATTATTCTTTAATCAGAAAGCCTTTTGAAGAGATATATTTTGTCACTTTTGGAATTATGAAATCTATTTAATTTAATCTATTTAATTAGAAAGACTTTTTAAAATTGTGATTAGGAAATCAAATTACTTTATCCTTGTCAATTCCATGAGGGTCAGCTAAACGTCCACTTAGAATGCTTGCAGCAAGATTTTATGGAGAAAATACAGTATTTGAGCCCATTAATCGAAGCAAATCTATCTATTGTATTATTCTGTCTGTTCTTGTAATGTGCTTTTGCTTTTCATGTGGGTCCGTGTAGGACTCAAATACAAAGAAAAATATCTATGTATTGATAGTACTTTAATGGAGAACAAATTGATCAAAGTAGTGAACTATAGGGATCGTTTTAGAAGCAGTAGCAGACTATCAATAGAAGTTTCCATTTTAGTGGCCATTATTGAATCAGTCTGAATAATGAAATATAGTATTTCTGCAGTAGTAGGCTATAAAAACATTAATACATATTTTAAACAACTTAATACCTCACTATTAGTTATTTGACTTCTGTAGTGTAGCCTAATAAGAAATCTCACAATGTGGCATTTTTAAAAAAATCACACACTTTTGATCCAGTAATGTAAAGCTTTTTCTTGTTTGATTCATAAAAATGGCTCCCACTCTCTATTGTTTATGTAGGAAAACTAAACAATTGTTATTATTACTGTAAACACATTCTTTAGTCGTTTTCAGTGAAAATTTTTTTGACATAAGCCTAATTTGTAAACAGAAAGTTATTGTAGTAATACACTTTCTGCAAGAGCACTCTGCCAGGCCAATGTTTTGTAGAGAACAATTCTAGTAACTAGCATGTTAACAATGAGCTTAGACAATACAGGCAAGAATGCCACAACACACTTACATCAACACAGCACATTATTATAGCCTATGTAATTGTTATAGTTATGTCACTATGATATATTTGGGTTTGCCTTTGTCTTTGACAGTGGATTTCAGTTTGTGGGGAAAAGTACGAATTGTGCCTTTTTTTCTGAAAAGTCATTTAGTATAATTGTTGTTTGTATTTTTTGGAGCAGCTGTTGCTCAGTGGTTAGAGCATCCAACTAAAGTTGTCATTATCATCACAGCAACAGCCAGTGCATGATGTAATTGTGTCCTTTAGCAAGACATGTCCAGATTGCATATGTATGAATGTGGTGAGTGAGTGAGCATTTGATGGTGGTCAAAGGGACCCATCGCACAGATCAGCAGCTTTGTTTCCTTGAGTCTACACCAGAGTAGAAGATACTTAGTATCATCAAGTGTGAGGAATATGAATACATGAGAAGAAATAATCACTGGGGTAGCAATTTAAGAGGCTTTTCAAGCTAACACAGTAAATGTGAGGAGCTATTATCATCATCATTATCATTATTATTATTGTCTATCTGATTTGCTTGGCTTTACGTCTACGTGGGTATTGCTAGAAAAGAATACTATTTTTCTCCACCAATGACACTTGAAACAGACATCACATGAGAAAAGTAGTAAAACGTAGTAAAAAGAAGCACATACACATGTCCGGTTTCATGAGCCACCACAAAGGCAGAGGAGAATCCGTCTTCATGGTTGAGTGTGCAGCTGCGAACTGGGTGGCACATTCCCGTGACTGGAGCATACCCTATCAACACAACAACATAGAAGAACGCTAAGGGCAGGGAAATTTATTCAATTACTGAGAAAAGTGGAGAAGAGAAGACAAAACCTTTATATTTCAAATAAGTCTGTGTTGAATGCTGTAACCATTTTATCCTCTGAAAACAAAACGTTTCTAAGGCTGTGGCTTCTTTAATCATGTCCTCAGGTTTATATTTGGAGTACAGTGTCAATGAGTCATAAAGCTGGTGGTGTGAAGGAGGCACACGGAAATGTAGCACACACAGCAGGTTGATTAGGAGAGAGTGAAAAAAGCCGCCCTTGCAAAGCACACCCATAAAATTACAATATGTTTCTAGTATTATTATTTAACTGTTTCAACTGCCTCATGTAACTGCACATAGATATGGTGAGAAAATCATCATTTTGGTCTTAAACTGTTCCTATTAACCCACTCTACATGATCCTGGTACTTTTATTTCCCTATTTTGTCCATAAATAAATTGCTCTTCCTAATATGGAGTCTGGCTCCTAATCCACCCTATAACTGCTGGCATTCTGAGCTACATTTGATGCTACGGGTGACATTACACTCCCTTAGAGTACATACGATTAGGTACCAAGAACACACTATCTTACAACAGAAATTTACATTTGAACAGTATTCATTTTGGCTGTTTCCATCTGTAGAAAATATTACTGGCCAAGATAACACAAGTTGATATATGTGAGAAATATTGCAGGGAATAATATAACATACACATCACTCAACCCTTTCTCATTCTAAATAAAGGAAAGTGAGAATAGTGTGTGTATGTATCAGAGGACTGAATCATTCTAAATGTTGCCTCACATATGCCATGTGCTTAAGCATGATGTGCTCCCTTGGGTGCTGCTTACTCGTGGATGGGTGAGTGTGGGATGTGAAGTAAATCTGTGCCAAACTCCTGTGGTGTTTTTCAATGACCGTCAGACACAAACCATTCTCACACCAGTGCATATGTGAATACAGCGTGGCCCGGAAACTATTTGACTCACTCAAAAGCAAATAGTAGTGTAATAATCGTGGCTTCTGATAGCTTTTAGATAAAGTCTGGTGTTACAGACTCTGCTACAGTTTTTATTTACTATAAACTAACAAAGCTTCATGTCTTCTTGTGATTCACCCATTTCAGTTATATGGATTGTTATATTTAAAGGGCCCATATTATGTCATTTTCTGATGTATGTTATAATGTTGATTCATCATTAAAAACATAACTGGAGATGTGTTTTATTTGATTCACATATGTGTAACACACAAACCTGCATATTTAGGCTTCTATCAAACTGAAAACACAGTTTAGCCTTGTGATGTTATGTGGTAATACAGGAAGTGTGCCACTGCATTTTAAACTCCTTTGCTAGAATCATTTGAATAATTTCAGATCTGAAATTGCTACTGAATCAAAGGTAAAAGACAGCTGAATGGTGGAACATTGTGGAACAAAGCAGTTTGAGTTGTTGGAGATGTAGAAATAAAGTAGAAAGCAAAGATACTCAAAAGTGTGTGAATGAAATAAAACATAACTCCAGGTATGTTTTTGATGAAGCAACAGCGTTCTATCATGGCTAAAGCTCACAAGAGTCAAATTTGTGTAATATAGGACTTTTAATATTCCATCTTTGCAAGTGGATCTTTGAGGTTGGATAATACAGGGTGTATTAAGATCACATAAAAACTGACACAGCCTTATCAGTTAACACAACAAGATCAACTACCTCTGGAGTAAATGAGTGTGATCCTCTGTCAGAAGCTGGAACATCTAAGAGATTTCTTTTTTAATAATGTACACTCTGAGACTTCAACATGTCAACCTCTTGTGCATTCTTCTAACTGAATTATCTTCAAGTCAATACATGAAAGGTCAAAGCTGTCACTATATTTTATAAGGGTGTATACAATTCCAAGGTTCTGCAATAAATGTCCCCTACTGCATTTCTTCATATCACATTATCAAGCATGCACAACTAAATATTAAAAGTAAAATTTGATTACTTAAATGGTGTAATATTTGATGCCATATAAAGCAAGGTTAATATGAACTTTATGTACTGTTTCACTTTGTAGAAACCATCTGACTTGCAGCTTGAGAATTAATTTGCTCAATGGTAGGCAGGTACTTTATTTCATTTAACCAATCTCTGCTATTTGGTCATGACGTATGTAATGTGCTGCTAACAGGGCTGCCTGGTATATCAAACTTTTCATAAAATCCTGTAAGAAGAATGGCAATAACATCTTTCCCCTTTCACCAAACATTCTCTTTGTTCCGGCTTTAAATCCTCGATCTCAGGAATCGTTGCCAACACAGAATACATGGCTCTTCGTTGATTGGCTGGTGGCTGAACTCTCACTTCTGGGTTCTTTGCAAATCGTCTAATATATTCTGATTCCTGACCTAGTCGCTGGAGAAAAATGAAATTGAGCAGAGGCACTAGGTGGCGCCAGCAAGTATTTTGTTTCATTAACACACAAATCCTGCATAGTGAGGATGAGTTCTCTCAAACTGAAAACAGTTTTTAACCCCCCCACACCTTCCTAGTATCATTTGGATGATTAACTTGAAAACTACTTCTTCATGACATCACAAGATGGAGCAGAGCATTTTGAGATTTGGAGATATAGACAGACTAATAATAAATGGTTACTCAAGCATGGGTGAATGAAACAAAACACAACTCCAGGCATGTTTTACGTACAGCACATAACAACATTATAACAGTACTTACAGCTCACAAAAAAACATTTTGTGTAATAGATGACCTTTAAAGCCTTTTTGAACAATCTGTACCCATATCTCAATATATAAGCTCTCTATTGCCTCATCTGACTTGGCTGTTGGTTGCTTGCTTGCACGTGAGAATAAAAAAGACTTTTCAGAATACTATGGGAAGTGTTTTTCTTTCTCCGCTTGCTATAAACAACTGTCTATTTGAGAAGACATGCTGCATATGGCAGGTGAATTTTATCCCCAACTCCTCTTCAATCAGCCTTTATATTACTTGTCCACGGGATAAAATATGGCCATTGTTTTATTTATTCCCATCTGTGAAAATGTCTCAATTTCAAATCATGTCACAGGCTCGCCGAAGGGCCTAATGACAGTTTGCTTACCAAGCGGCACTGCAGTTATCAGCAGCGGCTCAAGGGAAAGCTGCATCCAGTAATTGTGAGGCATTTTTCCCAGACAGAGATAGAAATATTCTGCTACAGACTGCCAGTTCTACAGCACACAACCAAGCCAATCAGAGCCTAATGACCTTGATGGCATCAGGAACACTGTCTGCTGCCTTGTGAGGATACCTAATCAATTCGCTGTACAAAGTGACTATGGCTTTATTTGTCTTAAAGGGTCAGGAGTCTGTGTTATGAATGTTATTTCTATATTGTATTTTTACTTGTACATATACAGTACATTCACTGTATATAATTATGCCTTATTTGACACTAGTAGTACTATTTTTGCTACTTAAAAAAATATATATATTATTACCAGTTATACTCTTTATTATTATAATATTATTTGCTTTGCCTTGTGGATCAGTAAAGTTTGTCTAAGTCCTAAGGAAAGTCTAAGAAACCTAATGCAGCTTAGCACTATGGATATTGAGTATTTCATTATTGTAACTGTAACTTTTTTATATTGTTGTTTATGCTACATTAAAGAGTTTGCACCTAGCTTTTTCCAAGCATTTCAATAAAATGTGTTTTTCTTCGGTTCAGATGTGTTGTATAAGCAGAGATAAGATCGCTGTGTGCTGTCTGTGTCTAATTATAAAGCGCTTTATAGTCTGATGATCAGGAAGAGTGCTGCTAGAAAGCCAGTTGTTGCTAACTTTACCATCACAGGAAACTCCACTCTTGTCTCTGACAGTTGTGAAATGCAATTATAAACCCATCATGGGGAATAAATAGGATGATTGGAATGCATAAGGAATAACATTGAACCATTGCAAATAGTAGTAAATAGTAATACTTTGAATAGAGTATCCTGGCTCACTCCACTGCACAAGGCAGTTTGCTATAATCAATATAACGAGGATGATGAGGGAAATGACTCACATTCTAAAAGATAAAAGCCACTCCTGCCACAATACAGTTTAACCACATCAACACATGGCATCAGTTAAAAATAAGGCAGTGGTTTGGATTTCCAATAATTTAAAAGACAAACTTTGAGAATATTGTTGCTATTTTAGGGTTTCAGGTGACATCTCCACATTTTGTAGGCCAGTGATTTTTAATACAGATGCGGGCAGGTGAAATGATTATTGTTAAAATGCAGCTTTCTGTTGTAATACAATGAGTTCTTGGGTCTAGTTACTTATAGAAATAGACAGGTTCCACATTTGGGCATTTGCCTTTTAGATAGGGCAAAGTGCAATAGAATCTATCAGGAAATCTGTCACAGCTCTACATTTTTGTTTATGTTTTCCCCAGTCCAGCTCCATTTCCCAGTCTGTTCCCGTCCTCCTTTTGCTGCCTCCCTCCTTTACCTGCAGCTGACTCTTATTCACTAATCATCCCAGCGTAGCTTATATACTGTATACTCCTCCTGCTCATTCAGTCTTTGCCAGATTGTTGGCCTGTGAAGATATACACTCTAGCTCTCTGAAACTCTGGTCTGTATTTGGTTGTTCGCACTGGGTGCATTCTGCTTTATTCGTTTATAGTACCTGTTTGAGTTTTATTCCAACAGCATATTCCCAGTTTTTGGAAGAGATTTTAGTTCACATTAAATATATCATATATTCCTTTGTCATTCCTTTTCAGTTCTGATTTGCCATATTAAACATTACCTGCCAAAGGACACTTTCTGTTATTGAATTAAGCCTTTGTTTGCCTGAATGCTTGTCTTGCATTTGAGTCAAAGTGATAAAATCTGGCTCTTGCCCCCATCTGGGAATATGGCATCATCACATCCTAGAATCTGAAATCCACCAATTCATGAGTTTCTGAATGATGGAATATTAGCTTCACCGCCATAACCATTCTGTGTCGTATGTGTGTGTAATACCAAAATAAAATAAAGAGTCCAAAAGCAGAATAATGTGTATAAATGTGTATCAACATCTGGTTTCTTCCCCATACAGCCCATTTAGAATACAGTGGGATAATGAAAAAGCTTTACTGAAAAGGATACCTATAACAGTATGACCTTTTCTGTGATTTCATTTGTTTCCATTTCTGTCACACAGTGCAGAATATTGCAACCTCCCCTTTTGCAGTGGTGGATCAGCTCACACATTTATCAGTGTGTAATGTGTAACCTTGTTCAGGTTTCTTCGTATGACCTCTTCTCTTATAGCAAGTGTGTAAAGAATATAATGTACCTATGCACAGGATATCTGATTTGGTCTAATACAGTCAATCCTCAAATAATTTAGGAGCTTATTGGTTTGAAGTATAATGCTGATTTTCAATGAGCTGCTGCTCTAAAGAACACTGTCCATTAGTTACACTAGTAATAATAGAGGATCTACTATTGAAAATGCTTTTATTGAATTGATCAGTTTCCTGTCTAATTAGTGAAAAAAGCTCCTTGTGCTTTCTGAGGTTCAAAGACAAGGATTTTTAGCTATGAAAAATGGCTGATGGTCTATTGCTTTCATGGTATTCTAGGCTAGTTACAAAGTACATTAATGCCACAGAATCAAACTCATGAGGCACTGCAGTAAAGGGAGAAAATAGCTTTTCAGGTGGAACGTCCACCACCTGCTTATCTTCCTGGAGAGGTTAATGCTTTGCTTGGATTGTTTCACAGAATCACATTAAACTTAACTTAAGTCCATGAAGACAAACATACCTACCAACTTACAGGTCAGATCTGTGGAAAGGTGAGTTCACTTGCAGGAATTTAGAATATAAGGTAGGTATAGTTACCATACCATACTGTGGAAAATAATAAGCAAAGCAATAACATATCTATTAACCCCCACCAGAGAAATATAATATATATGATATACATTTAAAAAAACAACAACTTTGAGTGCCTAGTAGTTTATAAAATAGAAAAATGTGAGTGTTAACTTGAACTACTGTATTATACTCAATTTAAATATAACTAAATAGGACTACTTTCGAGATGGTCATGAATTTTGCATTTATTGAGGGAAATGAACAGCTTCAATATTCGCTGGTACATCAGGTTATTGATGCAGGCCTAATCATACAAGACTTATTCATTCCATTATTCCACACCAAAACAACTATTACGATGCTGCAGATAGCACATAAACTGCTTCACACATTCCTGAGCATGCCCCTAAAATGTAAATATTGCTCTGTCTTATGAGCTTTGTCATATACTGAATGTGAATGTATGGAAAACATGCACCCTGCCTCTCCTTCATGATAATTCTTAGCAGCGTACAATGCAAGGAATAAGCGGATTAGCCAAAGCCCAAACATAGCCAAACATACAATATTCACATACAAATCAAGTAAAAATGATGCTGCAGTTAAAAAGGACATAATTAAAATAAACCATTTAAATTTATTAATTTTTTTGTACATTATTCATAACAATCTCTAAACACCAAGATTATCTGAAATTTGACCATGTGCAACACTTCTACTAAAAACTATCTCTACATGTCCTTGGCATCTAATATGAAACACAATGGCCACAGTGCTATTCTTTTCAAATAAAATACGTATAACTTATTTATGAGAATTTTAAACTGTACATCCTTTAACTCTCAATAGAAGCTCCAGGGGCCACAATCCCAAAACATTTAATAGACTTTATTAATGTTGAAATAGGCTGTTTATCGTTTGTTTTTTCTTCCTTTTACTGCAGTATAATATGGTACTATTTTATAATGATGATATTTAAATGAGCTGTGAATAGGGGTGTGAGTGGTTCACATTTACGAATATAGATAATTACGGTGGTGCATGAATTTAAGATAACTGCTAAAGGTGGTAGTTTACTTACTGTTTACTGGAATGTCATGCAAAAAAGCCATTATGCCTACATTGTTAATAACTACTATAACTACTTAATTAAGGCATTAAGTTAAGTACTACCCATAGTTCCATTATTTTTTTTAACTATGAATTATCTGATGATTTTTGTTGATTGCTCTTCTATGTCACATGTGACACAAGAACGGTCAAAGATGTAAATGTAAATGTCTCAGCATCTATATTTATTACATAAACAGTACAATGGAAATATTAGTGTCACATATACTCAGCCAGATTCTCACTGGTAAAATATAACTGACCAACAGTTGCATTGGGAGAATGTTCATATTAATGCTGTTACATAATCCATGTAATTCTAATCTTAACTATGCCTGGACAAACTCATAACACTATGTCAAGGGTGCTTTTGTTTTGATTCAACAGGTCATCTGAGACACATTTGCTACCTTCAGAAGAGAAAAAAGAATTTTGGATCAACTCCCCAGAATCTAATCTGGTGAGCCACATGGAGTAAAATGTCCCAATAAGGCGAATGAGGCCAACCGTGGCTCTTACCCTGCATCCCCGTGGGGCCGAAGCCTTGGCGAGTGAGAAAGATTGCATGATCGTGGTGTTCGGCGTGGTCCACATCCCCTTTCTGTTGTCCAAACGCCCAGCGGCACACGTTCTCCAGGCTGCGTGATGGGTTGCCTCTTTCGATCAGGCTTATAGACTGACAGCACAAAACAGAGATGAATGCTTAAAGTGCACAAGAGAGGTTTTCATATTTTTCTAATTATTACTTGGTTTGGTGGGATAGTAGCAGTGGGAAATATTTATCATAGTCAGTTTGTGGGGTAAAAGCTAAGAAAAGTACAAAAATACACAGTGTAGCGCTGTCGCGAGTTCTACAACAGAGTAGCTCTTATCCCATCAATGCAGAAAATTCCATATAAAATAAAGGGGCAGTTTAACACAAGGAAGGCCTTTTTCTGACAAATTAAATCTTTTTAAATCAAAATAGAAATGTTGTCATCTATTATCACATGTCGAATCATAACTATTGTGAAACTTAGAAAATTTTGGCCCTTAGGTAACAGTTACCTCTATGTATGCCACATCTGCTGGGTGTGTCCAACTTTAAATGTTTTAACTATGTTTTAGTGAAATGAGTAGTCTAACTTGTCATATGCAGCTTAAACTCAATCTTGAGATTCAGGCAGATCATTCTGGGCTGATGCACGCCTAAATAGCAGTGAATTTGACTAATGAGCTGTTTAAAATTACCACACGCAATCACAAAGAAGAGATGAAGACAATATGCTTGATTTGTTAAAAAATAAAATAAAATTCCTATTGAACTACCACATACAGAGATGTTTATTGTGAAGTATTGTCCTTAAATGACCTGATAATAAAATGGGGTCCATTGCACAATTTAAGAAAAAACATATACTAACACATATTAACACTGACAACCTAGAATTTGATGGGAATATATTAGCCCTTAGCCCCAAAACTGTGGAGTATTTCCTCGCTGCTGCCTCCACCTCGAAAGCAAAATCACTCCAGATACAATGTATGCTAATGGGGAACAAGAACCATTTTAAGTTTTGCTATTAATTACATGTATGCAAAATGTTATGGTCTAACGTTGTTGCTTGAGGAATAAAGATTAAAAGAACTGAACACAAAGAACTGTGACAGAAGTATTGGTTTGTTAGAAATAAAATTATGTTTCAGTTAATTTGAAATGCTCTTTTACATTACCTTCTACCCCTAAATGTTTCCAATTTTGATACACATTTGAGAAAACCTACACTCATAAATTATGCTGTAGTAAAGTATTTCTGTTGATCTTTATATCTGACACAGTAATACACCCTTATCCTTCCCCACGGCACATCCGAACTCCCACTGCTGTGGATGAAGTGGCAGGCCACATTTACCATCTACGACATGTTAAGAATACATCTAAAATCAAGACCACCCTGTAATTTACATGCACTAACATGAATGTTTAGTATTCACACCTAAAGATATTGTCAAGTAAAAACAATCACTTCTATGCTGGAGTTTTTAATGATGCAGAATGGGGACAAAAGCAGTTGTGAGCAAAGAAAGCTGGAGCTTGAAGGACTTTGTTCATGGTTTGATCTTCCAGTAGGCCAACACAAGGATATAAATAACACAAAGGGACTCTGAAATGGCACAATGTTATGCAAGAACATCCAGAAGGTCGACTGCAACAGAAGCCCGACCAAAGTTATGTATTCACTCATAAGTATGTCTGTCATTTATATATTTTTATTTATCATGTTCTGTTGACAAGGCAAATAATACCATAAGAAGGTTCTGTGAATTCTGTGGACAAAATAAATATGCTCTAACATTGTCCAGTCCTTAGACTTTACCTGGATTACTGAGACACGCTTTTATCAAAGACCAATGACATTTCCTTTCCAGTGAAAGAAATATCTAAGAGCTAGGTCTCTGTTGTTTCACCTTATGCATACAAATATCACTAGCAGATACACATATTTCTTGGCAAAAGCAGAAAATTAACTATAATCTGGCAGAGTATAAATCAAGATTTAATCAAGAAAACATTTTAACTGTCTTACCTTGGCATATCCGAGCATGATCATCCTCACCAGCACCACGTTGATGTGCACTCCCAGAGACTCATCGTGGTAAATTTCATTGACCTGAGAAAATAAAGCGATCATGGTATTACCCCACACTACACCAGTGTGATGCAGGCCTTGTGTTGTTAGTGTGCCTTCTCTCATTTGAAGCATTGAAGCTGTGGGCAATGAGCTTTTCTGTAATTATTACTCCAGCAATGGCTGTTATCATAGCACACAGCTACTACTATTTTTGGACCCTCAGTAAACACAGACATTGTGCTCTAATTTAGGCCCATGCTGTTATAGAAAAATGACGGAAACACAGTGGATAATGAGACAGGCATAAAACATTCTTCATCTCAGCACCTGCGTGTGGGTGGTATATTCTGTATTAGCATGCTAGTGTGAACATTTGTTTTCAAATAGGATTTGGTATATGTAGACGCAAGCTTGTCTTGCTTTTGCATTGGCAAGAGCAAGAATACACAATATCTTGTATTAAAGCACATGAAGAAGTATTAAACATGGCTAATAATGTACTCAATTACAAATACAACTATTGTTACCAAATGTTACTAAAGTAAAATGTGCACATAAACACAGATGATGTGTGTTTGGAAATATTAAGACAACTGGGCATTAGGACAATTGGAAATGTACAGTAATCAGTAGTGGCTATGATTTAAAATGCAGCTAATTACAATTAATTTTCTGACATGCATAGATGTGCAATTTATGTTTTAGGATAGGATTCTGTTCAAATTTTAAGTTTTTTAACACATCCAGAAAAAATGAGAAAAAGTCTACAATGTGAACTGACCAAATAATACGAAAATCACATTTCAGAATATGTTTCTAAGGTTATAAATAACAGGGTTTCCAATTTTATGCAGAATGTTTGTGGAAGAAATTATGGCAGAAATTGCAGCCTTCACAATTGTGTGAAACCATGCTAGAATGAAAGAGTACTCAATTATAAGTACTGGTTTAAACAACAAAAGAAAGATGAAAGGCCTGAAAGGGCAAAAGGGCAATGAGAGACAAGAACACACTTTAATAAACCAAAGCAGATACAGTACACTAAAGCTCTGTGATCTTATTCTGCCTTTAACGCTCACTCATGGAACATTCAAAACTCAAATTCAAAAATAATTGAACATAACCCTGGTTCTGTGATAAAGTGGGCAAGTTAGGGTTGGTGCACTTCTTTACACATTGTATGGGCTATAACGAGTAGCAGAGAGGCTCAAAGCTGGCTTTTGAACTCTCATCCCAACTAATAGAGGGCATTACCCTGTCTAGTGGGTACTTTTGATGGCACTAGACCCAGACTCTAGAATTGAGTCTGCTCCTGACCCCTGCTGTTTGGCTGTAATTTTAAATGTAGTGGAGCCAGTTTGATTTGAGCTGAACTACACTGCCCTACACCAATGAAAAGACACTGTCTGTTCTTTAGAAGCAGCACAGATAAATGAGTGAGTCAGCAGCCCACACTAAATGGCTCTCCCCAGGTGGCCTTCCCGCTGTTTTCCATCACATTAAACCAGAGAAAATCTACAAGTGATTTTTCGGTCATAGCACAACTCCAGGAGGGCTCCTATATTTGTCTAGTCTTTATTGTGTGGCTTTACACCTCATTTTCCCAAGGATAATATGTTTGCTGGATCTCATGATCTGTTCTTAATCAGCAAGCAGGATCAAATTTCCCCTTCAGGCTGCAGCTGGGCATTAGGAATCAGTCTAACCTGGAGAAATGAAGGTCCAGGTCACATCACTCTCATATGTTCAACTGGGGCAGGACAGGCCATTCAACATCAGAAGTGTTTTTAAATAGTTTTAGTGTGCATGTTAATAACAGTGGAAATGCATCACTTTCAGTCCATTTACAGTTTTCCTGTACAATCACTGTGGCCTATAAATGCCTATATACAGTCAGAATTAATTAGGGTCTCGAATCGCTTAAGCTAAGCACAGTTGCAGTGGATCTCATTGTCTTTGGGCCACTGAGTTTTCACTGAACCTCTTTGGCTCATTGCACAGAGATTGTGATTCTCCAAGGTACAACAAGAGGAAGCACATAACAGCGGCAGATCCCCAACCTCAATGCGCAATGTTTTAGTCTAAGTGTAATATGTGTAAGCTGGGTGCCCTGTTATAGCAGATAAATGCTGCTGATCCCTGTAACCCTGAGCCTGGTCTGAGGGTGAAGAGCCAAAAGGACACCGTATGTTGTCAGGCCCCTTCGCTCTCATCTGCTGTACAAATCACCTGGTCTGAGCATGTCTGTTTGGCTCTCTGCAATCTCATCTGTCTTTGTGTCTTATGTCCTTTATGTTTCTACTCACGTCCTCCACGCACACAGGGACTCCCAGGAACACTATACTGCTGAGGAATGATGAGGTGCTCAATCAATATTCCCTGATATTTGAGCTCATCTCAACCTTACTCCAGTCTTTTGTTTAGTTAGGTGAACAGACTGTACTGCTGATGTTAACATTAATTATTTTGCTGTTTACTGTCTTTTACACATGCGACCATACCTTTGGTCAGCCTTCAGCATACACATAAAAAATGTAACCGTGAGATTGGCTCTTATATAACATAACATAACATTAATTAACTGCCATAGAAGAAGATGCCTATAGAATAAAATGAGGGCAAGGCTAATGATGATGATGCTACTCTCCAGTGATTTTATTTTTCAGCCACAAGTCGCCTGACACCACATGAGGACAAAAAGAAAAAAACAAATCAAAGCCCAAATCAAAGCAGCCTAGTCCATCGTAAAGGGTTTGTGTGTATTACAAACATGTTTAAACAAGAGGCTAATGGCATCCTTTCAATTTGCAGGGCATGAGTCCTCTCAGTGTAAGAGCCACTGGAGAGCTCTAAATGACAAATACAGAATGTAAGTGAGCACTCATCCTGACCGCTCTAAAGACTTCAGTGTCACAAGCTTTTAATGGACTTTTATTCATATTTATTTAATTTAGCTCATCCTACAATTACAGCTCTAAGGCAGATGGTGTACAATCCTTTGTCCGTTTCGTCTGGTTAGGTTTAAAGTATTTTCTGATTAAGGACAAATAGTTGTTTGGATAAATTCAACATTATTATTATTTTTAAATGTTTCAGAAACACTATGTTCACTTGTCAATACAACATTTTGCACTTTTCTTTTGATTAAAATAACTGAACCTTAAAAACTGATTGCAAAGAATCACAACTAAGTAATCAAGCATTCAACTACTTTTAAGAAGACAGACAGACAACCAGTGATTTTATATTCATTCACCATGGGGTATTTCAAATAAATAAATTGGCCTGCAAGTATGTCATTATAGTAGATATTAGGGATGGGCATGATTAGTCGATTAATCGATAATTGATCATTAAGAATTTCATCGATTATGTAAATTTTAGTCGACAAACCGAATGCAGTTTGCTGTGCGTAGCGTGACCAAACAGAGGTCCATACATGTAGCTCTGCACTCAGAAGGAGCGAGACACAAACAGTCAGTTCGCCTGCAACGTACCGAAGTGCATATGAGTATTTAACGATGACTTGTACAAGAAATTGCACACTTTCCGTTCTGGTCGGGACAAGTGGGAGGCCATGTGCACAGTGTACAAAGCAGCACATATGTTTCGGTGTCCAGTGGGAAAAAGTTTTGCCAGGTGAGAGTAGCGCAATGTCGATGACGAGTCCCCATGTCCCTCCCCCCGTACGGTGTCCTGGTTTTGACAAACGCAAATATGGTCACACTAACCTGTATTCCTTTGAGTCATGTCTTTTAATCCGACAGAAATTGACCGCATCAGCGACACAAGAGCTGTAGTTTTTATCTTCGCTTAGTTTATGCAAATTAGCCATGCGGTTTTAAGTTTCGTTTCTGTGAGAGTCACGCAAAACTGAATTAAACACATTATAATAAACGGGCTGATGTGGCTCTAGAGTGGTTACGGTTTATTTGTCGTAAAGTTGAATTTATTTATGCAGATTAGGAGTGCAGATAGTAATAATAATGATGATCATTTTAATATAAAAACGTTAATGATTAATCGATAATCGATCGTTAATTCTCTCGACGATCGGTTAAGAAAATTTCATCGAATGCCCATCCCTAGTAGATATATGCTTTATACATTCCCAGCATGCCAGGCACATTATACATGAAGCCATCATTGGTAACACATTTTAATAATGCACATGAATTATAGGCCTATGTATCTACACCATAACTGTGTAGATGAGCACATTCATTTCATCAGAAGGTCTAATTGCAGCATCCATATAACGTCTGTGTAATGCCTCAGTCATCCAGGTAGAATCTATGAAAAAGCATCCATACACCTTTTTACTATAGATACATTTTTATCTTTACCTGTCTACATGATTTCACTTTCTATCTAATGAAAAACTCTGCAAACCTCATGTGCCTATTTAGCCCAGTGGTAAAACAGCCTGCCTGCGTATGTTCGAATGTACACCACAAACCCTTCAACAGTTTAATGCACACACGGACAGAAGCTATAGGGACAGGCACAATCAGCCCGACATCTGAAGAGTGGAGACTTAAACATTGGCGACATACCCATCGGTGGTCGTCTGATAATTACAGCTGATTAAAAGCCCTGTATTGTCTTGGCAGTGGAGATCACAATTATGTGGTGACTCAGGCTGCCAAAAGAGCGTCACTGGACTGCAGGGCTGGCACAGCAGATGTCAGGTTTAGATTAGCTTCGGAGAGGATCTGGAACATGGCCCGCTTTGGGTGGTCAGGCAGTGACTAATGACGTATTTCAGTGTACATTTACTAAATATTTTCAGTGATTGTAACAAATAGGGCCAGGCAATATGGTGAAAAAATCAATCAATCACATTTTGTTCATCATATCGTTCAACCATGTTTTTTGATTACATTTCAGTAATACAAATGGCTTTCAATATGAATTTCCTGAACATAAACAATACAAACGATTTATCATTGCCATTTAACACAAAAAAGTAAAATGTCTTCTGAACTAGAGTCTGAATTAAAACCACATGCTTTTATTTACAGAGGATTGCCTGTAGATGCCTTGATCAAAAAAACAAAACAAGTGTATGATTGACAACCATAAATGTCTAAACCTTGATAGAGTCAAATGAAATTGTCAAATTAATTACTTGTCATAATGCACAGGCTGAGAGGACTGGAAATTCTAATGTACTTTATAGAAATTTGTCATGCATTTTTCTAACACCACTCTTTTGATACATTCACCTTGCATGTTTTAAATCAGGGGTCTCAAAATCAATTGGAGCAGCAGCCGAAGTTATACAATGAGTGTTGGTCGTGGGCTGCATATTATGTAACATATTATGACCATCAAATGATCATGCATCCTCACATAGAATAAAGTTGAAAGTAATGTGTAGTCGGATACATTTTATAAGGGCCGCATGATATGAGATAAAGATATCTGATAACTGTATGTTGTATTAAGAACTATGTCACTGCAATATTTTAAGATTTGACTCAAAAATAAAAAATAAAAAATTGTAGCAAGACTCAATAAGCATTATATTTGAATCCAACAGGCTATAAATCATAGTTTAGAGGGGGAAACGAGGTGGAAACGACAATTAGTTTTTGTACATTCACTTTACCCATTTATGTACACACACACACACACACACAAAAGCCAGTAAGAATGCTATGTGGCCGGCATGTGAAACACAAAACAATAAAACCTGAAGAAGTAAATAAAGGCCAATGCACACATTTAAAACCATTGTTATTTATTATTTTTTTTTTTAAATAAAGGAAGTGTAAAGGGTAATGGTTGGAGGTGTATTAGCACTGTTGACACCTGGGCACCCTCCTCTGCTCCTCCTCCAATACAGCCGCTTCTCTTGGGCGACTGGATCTCTGTGACCTTTGACTTTCAAAACTAAGCTTCAAGAAACGCAGCTCTTCTTGCTCTTCTTGTTTTGCTTTCACCTTCGCATGGACTTCATTGCTGTTGGCTAGGTCCTGCTTGAGCTGAATATTGTCTCTCACTGTATTGTTATAGAGAAATCTTATCTCCCTGTATGCACTAAATTGTTGTTTCCAGCTCTTTCTTCAGAAGAGTAGCTTTGATCTTCAGGAGAGTATCTTTTTGAACTCTTTCAACTCCAAGTCTCCAAGTTTTCGTTTGTCTCTGTTTGAACTCTGCACTCAACTGCACTCCACACAGGAGCAGGTGTCCAGCCTGATCCTACAGTAGAGAGTTCTGGAGGAAGCTCTGGAAGAGCAGAGGACAGAGCAGGACATCAGACTGAAGAAACTCAACATGGAGGAGCAGAGGAGGGTGTCCTGGCAAGAAACAAACCCTATCTCCAAATACTATCCTCAGCCTCAAATAAAAACAAAACAAAACTGTGTGTGTAGAATTTAGATTGAGTAATTTAGATTGCATTCATTTACATCTTAGTTGGGTAGATCACTGGGAGTATAAGTACCACAGAATACCCAAGCACTTGGAAGAAATACTTAAGAGGAGTTATTTCAGAATAAAAAGAAGGTACAACTGAACACGTATATATCTTGGCCACAGTTCATGTAGCACATATAAAGTGAATAGTAGGACTCCAGAGTAACATTTGTTTTCCAGGAGCACAGTAGCCCTGACTGAAATCTTTTAGGAGCACAAGAAGAATATTTAGGGCCACTTGCAACAAATGGATACAAATAAGATTTTTATCTAGTTTGTATTATAGACCTATATTCATAAGCTTTAATAAAGTGTCAGTGTAATGTAGCCTACAAATAGCTGTTTAATTTGCCTCACTGAGTAGCAGTCTTTTCTTACTTTTCTTATGACCATGGTCTGGCATTCTATGGTGGTACTTGATAAATTGAAAATTGTTTAAAGTGTGGTGACTGAGACATGTGTATGTTATACTTGAGTTACGTGAATGGTTTTATAATGTGATATTTTGTGATTTGTGAAAGTGTATGTGTTGGCTGCTACTTTGGCCAGGTCTCTCTTGAAAAAGAGATTCTGAATCTCAAAGGGACCTCATAATTAATTAAAGGTAAAATTAATCATGCAGACAGATATTTTGAGCAGGAAGCAAGAAGCAAAAAAATCATTAAAAAAGTGACAGAAGAAGTCAATGAAAAAGCATTGCCACTTACATCAGTTAAGTGGCAGTTTGTGGGAAAAAGTTGAGAAGAAAAGTACAAAAATCAAGGAAGTGGGACTGAGTTCTAAAAGAGAATATGTCTACCACTGTCAACAGAGACGATCAATATGTGTTTTTCATGGCCAATGCCAATACCAATTGTTTAGAATCCAGAGCAACCAATGGCCAATAAGCTCTGCTGAAATTTTTAGGTAAATTATGTCATTTTAATTGACAACAAGCTCACCTATAGTCCCTTTGTACCACATGCCTTCAACAGGGCTACATAGTCACATTTTGAGCAGTTATTTATTTGTATTAAACCGTTCAAATAAAGCTTTGCGTGTCACAGCAGGTCAAACAAAGCGAAGTATTGGTGATGTTGGTGTTTTAAAGCCAAGTGCCCAGTATATCAGACAGTCTATAAATCAGTCTATCTCTAATGTACTTTAAAGTTTTTCCATTTAACTGCATGGAAGAGCATTTGCATTCCAGGAGTCCATTTACAGTTTGTGGTTATCGTAAAAAGCATGAAATAACAAAATAAAGTAGGATAAGATTGCAGTTACTCACTATGTTCATTAGTGTTAAAAGATAGTTCTGCACATGTTCCTTCCCATGAAAGCGCACCACTGAGTCATCCACTCCAAGCAGGATCTCGATGTTGTAGTCGCTCTCTCCCGCGTCACGTCTGTGGCGCTGATGCACACTGTTATTCACCTGTCGGGCCACAGAGTCCAGAGAGCCGACCACGTCCAGCCCTGGCTCTAAAAAAACACAAATATGTGATGTTAATATAATAAGAATGCACTGGATTTATATAGCACTGTTTTGACACTCAAAGATGCTTTACAATGCATTATCCACCATTTCATTCATACCTCTCCACACACGGTGGTGGTAAACTAGGAAACTGCCAGTTTGTGTCACAGGCCCCTTTGGCCATCACCAACACTCACGCATGCACACACCACATTCTAAGGAATGTGGATGAAGTGTCTTGCCTAAGGACACAACTACAGTTTCCATTAGAGACACTGCTACCCCACTGTGGCACCTGGTATTAACAGTGGTCTCCCATCCAAGTACTAACCAGGCCCAGACTTGCTCAGAGTTCAAGCGTTGATAACCAGATAATGACATTTTCTTACAGTAATCTTTAAAGGTGCATAAGGTTTTCGTGTTCTTGATTGTAATTCCATTTGGTGATATAGTGCCTGTGGTCAAAATTCATCATAGTTGTATGCCAGCCAAGTGTTTGTTTAACAAGTTGAAAAGAGGAATCCCATCTACTTACTTCATCAACACAAAATTCCATCCAAGATAATTTATATCCTAATAGCTTAAACACATCCACTGTTCTTGTCCAATCAGTAAGTTAAATTATAACTTATTATAAGCAGAAACTATTTTTTACTCTTTAATGTAATTAGGTAATTTAGACTAGATTTAGAAAAAAATAGATTAAACTATGCACTTTAAGTTACAGTAACAAATGTTATCTCATAAATTGTGTTTAATATTTCTGGATCAACACTGAAGTTACAGAGAGAGAGAATAAAAAGTATAGAGATGAATGCAAAATGTTTCAAATCAGATTACTCAGCCTTCTCTTCAGAGGCTAATTATGTTCCTGCTGCTGATTTGATGAAGTTCATCCTCTGAGCTGATACACATATCGCTGACTTCACATTGCTACAGCGCACGCAAAAATCACACACACACACATGCATGCACGCGCACACACACACAAACACTGTATGTTGGGTTTCCATGATTTCTAAACCTGTTATTATAGACGGAATGTGTTTACAAATGGTAGCATTCACTAAAGCTGTCCAACTTATGTTTTGTTTGTTTGGTCCATAATGAAAAAAAAAGGTTTTCAATTTAAATGTTTTTGGAAATATTCTCTAAATGAAGGCTGGCAGCAATCTATAATTTAAAATTTGGAATGAAGTGAGGTCAGGTTTTGTCTTTGATTTGAAACATGAGGCTGACTTTGTTTAAAGGTGCACTGCTCCACCAGAGACCTGCTTGTCTCTATGGAGATATTGATTTCCCTGGAATATTCCATGGTATAACTTTAAACATTTCCATCTAGCATTTATTCATTACAGTTGTTTCTACTGGTCAAAAATTAATTCTGTGAATAGGGGTGACTCACAGATCTGAATTGTAATGTAGTATAATGCTGCATCGTGATAGATAGTTTTAATCTATATTGTAGAACATTCTAGCACAAGCAGATGACCCTCCACTAGAAATGTTATGCAGTGCACCTTTAAACCATATGCATCAACAGATGTATACAACATTGTGTTAAGATGTTGATAGCTAAATGGTGATTTTGAATTGTAATTGAAATTCAAATAGCATCCCTGTTTATTTTAAAACTTCTGAGAAAAAAAACAATACATCTTTAAAAACACATTGACTACTCATCCAAAAACATTTTCAAATAAAAAAAAAACTCAAGTGAACTGAAGAAGGGGGTCATTTTCTTTTTGTAAAGCGTGCCAGTAACACAGCACTAGCCTCCAAACCAAATGAGTTCACGTCAGTCCATGCACCCCATTTAGCAGAAAGCAGGGTTGGTAAACAAAGGTCACACAGACTCACAAGACGCCTGTTTATGAAGGACATTTTGGCAGTCCGTCATCATCCCACCATGTCAAGAGCACTGCCAATGAACTGAGGCAAAACACTTGTTGGCCCACAACCTCCTGCTCAGTGATGGATAGAGTGAGAGCTGAGGATTCAAGTGGGTTTCAGATTGTATCAACGGAGTCTAGAAGAATGTCAACAATGAAATACGATGTACACTATCAGCATATATCAATATACTGGTAGCAGTGCTGGTTCATTTTTCTTCCTGTATATTTCGTCTTGGGAGCATGGGTCACTGGATGTTACCCAAGCATCTGGACAGTTAGAGCAAGACTGACAAAGTGGATATACAATAGACAGCCCTTTACTGACTTTACTTTATTTAAAAATATAAAAATACAAAATACAAACCTCCATGTGTTTGAGTGTGCCTATAGTAACTATTACATACAGTATAAAGTAAATTGGGTAAACATGTATTCTGAGAAACTATGATTGTCAGGCCAAGAAGGCACACTATAGGAAACCATGTGCCCTTCAATGTGCAGTAATGATTTGCATTCTAATTTGTAATATGTAAGCATAAACAGTTATACTAGATAAATTTACACAGGCTTACTGTAGCTGTGTCCTTGAACAAGACTTCCAGGTTTCCTACTTCCAGCTTATAAAACTGGCAAAACAAACACAGCACAGGACCTTAAAGATGTATCCTATCACCAATTAAAATACATCTGAACAATCTTTCAAAACTCAAGAATCTTAAAAATACAAGGAAATCAAAAATAAAAGCATTTTTCATTTTTCCAGCGATGCTTAGGGCTGCAGACAGCCCTGGTGATTGAGTGGAGAGAGGGCTAGAGTAAACAGGGAGCACTGGTTGCCACCTCAACTGTGGGTCCGGGCTGCTACAGTGTTGGGATTGTGGAGCACATTCCTGCTCTCCACCGCTCCCATCGTGACACAGGCATTCTTGTGAAGCGAGCCCCCACTGCACCCCTCCCCACTTTGGGTAAACAGCCCTTCTAAGGTCCCTACTTCAAACGTGCTGGACTTCCCCTCGGTAGTGCACCTTAAGAACGCCAGTGTGTCTCAGTCAATGTCAACCCCAAAAAGCCTGTCCCGTGGGAGTAGCTAGCCACTCAGAGTCTAAGCAACACGTGGCAACGGGGCAACTGAAGGCCTGCCAGTGTCTCCAGCAGCCTGCGCCCGCCAATGCCAGCCGCATGCTAAAAACAGCACAGAGGTGGGCGACAGGTAAAATGTGAGAGAGGAATGGAAATGTACAGTATCCCCCATGGTGACGCCATCAGAAGCCACGCAGCATTATTCACACTCACACAGAGCAGGAGTCATACAGAGTGCTTTATCTGGAAGTACAAATCTCACACATTACAGTAGGGCTGATCCACAGATTGTACATGTTTGTGAAGTGGATTTGGGGGAAACTATCTGCTTGTGTTGAAGACAAGACTCTATTTCACAGGAGGGGGTAGCTCACGTAAAAGGGACATTTGTCTGCTCCCCAAACTGATCCCGAACACAAGGCAGGTGATTGGCTGTGGGGAGGGGTTTAGACAGTTCTGCTCACACTGGAATCTTGGGAAGCATTCTCCTACAGTACTAGAGTGAATTCATGGACATATTCAATGTACATTCTGTTCAGCATATTTCTAGTTCATCCCAAATAATTTCAAGTATGCTCAACTTCAAAATTCAAGTTTAAATTTGTATAGTGAAGAAATTGCTTTATTCTGTGTACTAATCTCATATATTCATTTAAAATCTAGATTTTTATAAATTTGTATTCATATTATCAGATGGGAGAATTAGTTTATGTATTCTGTGTATTCTGTGGGGAATGTTCAGTTTTATCTTTCTTACACAACGTGCTGCTCTCCACCTCTCCACCCCCAGAACACTGCAGGGTCAAAAGTACTTTATGTTTATTTCTGTATATTCAGTCCGTCTTGTCCAATTCAAACAGTTCTCTCTATGAGTATGAGTATGAATAGTAAGTAAATAATGAAATTTGCAATATGGCACTGAGATTAAGGTCATAAATGTACTGTTAACACAGTTGTTTTGTATACTAGTCGATGTTTAAGTTATAACAAAAGTCACTGTGCTCGAGCCAACCAGAGTAAATTGTGCCAGGCACTTTGTTTATGTAATGTTTATCTGGGAATCCCAAGACTATTCACTCTTCCTTTTGTTACTTCCATGTTCAATGAAATTTCAGGCTCATTCACTCTTATAACTTTTTGGTAGTTTTTAACCTGCTCCAGGGCTTTGTGTATAGCGATTAAAATGACAAAAACACAACCAGAGAAGCTTGGTCTTCCTCAATACGTAATTACAAGCATTAGTTCTGAAGTTATTTACCATTATTAATACAGGCTTATTGTAGTTTTTTTTTTGACAACCAACGACTGTTATAGGTAAAACGGGAAAATAACAATGAGAAACTAGACATTAAAATCAATTTACATCTTACAACTAAATGGTGCAATGGAGAGATTATGGTATTATTGCTTTACCTTGGTATTATTCCTTTGCCTACATCATTACACAGAAGCATAAACTTCACTACCTTATGGAAAAAAGCAAATGACACCTCAAGGCTCGGTTATAAGTATGACTTGTGGAGTGGAGAGACTGCTCAGAGTAAGAATATACAATCTCAAGTACTCTCTCAATAAATATAAGATGCCATACAGTGGAACATTGCCCTTAAAGGGATAGTTTGGGACTTTTTACATAAATCTGTATGGCATCCCCGTGAGCAGTGTCGTGCATCCACACTGACTTACCCCCGACAGCGTCCGGTGAGTTGAGATACTGGCCGTTTTCGGTGCTGACGAAAATAGTCCGGCAAGTTGGCTGGGGACAGTAAAATAAAGTGTTTTTCTTCTCAAAACTACATGTGTTCAAAAGAGTGATACAACTGCATCACAAAACCATCCACCTCAAAAAAGTCAAACCTCATAATCGCTTGGCACTATTTCCTTCCTTTCATATCACTGCGCACTGCCGCCAGGTGACAGCCGCGCCTGGTTCACTTTGTTTACTGCTCGGAATGTTAGCGACAACATGTCTGATTACGACACCGACAATAAAGACTTTGCCTTTACGACAAAGCCAAGGGGAGATCGTTATGAACCCGAATATACTGACACCGAAATTTGCCAGATGGAGTTAGAATGGGCAGAGAGAGAAAGAAGAAAGACAGAGAAGTGGTACAAGTTGAAGCTGGAGCCACAGCTGGAGCCGTGAGAGACTGGGTCAGCGACAATCACCCATCACGTTATTTACAAACTCGTATACAGCTAACATATAGCCTACACTGTGACTGAAGCATGGACTACTAATAGAAACATGGAATCATCCACACGTCCATGTAGCTGTTGCCAATAGTGTACGCGACATTTACAGTAGTAATAACAGTCGACTTATAAAGTTACATTTTGTAGAAGCTTCACTGGTGATATGACACTGAGTGATTTGCGGCACACAGCGTTACAGCTGATTCTTGAGCCTGTCTGCTTGTAAACATAGCGGCACCTCTTTGTTCTTACCTGGTTTGGTTTCCACATTGAAGCCTAAGGCAAGAAGCCAAAGTTTCCTCAGCGCAATGTCTGTGACAGGAAAACAGTGAAATGTGTGTGAAGATTCAGCCAGATTTTTGTTTTTAAAGCCTGGATAATTAAGTGTCCACACCATTTTTTAGATATATTCTTATGAATCTTATACAAGCTTAGATACTTATCACTCTAGCTCTAATGTTAGCTCTGTTACATCGCGGCAGTCTGTGCATGTAAACACTGCCGAACAACTGAAGAAAGTGATGGATCCGTGCACGGCTGTCACCTGGCGGCAGCGCGCAGTGATATGAACAGAAAGAAAATAGTGCCAAGCGATTATGAGGTCTGACTTTTTTGAGGTTGATGGTTATGTAATGCAGTTGTATCACTCTTTTGAACACATGTTGTTTTGAGAAGAAAAACACTTTATTTTACTGTACCCAGCCAACTTGCCGGACTACTTTCGTCATCACCGAAAACGGCCAGTATCTCAGCTCACCGGATGCTGTCGTGGGTAAGTCAGTGTGGATGCACGACACTGCTCACAGGGATGCCATACAGATTTATGTCAAAAATCCCGAACCATCCCTTTAAACAGCACATAATCACACGTCCATGGTTAGCAGCATTGTGTTGATTTTCTGCTTTAAAAGAGTGTAAGCCATAACAATAGTAATAGTATTAATAGTAGCAGAATGTGAATAAATGCTAAGCTAAAGTAATTTAGAGGTAACATTGCCTATGCTAACACACTGCTCTGCTGTTCTACGTATTTTCTATGGTCCACCTGGTATTCCTAAATGCTATGAGAAGCCTGGCAGCAGAGTATTAGGCATAACATAATCATCACTGCTTCTCCCTCTGGGATCTTTCTCAACAATAACTAGTCATTTATGCATGTTTATGAAACAGTTAAATACAAAATAAATGGTTGCATGTTTTGACTAAAGCTTAAAGAGATGTTATTGCTTCGCCGGGAATGTTCCACAGCATGACATTAAATCAATGTATTTTGCATTTAAATCATATTTTTACTGTTCAAAATGCATTGAAAATCAGCCCTAACTGGTGGAGCCACCTGCTCAGATGCATGGAGATAGACATATTTGCAACATGGTGGAACTTTCCAGTCAAAGCCATCACATCTTTATAGAGACAAGCCTATTACACCTTTAAAAACACTACCTAACCAGTTCTCTTTATTTCTACCAACTGGTGCTGACAGCTATATTTTGGATCATTCATACTGTCCTTTTCATGTATTAAGACACACAATATCGCTGATATTTGCATGCACCACACAGCAGCCTGGATGTGGCAAGTTCATTAATACAACCATTTACTACCACTGAGAAAGTCCATTTAACCTGAAACTGCAGAAATACACAACATCTACAGCTGCTCTAACACACATGCTTGCAAACATTCTATAATCATAAATTAAACTTGACCTTTAACTCTAATCCATTCAAATGCAGACATTGAGTTTATGAGTGTGTATTCACTATTTGTGGTATAATTGCGTTGCTGTATTAGCACTCATACAGCTCATGGCTCTGCCTGGACAGTGGAGGATCCAGTGTACAGCGTATTTCATACTTCTTTTACAGTGCAACTGTTTTCTTTTTTTCTTTTTGGTAAACAGATTTGAGTTCCATGGCTTGCACACTTGCCTATTATTCATTCACCGCATACTCGTTCAAGCCACAGTTGCCCAAATGTTACAGACTTATTAAAGCGAGGCTGCCAATCTGTGCCACTCACACACCACATTCATACTTGGCAAGGTTGAAGTGTCTTGCCTAAAGACACAATTACAATTTGCACTAGAGCCCCTGCTGCTCCACTGTGGAACCTGGTATTGCCAGCGGTACTAATCGGGCCAAACCTTAGCTTCCAAGATCAGACAAATTCGGGTATTGACAAGGAGACCACATTAGGGTATAGACTACACAGTATGACATCAGTCTGATTCAAAATGAAAAACAAATGCATGACTCATGGACCCCAAATATATCTATCCCACTTTATATGTTTTTTTGTTCCTGTTTCTAGGCTTTGAGCTGTGAGGCAGAGGCCAGAAGCTCATGAATGTTTGTGAGCTGTGAGCTTTTGCCTCAAACAACGATGTGCCTTGTTACAGTTGGTGAACTACAACATGCAGTGCTCTGGTACAAACTTAGAGCTCATTCATGATAGGGGAGAGCGGCCTTTCGGAGCTGAAGAAACACACACTGTATTTCCTTTCAGCCAGTTCAATATGTTTCAGTGACCAGCATCCGTTTGACTTCTCTTTCTGCCTCTCTCTCCCTCCCTCGCTCCCTCCTTCTCTCATGGTATTTTTTGCTTCTAAGAACAAACATGCCAATGTCATCCTCCAAAAGGTCAAGTGGCAAATTGCTTCCTGCCAAGTCCAGCCCAAACACAGAACCAGATCAAATCGGGAAAATACTACCAAGAGAAATCTTTATCCAAGAAAAGCAACATTAAATAAATCAATAAAATGTAATGATAATGATTAAGTAAATAAAACTGTAGCATAAAATATAGCATGTGTCAAATTACTACATTTTATCGCATTCAACATAAAGAGAGGTAGTGGTAATGAAAATGCTATTGCTGAGCTCAGAATGTTCGACAGTATGGCAAGCTAGAATATATGTTTTTTAAGCTAACTACAGCAATATAAGACCAGTAAATCAATAAACGCAATAAATGTAATGCCATACTATGGAACATTCCTGAACAATGATATCTCTATTGAGACAAGCATGTGTCAGACCCTCCATCTGAATAGTTACATAGTGCACCTTTAAAAGCTGTATAGCTCAGATAATGTTTATATTTTGCAAATATTACCTGTCTCTGTCTCCCCAGATATAAAGAAAAGATCACTGTGTTACTGCCCCCCAATCTGCACAGTTGGGCTGGAGGATGATATCCCTTTAGGAATGCCTGCAGCTGCATGAATCTATGCTAATAAAATACTTATTTTTCTGATGATCTTGTTGATGTATTGATTGTCTTAAAGATGTTAAGGTTTTTTATGTTTACATTTTTACTTTGGTTCTGAAGGCAATTACAGAAAGCAGAATGAGCCCTGTACATTGATTTGCCAGATGCTTTGAAAAGCAGGAAATACAACCTAAAGAGCCCTTTGGCTGTATAGTCAATGCATAAATCTGAGCCCCCATTCATGAATTCTCCATGTTGAGTTTTCAATGTCTTATTAAAGCCTCAATTATACTGGAACTGAGCCGGAAACAAGTCGTGTCCTCATATGTACTCCATGGCAACCAATAGCAGCAAAATATATCCATTTTGACTGAGGAACTGAAAAGCAAAATCAATTCTCATGCAAAAATATGGATACTTTTAATGTCTCAAATAATTGTTGTTTTTAATAAATTTTTAATACAACAATATAATTCAAGATTATGATTAATTCAAGCTATGGTGGAGAGAATATAATTATATGTCATAAATATTTAAACAAGTATGGGGGAAATTTAACTTTCAAAAGAGGTGTATGAGCGAAACTATGGTGGAAAGCAAATTTAAGTCAATGTTACTTTTTGTGATAGTAGTTTTTAAAGAGAATAAATACATGCTACATGTTACATGCACTTTAACAGCATGAGTGACAATAGAAACGAGTGCTAGAAAGTGACTCATAGTCCCATGTACAGTATGATTATCACATGACTATGGCATTATCAATACGTAATTGCCTTTTGCATTATGCATCACACAAAGGGAAAGAAAATAGGGGAAAATATGTGGAAAGAGACCCATTATTATTATTATGGCATGCTGACCACCCCTAACTAAGCATGAAAATAGCTTAAGTCCAAGGACCTGTGAATTCATCTGGAGTTTTTTTTTTTTTTTTACACAATGCTAATTTCTAAAAATGGCTAAGTATTGTTATTCACAAAATGTCCACATTACCTTCAGCACAGCAACAAAGAAACAAACAGAAAGAAGGTTGTGTTGCATTCAAAAGTGAAAATGAAAAAGTAAATCATGATAAACAATTTAAACAAAATGAATAGATAGAAATTTTAAAAATCACATAGGGAACAGTTTGTATTTGACCAAGCAACAAAAATAAGAGGCATTTGTCTAGACATTGTGCTAAGGGCAGACTACATGGAATTTTATGACAAAATCATGATCCGCAAAGATGATTTACAGAGGACTGCACGAGAGTTTCCCTGTTGTCAAATACTAGTCAAGGTCTTTTCCATTCTTTCATTGACTTGGAATGGGCCCTCTAATTACTGCCAGGTTTCAGATGATGCCTGTTTATTTAATGCAATGTGGAAAAAAGTCTTTGGCTGTATGGAGCAAAGAAGGAGGGCAGGTGCTCACTAGAGATGGGATGATACATGGACACATTCGAGCATAGAGATGGTGCGGGCTATGAAGTTCTAGGACTTTTCTGAAATTACTTTTGTTTGAACAATACAGACCTAATGGATTCCACTTTCCTCTATTTAAAAAAAAAAATCACAATAGAAAAGTATTTTAAAAGTTGTGAAGAACTGCCAATTGTTTTTGTTTTTGTTTTTTTTGTTGTTGTTTTTTGAAAAATAAAAGTGGTTTTCTGACCATTTCACAAAGGCCATATAATGAATAAACCTGTGCTCCTCATAATTGCATTTGTTTGCATTACAGTGGAGGAGAGAAGGTCAAGATGCGCAACGAGATTTACAGAAAGCTGATCCACAATGGTTTGTAGTTTTGCCACTGCAACCATCACTTTACCTTGATGCAAAAGAGGAAAATTATATTAGCCAAGAATTGCCTCAAATCACTCCAGTGAAGATTGCTGACTCTGAGCTATGTTTTGCACTAGGCAGCCAGGACAACTGCATTGTTTAATAAAAATTTAATCAAGACCATTCCAAGTGTACACAATATCAAAGTAAAAACACATTGCAAAGCTGGTTCATTCCAATTTCATTTTAGTGGTTGTTGTGAGATAAGGTAAAATCATCTAAGATCACTTTATTGTCATTTTTGCACGGTATTTCCTAAAAATATACAGGCTGAAAATTGTGTTTTTTCATCAGGAAGTGTTAAGCAAATATGATAAATATGTTGAAAAACAAAAGAAAACAACAAAAACTAAACCTAAAACAAAGGTACTGTTCGCCCTTATACAGCAGCTGCATCACAACAGGCAAGAAACACTCACAACACACTTGAACGTCCATCAGTTGCACACTTGAGACCACAGGGGATGTATGAGGTATCTGCTCCTAGATTAGGACCAGAGCCTTATACTTAGGTACATGCAGTGCTCACTAATGCTCTTGTGTCTCACCACACAAGGTTGGATTTGTGGTGCATAAGAAAAAAACAAGGATCCTCTGCAATAGTAGAAGAAGAATAGAAGAGTGTGCAGGCTATAGGTGGGTTCAAAAGCCCCTTCAGATCATCACTGACCTGCCAACAAACTTGTAATCACGCTGAATGTCACTGACACAACCTTCTCCATATCTTCTTCAAATCTGTAAACATTTAGTTAAAAAGATTAAAATCTATTCTTTCCATTGGGACTAACTCAAAGGGAACACCACAAGCTCTATCTTTAAATGGTATAAGACATAATTAATCTTGTCCTTTCTTAAATAACACACATTATAGTTCAAACGGGAGATTATGACATCTAGTATTTTGGCTGCAAATTCTGCTCCAGGAAATGTGTTTTCAACAGCCAGTCTAATTTGTTACTGCTCTGGGGCAGGTTATTGTTGAAGACTGCAATTAACACAGAAAAGTGACGGTATAAAACTCCCCTCACTTGTTTTCCAGCCAACTGCACTGAAGTCAATATTTTGTGCCCAGGCAATTTGGAACAGAGTAGTTGTGGTATAGACAGCAGATTGCCTACAGTCCAATGATAAATGCCAATTGCATGGGGTTATGCAAGGTTTCAGTCCAAATGAAATAAACCTGGGCAAACTCACATAAAGCAATATAGGAAAGTGGCACTGAAGTTCAATTCTATAAGTACAGAGCGTCCTCAAACGACCTTATGCCACTGAACTCTCCCTGTTTTGGCATGCCAATAACCCTAATACACCTGCAAACCATACATTACTGTGAGTAATCTTTGGATCACGTTTAAAGGTGCACAAATCTGTATAAAATTAAAACATGAAAGATGACAAGCCAATGTATTTAATCAATATAGATTTAAAATGAACATTTCTGGATCCTGAAGCTAGCTGAAATAGTCACCCTGTCTCACAATGATAAACAAACTAACCAGTTGTTGCATTTCTGTTCTGCCATGTAGATAAATTGCCACATTTTTCTTCAGCTTTGAAACTAGATCCTATCCAAAATGTACTTTCTGTTGTAACCTCATGTAACAATATTTAAATGTGTAAAACATAGCATGTTCTGCGCAGTCTGTGGGTTAATTAGAGGTGTGTCCATTTCATCATATTATTTTGTGATCTTTTTAACCAATTTTAGCAGCACTGATTATCTGCATCAATACTGGTCCTATCACTACAAAATAAAAACTGGGACAGAGTGTTCTCTGTCTGAAGGCATGAGCTAAATGGATCTATGTGGAGGAGTCTTTTAGCTACCACTGCTCAAAGATACACAACTTTCCAGAGCTTGAGTGAAGCATAAAGACAGAGGATCAAATCTTGTGAGATAAATTTTCTCATGTGTGCACAGTCTCGTGACAATTTGATCTCATGAGATCTCGTGGCACAAGATCTTGTCCAATCCCTACTGCATATTTGGGCTGAGTTCTGCATGAACAGAACCCACTTGTGATGTCATGTGATCATACAGAAACTTCTGTATATTTAAACTCCATACACCTTCACTAGAATCATTTGGATAATTTCAGCTCTGGATTTGTGAATCTCTACTGAACTAATGGTAAAATGTAGGTGTTAATTTGACAACTACTGCTTCATGTCATCACAAGGTGGAACAGAATTTCTTGAGCTTTGGAGATGTAGACAGACTAATAATAAAGGGTTACTTAAACATTTGTGAATGAAATTAAACACAACTCTGGGTATATTTTTGATGAGGCAACAACATTATAACATGACTAAAAGCAAACAATAGTAAATTTAGTATAATATAGGACCTTTAATGCAGTAGAAGAAACCATCATGTCGCACACGGTTCCCACTCACACTTCAGTGATATACGTCCTCCCTTGGCCTTATAGAACAGTTTACATTCTCCTGTTGTGTGGTGAAAATGAAATTGTGGAGGCCATGGCAAATTGAGGTTGCACATGTGTTAGACAAGGCAACAGTGGCTTCTATCTCCTGAGTTTTCAGAGGGAGATGTGTAGGGGGCCATTCCCTCTCATTTCCTCCAGATCATATCGAGCCATCTGTCAGAAAGAGCCTTGTGTCAGGGGGGTGTATCTGTCATCGTCCTCACAGCTTGGGGGCCGCCGAAGCCATAGTCCCACATGTTCCATCACAGAACAGCCAGCTATTTGATCTGCTTGTTTGGCTGTTTCAATTATAGATGCAAATACAATTCTATATAGGGCATGATTTCGGGGAAGAAAAAAAAACATTATTATTTTTTGCTTGTTTGTTTGTTTTTTTGGTTGGAGGTCCATCACATGCCCATTTCTTTTGGCATGTCATTGCTCTCCCCAGAAAGTTCTATAGTATGATATTAAATAGCTCTGCTTTACAATTCAATTGCACGTGGTTTTACAGCTGAAAAATACCTAGAAAAACAGGCATTCTGACTGTGAGTGGGCTTGCCTCTCCACAGATCTGACCTGTAACTTGGTCTGGTTTTGTCTCCATGAATAAAAAAAGGTCTAATGCCATACTGTGAAACATTCCAGATGAAGCAATAGCATTTCCATGGAGAAAAGCATTTGACAGACCCTTCCCCATTAAAGTTACACAATGCACCTTTAAAAAATATGATTCTGTTTATAGAGCACATGGTAAACACAGAGCATTAACATTTGAGAGCAGATTTAAATATTATGGGCTGCTATATTAACACAGCAGTGGGGCACCAGTGGCAAAAACTGTCACTGTGTCCTTAGGCAAGACACTTCACCCACATTGCCTAGTATGAAAATGGTGTGTCGGTCTGCCCCAGGGCAGCTGTGGCTACAGTAGTAGCTTACCACCACTGAGTGTGGAGTGACTGAATAATGAACTGTAAAGCGCTTTGGGTATCTTGAAAGGCGCTATATAAATGCTATCAATCAATCAATCAATCAATCATGAATCTTATCCATTCAGAGCACATTTGTAGAGGTCCAAAAACTAGGGTAACACAAGGCAGTTGTACAAATATGTTATTGTTCTTAGACATTCTATTCCATAAATTGCAGTCTTTGTGTATGATAATTACACAAAGACTTTGAATAATTATTCAAATTGCGATTTCAAATTGATATTGATATATTGTAAGGATAGGGCTCTTTCAACCACGTGGCATGATGACACATACAGTAGACCCAACGGAGCCAGAACAAAGCCATTTTACTTTACACATAACAAATTTAGATCACCATGTTACCCTTTATTGTTTAGAAATTATGATTATATATATTTCACAGAAAACAATATTGCAACATGTTTCATAAGTGTCAACGTTAAAGGTGCACTGCATAACATTTCAGGTATAGGGTCCGTCAGATGCTTTTCTTCATGGAAAAGTTATTGCTTTGTCTGAAATGTTTCACGGTATGGCATTAAACCTTTCTATTTTCATGGAGACCAAACCAGATCAAAGTACAGATCAGGTCTGTGGAGAGGCAACCCTGTTCACAATTTTTCTAGGTATTTTTGAGCAGCCAAACCAGCTGAAACTGAATGTAAGGTAGAGCTGTTCAATGTCATGAATGTGGAACATTCCAGGCAGACCAACGATATATTGCTAGAAACAAACAGGTGACGGACCCTCCACTAGAAACTATAGCACACCACATCAGGTTTGTGAGGTTGCTGTGTACAGTTTTGTATCATGTTTTTGTATATTTATAGTGAATTGTCGTGTGGGAGCATAGATGACAAAGGCTTGTGGGCTGAGCATTGCACGAAATCTTACGGCTTCAAATAGTGCCTGGGAGAAATCACTAAAACACTCAAACATGCATGGATGACATTTTAAACCTCTTAAGGCATGCTTTTGATGATGGAACAAAGTTATATATAACATGGTAGAAAGTCTTTTTAAAAATCTATTTAGCATAATACCCCCTCTATAAACACTGGCAAGGATGTATATAGCTAACAAGTGTATAGGATTTATATTGCTTCACCTCATTAACTGCACCTGTTTTATTTTAAAATAACTACCTAAAAATAGTTTGAAAAGTCAAAAACTTTAAAACCTCAAATTTACAGACAACACAGCCTTTGCTATAATGCTCAATTTGGATATGATCAACACACAAATCTGTAGACATTTGGCACATGGCAGATGATTTGCAGTGGTAGAGAAAAAAAGTGCAATATCTTAAAAGTGTACTCATTTCTTTATCCCAGTTACTCTTATCTGAGACTCAAGCTGATGTTACCATGTAAGTGAAAACAGCACTAGAAACCATAAATGTAAAGCTGTTTACTGTTGGCTTCACATTGCATTATTCATTCATTCATTATTATTCATTCACTGCATTCACACACTCAGGGTTGGGAATGGAAAGCCACCTATCTACAGTTAAATGTTACTTGGGAAAAAATAAAATATTTTTCTTAGGTCCCAAATAACGTGGGTTAAAGACTGTAGACATTGGCATGAGCAGCCAGCTTAGCATGACAATTCATCAACACTGGTTCTTTTTCCAATTCCAGGCACATTTTCCATTTGTTTCTATCTGAGTTGTTTGGGCTTCAGAGCAGGTTTTTTCTTCCCTTGGAGAGAAGCAGCACTCCCTTTTGTTTGCATGAGCCTTTGAACCCTGAGAGAGGAGCGCTCACCTGCACAGACGAGACCCAGCAGCACAGCTAATTTCGACACAGCCCACGAGAGATTTCTTCTACATTTCTATTGTTGTTCAAACACTTTAATATAATTAAGCATGTGCTCAAAGATAGAATGTGACTAACTGTACGTTTTGTTTTGTGCATACTAAAAATGGAAGATCTCTGATAACCAGGTCAGAGTAATGGCAAGAACCTGACAAGAGCTCATAAACAAGATAATAATAATAAAAGTGTTAGTGTTATTCAACTCACAACATTAATGCAATTAAATAATAGAATGAAACTAGCATTGTTATCTTTGTTGAATATATTTGAGATAGTATTGTTCCGATCCTTAACACATTTCAGCTTAGCAGTGTCAGGAATTACATTTCAACGTAAACAACACTTCAGTCAATCAGATGTCAGGTTGAAGTCAAGGTCAGAAATGTGACAGATGTGAATGGAAGATTGCTCACTCCTCCAACATTTATCTCAACGAACCTTTTCTGAATGACCTGGTCACTGTGGTAGCGGAGCCCCTAAATGCCAACAATAACAGTGCTGCATCTGAAAATATTTTTGAATTCAAGATGGATTTGGAGCTGGAGGAGCAAAGAAGGAGGCAGCCCCAAACAGGGTTAAGGTGAATCAGTGAGCTTTACTGGATAATAACAGCTTTCTTCTGTCTATGGAAAACACAATGGGCAAAAGAAATGGAATCCAGGAGAGGGCTTGGAGTTCAGGCCCTTGGGTCAAGTGGGATTAGACCTAACAATATTTAGTTTGAAAGAACACACAAGCCCCCAGCTAAATAACTTGTGGTCCACCTGCATTTGTCAATTAGGTTGACCTATAATTTACAGATACAGACTGAAATGTTCATGAAATCCGGTGGAAAATCTTATAGTCAAAGGAAGTTAATCTGACCTGTCCAGGTTATGCAAAGGCAATGTAAACATACACAGTAATGATCAAAACAAAGCAAGATTGTGCGTGTCAGAGCGTTTCTCCCACTGAAGCCTTTAAGCCTTCACTGCATGCTCCATGGTATGTGAATATATGCGTGATCGGCCTTTTGGAGGCTCTAGGGTGAATATGTCCTCACTCGGAGAGAGTCAAAAATCCATCTTGACTAGTAATGGACTGTAGTGTTTATGGGCCCAGCACATGGGGCTTAGAAGCCTAAAGTGGGTTAGTCTGCATCCAAGTTGTGCTTGTTTTTGGCATTAATTCAGCGCTATTTGTCAGAATGTGAGTGACAGAAAAGCAGGTCTGTTCCAAAGCAGGGGGTGCACCACATGATGAAACTGTCAAGGTTGATTCAAAAACATTTTTATGTGAAGCTCAGAAGCATATTGTAAGTGGAAAGCAATATACTTCAGAGTTTATTTAGTCACCCTTCCTTATAAATATTAGCCTTATAAACTGATTTGAGATCAATGAGATTTTGTCAGTAGTGGTCTGATTGGAGGGGACTTTTGACTTTCTCCTTGCACTATGTTGTTGGTCCACTGGAGCTGCACAAAGAAACAAAGCTGTGGTGTGTGATTATTAGCATGTTTTCATGTGTAATCCTTTGGCTTGTGTTTGCTTTCTTTGGCATATTGTACCAAGAGTATTAGTTCCACAGAAAAACAGGAACCAATCGATGGTATTTGAATTCTCATTGTGTCAGCAGAGATTTAGTTTCTTCAGGATCAATTATTCAAACCATAGGATTTTTAAGAAAGTTGGAAGATTATTTCTTCTGAATTGGATTTAATAAACAAAGATAATCCCCAGATTGAATCAAGGCACAGTTCCCACACTTGGCCATTCTCTCCTCTGAGAACATCTACTCGGCCTCCTGTCATATGCTATGCTAATAGGTCACAAAATGTAGAGTGAATCATATGGTAACACACGTGTGGGGATGTCTTAGTAAACAAGCTATGATGCCATTCCAGGGGATTTGGAAAACGGCAAAATCAATGAGGTATTTTTGCCGTTTTCTTTTTGTTTGTGTCCAAGACTGAGTCTTAGCTGAAGATGCTGTAAACAAATGTAAACAAATCTATGGCAAAGAAATAAAGGATCTTGTCATCTGGCACTGGATGTATTCATCTACATGTACAAAGATGGTTCCAATTCCATGCAGTAGAAGGTGTAAAAGACTTCCAACACTCACACAGTAGAACATAGCACAGCCAAGTGACCTTAAGTTTAATAAAAGCCGGTTGTTACATTGTCCTTATTCCAAGCATATACTGTATATCAGATTCTATATCGACTGAGGCATTCCTTTTTCTCATAAGAACCTTTACTAAACATTTTTCTTTAGGGACCAGAGGAAGGGGATGAGACTGCAAACAATAGTGCAAAAAAAAACACACAACCTCTAACCCATGCATTAAAAAAAAAAAAGTATTACTCATGTGTGCTGTTCATAAATTTAATTTACATATTCAGAGTAAAAGCAAATACATGTGGACAGACTATAAAAGAGAGGATGTATTTTTCTTCTGGTGCCCGATGCTGGATGGTCTGTAACCTGGCTTTGGGCCCTGGCACATTGATTGGGGACCCCTGCACTCAGCGACACAGCCATACAATCACAAGTTTTGCACTAAAGAAGGTAAAGGTCAATAATGATACAGATTTGTCCATGTTGATACTCAATACAAAAACAAATGAGTCAAAATGGAAATAGAACAGTGTTATATCAGCCCATCTCTAGAATTTATCATTGTCTTTGGAGAGCTAGTATCAAGCATCTACAGAGGTACCATTTAAACTTTTAGCAGCAAAATTTAAATATATTGTAACTTATAATATTGCTCTTATGTAAAATACACTCCTCCTTCCTCCTTGTTATAAATCAACACATAAAACATTGCATGCCTGTCATGTCCGTCCCTGGATCTCTCACTAAGGAGCCTGTTCACAGAGGATGTTGACCCATTTAGCACATCTCAGAGACCAACCGTGCGCAATGCACACTCTTTCTCTTCCTACACAAACTACTTTTTATTTACCCTACAAAAGATCAATGCTTAAACCTGATTGAACCTGATCTACCACACTGTCAATACTGTAAATAATCAAAGTTAAGTTCAGAAGACACAGGAAACAGCCTTTAGTCAACAGTATGCCATAACATTTATCCAAGCGCCTACAAGGCATTCAGAATGTCAGTATACCTGCAAACAGAATGTCATTTGTGGGACATCCTTGAAGGCACCACAGCGGTGGTCAATTGGAAAAGAAGCAATCTTTCCACTTCTCACACAACACTGGCCATTGAGGAACGTAATCTCCACACTTTGAATAACAGAAGAGAAGGACTCTAACTACAACCAAGTCAATGCAGGGTTTAAGGAGTGAGCCTGATAGGTAACAGTTTTTCACTTGATACAACAAGAATACATGCAAACCATGCTAAAATACAAAAGCAAAGAAAATAAGTATAATTTTCTGTGTTGAAATCTGCAGAGTTTCCATGTCCTCATTATGTTACTGTGGTTTCTTATCAGACAATTCTCACACAGTTCTCTCACACAAATTTTAGACTTGACAGTTAAGATTTGTCATATCTGTGTCATGAGTGCCAATTCAATAATGCCAGCAATTGGTGCCATCACTGAAGCTTTATATTGTTGTTTTGCTTTTATTAATTAGTCAAACATTGCATTGTCAAAGAAACAGATGAAGCAGAAAATGAATGGTCTATGACAGCTCTGTCGATTCCAGGCTGTTGACTTTTAGTGACAAATATTAATTAAATGAAGCAATCTCAGCAATTATTCTACTCCCCTGGAGGCAGTAAAACCACTGGTCCTCTGACATTTGTCACTCCTGTTCAATTATCTTTTTATGGAAAGATTTCATTTACTCATTATTTTTTGTTGTAATAAGGGCGTGTGTTGATTGTAGTATGGGACACATTTTGGACATGAGGAATTGTTGTACCAAATGGTACTTCACACATGCAATGCCACCACCCTTCTGCCGTGCTATATCAGCACCTGTTGAATCTTTGCCTTTTATTTATACACAACAAAAATACTAAATAGCAAATTAAGCATGTGTGACATAAATAATGATATTTACTCAACATGATCTGCTTCTTCACAGTAGACACTGAATTAGTATCTAAGTAGCAGTTATTACTGTTCCCAGTAATAACAAAACCCTATTTTCTATGGTTAGTACAAATGCAACTACAAGCTTTCAGGGGTCTGAAGAAGCACTCATGAGGTACCTCTTCCAATAGGAAGACCAAATGTGGCCCTTGTAAAGCAGTTATGACATTTAGCATTAATAAAGGTGAAAAGACTATTTTGGATGTCAGCTACGTGCCTGAAGAGTACAGTAGCGTTTACACTGGCCATGGTACCTGTTTGCTGATGGTCCGCAGAGGCATCACTGTCCTGGAGAACAGCTGACCTCCTATAAACCACATGGACTCTTCCCTGGTCCTCCAGCTCCTGAGCCCCTTTTTCCAACGGCTCTATGAAGTACTCATCAGAGTCTGTGCGGATCATGCCAGCCTGAAACACAAGAGCAGAGTGTCAAAAAGAGCTGAGGAAACTGCTGAATGATTTTAACTCAAAGCTTTATCATGATGACTGTGGTACGATCCAATATCAAGCTCTGCTGTTCTCTTTGCAGTGAATACTGCCGAGCCGGCCTTGTGCTTAGGTCACACTATATGCAGGGTAACATTGAGTCTGATCTCTGACAATTTCTCATCATCTCTTCATCATCCTGTTTCACCCACACTGCCAACAGGCCCCAGAAGCTGTGCCTATACAGTTTAACAGGAATTCATAAGATTCTCATGTTAATGAAGAGCACTATGTATACATAATGTGTTTAATATACAACATTAGGCTAATTAAATTCTTGGCATCATATGATTTCTGAACAGTACATATCAGTACACATACCTTTCTTATGTAACTGCATTCCATTTATTAGTCATTACTATACAAGCCAGATAGCCTTTTGTGCTTATTAAAACAACACATTTGATTTTAAAAATATAAATGGCAATAATACATTTCATTGTTGCTAGGGCAACATTTCCGGCAACATGGATAATGTTGCCACAAAACACCACATTTTGACCAAAATTCTTGCCCATTTTATGATTGGATTGCAATTACAAGCTTATTTCCCAACAAACCACAGGAGGTAATTGGCCATGGGTTCACAATGTTAACAATACATTGAAACTAAATTGCTTTCTGAAGGCTACCTGCAACTCACAGATTTTGTGCAATCAGTGGATAGTCATGTCTACTTTGTACCGGATAAAAGACCAGGTAACACAATAACTCACGAAATGTGGATCTCATCTCTGACAAATGATGGAGCAAAGGTGTATCAGGCACCACAATATTGGAGCATGTACTGAAACTAACACCTCTCTTTAACCCAAGGCCTTTTTATTATTGCTGTGCATCTTTTCTGCCTGGCCTCAAGCAGCACCAAACACCCTTGATATAAGAATGTAAACCGATATGTGTAATTATATGTGCATTTATCCATGTAATGCTGGATCCTCAACATGTGTCACACTATTTGAGGAAATGGTTAAAGCAACATTACTAATTTTATTTCTAATTATGTTTATTCATTGGAGAGGCTTTTGTGGCATTTAGGCGAGCACACAGAGCTGCTTCTTAGCTGATGCATGAAAGCACACTCGAAACAGGCTTTAACTTGAAATGTGCACATGGTGTTTTTGGCATAATGATAAAACAATCTGTGGGACAAAAATGAAATGAAGCATGGTATGAAATCCGTCTAAAAGCATGAACCTAAAGGCACAGTGAACAGGTGCTGTTTATGAAAGGACGTTAGATGAAAAGTTAATGATTAATTAATACTAGACACCATTTTTGTTTATAGAGGAAGAGCTTGCTTTACCAGCTCAGTGTGCAAATAACAATGCTACTTGGGATCCTAAATAAAAAACTTTGAATGTATTCAGAAATATACTACATAAATACATTCATAAAAATACCAGTTGACTTGTTTATAGATTATTTTATACACAAACAAGTGTACATGAATCCAAATGAAGCATCAGTGTGCTTGGACACAGAGACATGCCCTATGCTTTAATATATGTGCATGTGTGACATAGCCAGTGAGTGCATAGAGTGTAGATAATCAAAAGGTCATGTGAGTCATGTGGGAGTGTTACAGCAACAGAGCATTCAAAGGGATCTGCAGGTGACACCTGGTGCCAGCCTCACAGCCTGATATGCAGCACGTGAAGAATACAAGAGCAGTATTCTGATCATTGACAAGTGAATCCATGTAGGCCTGTCAACATAACAAATTCTGAAGTACAATATATTGTTAGACAATAATATTGAAACAAATGTATGCCACTGACACAAAGCAGGATAATCCCAGAAAACTTTTTAAATAGACAGTAGCATGAATTAAAACAAATGCATAACAGAGTGAACTGAAAATTAGTAGAAGTTATTTATTCTACCCTGTAAAGCTCAAATGTTACATAAAATTAACACCACCTTGACTAACAAATTTCCTGCGGGAAACAATATTGAGCCCTACAATATATTGTGTGCATAATTTCATATAATGAACAATAAAGCAATATAGTAATTATCATGACAGGTCTAGGACCAGTTTGCATTTTAAAGACACATTGTCTGGCACCAATCAAGAGGAGTGGTCTCACACTATTTTACAGCAGCATATGGGAGAAGTATTAGGCATCAAGCTCCTGTATTATAGGAGAGGGAAGAGTCAAGAATAAATATGTGATAAGACTCGGTCAGCCAATTATTATAATTGTCGGCAGTGCTCAGTATCAAAAGTGATTGAAGTAGCATGAGATAAAACCTGTACTGTGTAATATGTTGGCCAATACTCAGAGCAGATGTTCATTAGGTGCATAACCCATTAAAAAGTGACAATGTTATGCATGGTAGATGACTGTTACACTTGTGGCAATCTTGTCTGACTTTTAAAATGCTTAAAATGTTTGTCAAACTTGGATTTGCTCTTCAGCTTATTCCTTGCAAATGTATTTATCTAGCTCCTGCAGGCCCAGCTTAGACACTCACTGTAAACAGTATGCTTAGACACACAATGTCACGTTGTGTTGCCATGTCCAATGCCATCACCAACGCCTCCTCTGCACAACTATTTAGGAGCAAGGTCAATGGATTATCCAGCCGTGACTGAGTCTGTAGTCACATCCCAAATCACAGCATTGCACTTTTTAGTCTGTTCTTTGTAAGGTCCGATGTAGCTCTCACCTCATGATCACCACACAGAAATCACACAAGCCAAAAGTTAGCAGTTTACTTCCATGCATCAAAAAAGTAATCAAACAAAATTATTCCACTTTGAAATGATTTGAGCCAATTACTGAATTAGCATAATAGTCAAACTGATACTTGCATGTGTTTTGGTGGCAGCTCATAATTTTTTGCTGAAACATGTCAAAAACTATTTGTATTAATTATAGTTATTTGAAAGTCAATCCTTAATTCTAAGTGATTATAGGGTCACACAACAGATGGCATTTTAGGATTTAAACATAGACATGTCACTCTAGGTAAACATGACAAATATTTATGTCACTAATAACAAAAGCAATCATAAAGTGATATAGTAAATATAGAAAGTCCACCATTGGAAAGTCCAATTCATAACACAATTTTCACTTACTCTGTGAAATAACAAAATTCTTAAAGGTCCTGTATTGTGCAAAATTGACTCTTGCGAGCTGAAGCCATGTTAAAATGTTGTTACCCCCTCAAAAACATACGTGGAGTTGTGTTTCATTCACACATGTTTAGTAAGCCTTTATTATTAGTCTGTTTACATCTCCAAAGCTCAAAATGCTCTGTTCCACCTTGTGTGTAGTTTTCAAGTTCACAGCTACCGTGTACCTTTTGTTTAGTAGAAATTGGCAATTCCAGGGCTAAAATTATCCAAATGATTCTACTGAATGTACACACTTCCGGCATTACCATATGACATCACAAGTAGGGCTGTCGCAGTTAGGGACGACGGCGGCTCTTACCTCCGTGCGGCACCATCCTCTATGCTCCGCCTGTAGTCACCAGAAGGTCTACACGGGCGCAATTTAGTCCTCGGTTAGTCCTAGGTTAGTCCTGGGTTAGTCCTGGGTTAGTCCTGGGTTAGTCCTGGGTTAGTCCTGGGTTATCATGGGCACAGGCGGTAACGGGTGGAATGTTAATTGGTCTGGGTGGGTGCAGGTCTCTAAAAATGGACCTGTGCACGACTCTGGGTCAGGTCATGTTGGTCTCATGCAGTGATCGTGGTGGCCCAACATGCACTGCAGTGGGCCTCTTAGTACCGCGTTGATTAATTTTTGTTGTTATTCTTACAGCCCTAATCACAAGGCGGAACAGAGTGTAAGAAAAACAGAGTGGGCCCCATGCTTAACACTAGCGCTAGCGTTAAGGAGGAGGCATTTCCAGGTTGGGCTGTACTTTGTTGCTGGAGGCTCTAGTAGGACAGGACAAGTATATATATGGTGACGGCATCTGAAAAAATCTGTGACCGCTGTAGCATCTAAAATCACTGCCAGTCTGGCTAATGTCTGTAGTCTTTGCCTCATTACGAGGCAGCACATAGGGGTGTTAGAAAAGTTATATATGGGTACAATAAAACAACTCCAGCAGTATGGAATTTTGGCTGGGCCATGTCAGAACTGGCTGGGTTTGTGTTCTGTACACTCCACGCACATGTGAACCTCTCACACGCACGTGCGCCCCTGTCAGTCCTACTACACACATCAACCTTTTTAGTTTCCTCTGCATTCTTCCTTTTGTTTGCCTCCCATTAAGCAGCAGGCCAGTGTCTATCTCATGTGCTCCCCTTCCCACAGCAGACCAACTGACCGCTGCTCTCCCCCTGGTCGCACCCACTCTCGCCTACCCCATTGCCACTACTGCATCTCTCACCTGAGGTACGAATGTCCACCACTGCTACTGTTGACCGCTCACATTCTCGCCTCACGGGTGTCCACTACATTTCATCCCATACAGGCGGATGTCTTGCAGATTATGGAATAAGTTTATTGTTATATAAATGTTTCTGATTTTACTGCTCTGTCTGTCTGTCTGGCCGCTCCATGGCTCTATGTAGTTTTCTACAGTTCTGATGGTAGTCTACCTACTGGCGACTAACTTTATAAACAAACCACGGTGGCACAATGGGAATAATTTGGTCACAAAGTTAAATGGAGCTGATGACAGAAAGGACACGAGGATGTGAGGAAATCCGACATCACAGCATTAGAAGCGCAGACAGGGTAAGAAAACACACTTTAGGACATCGCTGTAAACAGCCTCATGTGAATGAGCAGCTTTTGTACAGATCCAGATCAAACCAAACTACAGAGCAGTGCTAGGCCGATACAAGAAGCATTTGAGGGACTGTGCTCTGCTGCGGAAGGGTATCCAGATGTTAAGCTTTTATCATCCAAATATATTTCTAAATAAAAGAAGTCTTGAGAATATTGTTTTTCAGTGGCCTAGTTTAATATTTATTTTTTACGATTCTGGCAATTCACTGAACACACCACACCACGCCCTCAGTCTGCTCCAGTCCACCTGTTCAGGCACGGCACACCTCTTGTTTAGAGCTCTACTCCCCACACTTATGCTATCGGGGGCAAGATCGGCCCAGTGTATATATATATATATATATATATATATATATATATATATATATATATATATATATATATATATATATATATATATATATATATATATATATATATATATATATATATATATATATATATATATATATATATATATCTCATATATAACCCACTTATAAGTAAAAAGGCTGACAGATTGATTTCAGACAATCCTCTGGCCAGGGATTTCTTTAGCTCTTTTTTGTGATGAGCATAAACTATGAAATGAAAGAGTGGAGTACGCAGGTTTGTCCAACCTTAAAGGGCTGGAAATACTCTATCTTTAAACCTGACAGAAGAGAACCTCCTGTCAGGCTGTAATGAGACACAGCTGACATTTTCATATTGATCAAGGCACCCCATCACATAATAGACTGGTTTGAACTGTTACAGATTTCTCTTTATAGAAGTCTGTTTGAACTGATGGATTTTCAAACAAAACTGGAGACAATACAACAACAACCCTAAAACAGAAAACAAAATTAAATCAATACAGCAACTGATGAAATTTGGCATCTATGCAAAACCACAGTGAAGGAAGGCATTAGGCAAAAGAAAACCTCTTATTTGGTGCCACTTTGCTATGCAAAGCCACAGGCTTTTGTGTTATTCTTATTGGATCACTGTAAGACATCTCTTATGTCTTTTGTCTCTAATGCTGTTGGGTGTTTTCAAAGCTGACAAGCTCTCATGAGTAATTGAACAACAATGTCTTGAAGTGCTTAATGCAGACTGAATTCTCCATAAACAGACAATATCCCAAAACAACAAGATGAACACAATAAAACAAAAACATTGACATCCCAATTTAGAGGCTATTCACATTATATCACAGCTTTGCATTTGTATAAATGATGATCTTATGTCTAAGAAAAAGCATGAAGATGATAATAAGTCACAAATTTTTTTAACTAACTTATAATTCAAGTATATGGCTGTACTTCATGTCATAGCTACCAGTATATTATGCAAACTCAACTTTTATAAGCTTTAAACCTTGTTACAATGATGCTCCCCCACCAGTCACTAACTTCAAGTTGCATTTTAATTGATTAATTCATGTTCAAGTGTTCCTGTTCTGTAAAATGATGCTCTATTTATGGTACAATTCAATACTATCTAGGCAATAATATCTGGGGAAAAAGCATAATATGTCTTTAATAATATATAAACTTCAGACAAAAGTTAAAACAGACCATTATTTCTCTGCCTCATTTATTCATTCTAACCAATGAACTCATGCCAAGTATATCTGCATGTACTTTGTTACATGATACATAATTATTAAAATTTCAGTGGCACATGGGACATAGTTTACCACAGACCGCAGACAAGCACTTAAAGAAGACTTATGGTGTTTAGAATCTGCTATATAGTTGTAATATATTACACCCATGAACATTATGTTATAATTTGGACATTTTAAATTGCAATGTTAATCTAAAACAACTTAATAAAAGAAACATGCCTGCTGACGTCCGAGTTGGAAAACTGTGATGCCCAATGGGAGCTGACATCGCCGTAAAAGCCATCACAACCAAAAGCAGTACAGCTGTTAGCATCTACAGTCCCTGACAAAAGTCTTGTCACTTATCCATTTTGTAGAAACAAAAGCTTATAACCTGACTTTAAATTAATCGATTGGTTTTAGAAATGTCTCATATGAAAGCTAAAACCCTCCCAAATTATGCTCAATATACTAAAATTTGCTTCACTGAAGAAAGATTGATCATTTAATGAACACAGAAATGTCAGATTTTGGCAAGACAAAAGTCTTGTCGCCTTGTCATATGATGCACCCAATCCTAGATTACAGCCTCACCTGTGATCAGTTATTGATCAATCAGTTAGTGGGTGTGTATAAAAAGAACCCCAGCACACCAGACCTTCACATCAACTGCAACTTGACCTCTGACAACATGCCTAAGATCCACCCTGAGACCAAAGCGTTAATTATCAAGAGGCTGAAGACCAGATCCACTGCTGAGGTGGCTGACACCTTCAATGTGTCTCAGCGTCAAGTACAAAGAATAAGAAAAAGATCTGAAATGACTGGAGATGTTTTTGACAAGCCCAGGTCCGGCAGACCCCGCAAGACAACTGCTCGGGAGGACCGTTTGTTGATTCGAAAATCCACGGCCAGCCCCTTTTCCACTGCAGCAGACTCCACCAGGCCTGGTCACCTCAAGTCCCTGTGTCAACCAGAACAGTTTGTAGAATTCTGTCTCGAAATGGCCTCCATGGTCGAATCAGTGCACAGAAACCAGCACTAAACAAAAGGCAATTAAAAAACTGTGTGGCATTTGCCAAGGCCCACAGCCTGCTAAAAGGATGGACACTGGAAAAGTGGCAGAAGGTGGATTTTTCTGATGAATCCTCAGTTGAATTACATCACAGCCACCGCAAATATTGCAGGAGACCTACTGGAGCCCACATGGATCCAAGATTCACCCAGAAAACAGTTAAGTTTGGTGGCGGAAAAATCATGGCCTGGGGTTACTTCCATTATGGGAGTGTGCGAGACATTTGCAGGGTGGAAGGCAATATCAATAACCTAAAATATCAAGACATATTAGCTACCTCTTACATTCCCAACCATAAAAGGGGTCAAATTTTGCAGCAGGATGGTGCTCCATCGCATACTTCTATCTCTACATCAAAGTTTGTCAAGGTGAAGAAGATCAAGGTGCTCCAGGACTGGCCAGCCCAGTCACCAGACATGAACATCATTGAGCATGTGTGGGGTAGAATGAAAGAGGAAGCATGGAAGGCAAAACCAAAGAATCTTGATGAACTCTGGGAGGCATGTAAGACTTCATCAACAAATTGTATGAATCATTGTCGAACCACATGGATGCAGTCCTTCAAGCTCATGGAAGTCATACAAGATATTAAATATGGATCTCACAGCACCACTACTTAATTCACTGACGTTATGCAACATATTTTTGTATTTGAAGTAAATTATTTGTTCAATTTTCTGTAGGCGACAAAACTTTTGTCTTGCCAAAATCTGACCTTTCTGTGTTCATTAAATGATCAATCTTTCTTCAGTGAAGCAAATTTATTTTAGTATATTGAGCATAATTTGGGAGGGTTTTAGCTTTCATATGAGACATTTCTAAAACCAATCGATTAATTTAAAGTCAGGTTATAAGCTTTTGTTTCTACAAAATGGATAAGCGACAAGACTTTTGTCAGGGACTGTAAGATGGACAGGTACAATCACACTAAAAAGAAATGGATTTTCTTTTTAATTTTTACCAAAATGATTGGCAAATACTACTGAATCCTGCACTTATCACTGTTTTAAGAACGCAAAATTGGAGACTTAATTAAGCACATAGTAGTGGCTGTATACAGGTGAAAATGGGTGTTGATTAGCAAAATTGTTGTTTACAATGTGTATGTAGTATATATGATTATTGTTTCTCTCTTGGCAAAAAAAAATGGCGTCTTGAAAATTTCTTTTTTTTTTTTTATTATTTCAAATAAACAATGTAATATACAATGGTATAAACAAAAACATTGCTGGAGGCTTAAGAGTTCATATGCTCACAGGGCTCGATCAGCGCAATTAATAACACACATATGCATCACAGTGTAAATATATAAATGTGCATGTACAAATGTAGAAAAGTAAATAAATACATTCATATTTCAAATTCCATACAAAGTGCTTTTGTTTTCAAGGCTTTGGGATTTGTGCAGTAATTTAGAGAATTTATATAAGAGGACAAAAGGGACTGAAACTTGGGTTTCTGACTAGAAAATTTACAGCAATGAATATGAAACTTGGCGTCTTGAAAATAAGCGATTAAAGATCACTCAAACATCACTCCAAATCACAACTCTAACATGGTTTAATGCTCTGAAAAGTCAATTTTGCAGCATAGGTCTGCTTTAAGGCGTTCTGTCCTTGCCATGGTTTCAACACATGAGATTGTTGCAACTGGTCAATACTATAGGACAGTTTACAGTTTTAATCCTCACTATGCATTGATTAGTCAACTAAAAAGAGGTATGGTGCAGTGCTGGAAAATGCTCTCACAATTATTAGGATCTTGGGCAAAAAAAATACAATGAAATTATATCTACACATAGTACTAGTAAATGGCATTATCATACGAGAACTTTAATGCGTCTCTAAAAAAAGACACTTTTACTGCCCACTCCTCCTATTAGTCTCTGAATGAGAGACAGATACTTGACCAATTACACTAAAGTGACTCTTAGAAACCCGAGATATGATTTTTTGGCTTATCACCCATTATGAAGAAATGCGAGTAGCTGGATGATTACAATCTTACACACATATACTTATCCCCACATCCTTGCAGTCATGCTTTTATTTTAGTAGCTTTACACAGTACATGAAGATTTTAAACTGCACTTACTTTTCTCTTCATTGCAATATGTGAAGGACCAGATCTTTGTTTGAAAGTCATGGTGTCAATAGAAAAGATGGCTTAAAGATAACACAGTTTACACTGTGCACTCACTAAATAGTTTTTTGAACATCTGAAATCCTAAGAAATGTTTTCTTTATAAGTCTGGCCAATAGAGGTCAGTAAAGGAACATAAGACAAGTTTTAGGGCATTCTTCAATGACAGGAGCTTAAAAATAAAACAGAACTTTTTCAGTCCAAGTTTGATAATTAGTTAGTGGGAATCTGTATTATCTTTGTGTTTAAAGGGGATGTTAAATAATATATGGATATTATAGGTTCAGGTTTCTTTTATTGTCTTCTAGTGGGGAAATTTGGCTTGGAGGGTCAGTAGCATTATTTTAACAGGATATAGCATAAGAAAAAAAGACATTTAAACATATGTATGTTAAATATGAATATAAATATGATTAATTATTCATTATTAGATCACTCAGTCTTGACATAACTGCATGTGTAAGTCTATTATGCTGATTAATTAGTGGCAACAGTGGCTCAGTGGTTAGTGGTCCCCCGACATGAAGGTTAGAGGATCATTTCCAGCTTGTATCAAATTCTGTTGTTGTGTTCTTAGGCAAGACACTTAACCCGCATTACCTAGTATGAAAGTGTGTGTGTGTGAATTATAACTGGCGGAGAGCAGCTCTGTTTACAAAAGTAGCTTAACATCACTGAGTGTGGAGTGAATGAATAATGACAGCGGAGCGCTTTGAGAGGCTTCGACAAGCCTGTAAAGCACATTACAAGAGCAAGGCATTATTATTAGTTTAATAGACTGAGGTACAAACAAGTGTTTGTGTTTTACGTAAGGGAATTCTATAGATCTTGCTAGTCTACATGAGCTCGTACAGGGACAGGGTTGAGCATATAGGATCTCCAGTGATCTTCAGAGCTGTCTGTTCAAGGATGGTTAAACAAGTTAGACTTACAGTGTAGCAATGTCATTATTTATTCACTCTGCACACTTAGAGGTGGAAAACCGCACTACATCTGCACACGCAAGGTGGGTGCAGTGACTAGCCCAAGGCCACAACAACAGCACTGGTTGGAGCATTGAACCATTGACCTTTGGATTGGTGGGGAGCACTCTAACCAATAAGCTAGCTTTTGAGTGGGACTAGTTGCCTGTTCTGAATCAAGTGTTTTCACATCCAGTCTCTTTGTACTCACAGCCAGTGTTGTGCATGAACGCGTTCAAAAGAACGCGTTCATTGAACACGTTCATTTTTCAGTGAACTTTGAACTGAACGCAACACTTTTGTAAATCAAGAACTTGAACGTGAATTTGTTCAAATTATGTGTGATGAACGACGTACGTCACTGTTGGGGTTTAGTTAAACGTCGGAATTTGTTTTCACCTGATGAGTGACGATCTGCTCGAACTTCACCTCGCGAAACCACAGCCGCGTGTCAACGCGAAGGCAACTCCACCGGCAGCTTTAGCGGAACGTACGGGCTCTTGTGTCTCTCAATGGGAAGTCAATCAAACTTGACTGGGCGCGTTTAGCTGCTTGTATTTACCTCTGTACAGGCTGACCACGGCAAACGCAAGGATTTCAAAAGTAAATTTCAAAGCACTAATTAACAGTCTATGTGGATCTGGGCTCTTTCACATGATACACAACTGCCCAGGGAGCACAATGTGCTGATGGTAAATGCACAAATACAACAATAGATACATGCTCTCTGTGTATTTTGACGGGGATACGCGCCTACACTCGTGTAGAGCGTCAAAAAATAGGATGGCTCCTATTTTCTGAAATCTACACGCACAGGACGTGCTGCTCCGCGCGCATATTATTTTACTTGGTACATATGTCAGTAACGCGCGTCACAATGCTTTTTTAACCTGGATTGAAATGGTGGGTTTTTCGTTTTTCTTCATACAAATTTGCTATTTGCAAATTTGCTCACCGCGATATCAGCAGCGGTGAAACGCCGGAGGTGCGCCCGCGTAGACCGTGATCCTGAGCGAAAGGACCGACGCAGAAGTCCGCGCTCCACCGAGCTAAACGCAGCTGACGCCCGATCGCACTCGGGGTTCTCTCAGGGGCGGTCCTAGATTCCAAGTTCTAGTCTAGGATTAGTCCTGGTTTGGTCCTGGTTTAGTCTTGGTTTAGTCCTGGTTTAGACCTGGTTCAATTCTGGTTCAGTCCTGGTTTAAACCTGGTTTAGTCCTGGTTTAGACCTGGTTTAGTCCTGGTTTGGACCTGGTTCAGTTCTGGTTCAGTCCTGTTTTAGACCTGGTTTAGTCCTGGTTTAGTCCTGGTTTAGTCCTGGTTCAGTCCTGGTTCAGTCCATATACGGCGCAAAAGTTCAGCATCTTAACAGTTCTTTTGGTGAGAGTAAATTAAAGTTTACAGTTTTACATTTTAAATACAGTAATATTGTAATGTAACAAATTACTTTGAAATGACAGTAACAAGTCATAAATAACACATTACAGTTTTAAAGTCACTTGTCCAACAGTGGATCTTGTAAAGTTGTGGTAAACTAGAAGTCAGTTTGAAAAATAAATGCAGCCTTTCATTTACAGATCTCATCTAAATATAAAATGAACTGAACTTTGAACTAGTTCAAAATAAAAATTGTGAACTATGAACGTGAACTATTCACTTTGAACAAGTGTGAACTGAACTTTGAACTAGTTCATGAAAAGTGTGAACTTGCACAAACACTGCTCACAGCCACATTGCAGCCAGACACTGAGCACAGACAGCCAGTACAAAACACCACAATAGCACCTCTATCACTTAGCCACATGATTTTTTCACCGAACAACAATAACCTTCACCAAGCACACACAAAGAGAGCTACAGAAGCATGAAAATATCGATCACCCTCTCATTTCATGGGACTGCTCCCCAAATGGTCAGCCCCACAATGTATATACGCTTTGGGGATTAAGATCTTAAGGCTTAACCTACACCAAGAATCACTCTCCATATTTTAGGCATACCAAAGAAACAATTATTTTGACCCATGGGGCAGTAATTATATACTGTATGTGCCTTTTTGATAATGATGTCTATCTCTGACCTTGGGATATGGGCTGTTTATTGACTTGTACATTTCAGGGTTAGACATGTGGGACATATTAAGAGGCAAACAGCATTAGTGATGGAAAAGATATTTACAAAAAAAAATAATAATAAAATAAATAATTATTATTTTTTTTAACAATTCAATGACTACACAATAAAATGTACCGATTTATATACTATACATACTACAACACTGGTTAGCTTGAATGATACAATTTTATGGAAGCAACATTATTGATATTGATTTATGAATCATAAGAACATGGCCTTTACTCGGCTATGAAATTCTTGGATGACTAAAGAGGGACCCAACATGGTGCTGGCAAAAACTTTTAGTGTATACCTGTACAACATTGTATAACATACTGAGAACAGTGAAAAAGCACATTAAACCAACCAATCACTTCCAAAAGTCCTTCCATGCTTCTGATGGGGTCTACATAAATTCTTTTAATCCTAATAAAATTAGGTTGACTAAGACACCATTGAGCAAATAAACAACTCAATGACTAAATGACTACAGCTCATGGACATGGGTTCTCCGAGGTGAGGAACAGGACCCCCTGGTGGGTTGCGGGTCACTGAGATGAATAAATGAATAAATAGTCTAATATGAACAATATATTTAATTTATATATATAAAAAAAAGTCATTAAACGTGCATTAGGGCATAATAATATTGAAGTGTTTCAGGTTCTTTACATGTACGATATAGATGATTTTACACTATAATCTACACTAAATACTAAGTTATCCTCTCTCTCTCCAGCACTCCAGGTCTTATTTAATCAATGATGTACTGTAATTTTTATAATGAATACCTTCACAGTTCCTCAATCAGCACATCTATTCTTTGCCGTGTATAAATGACCCACTTGTTATATTATACATGGAGAAATTCTGAAAATGTAAAGCTGAAATATCCATTAGTATATTTTCTATTGGATCTAATTCTCTACATATAGCTGAATATACTGTATGTAACAAACTGTAGGCCTGTTATTGCCTTAAGGCTCTTATAACTTTAATCTTATAGATTTCATATAAGTTGACATTGACGGAGATGAGATTGATTGGTACATTTGAACTAAGCTGTATAATATACTGAGTTGTTTTTATCCAAGGTGCTCAACATAAGGTCAGTTGCATTTGAAACTGTATTCATGTGGTCCCCAATTATTTTTCTGCATCTCTGTGAAGAAAAGAAAGTATGAGAAAAACACATCCAAAGCTACAGAGATGGCATGCCTGATGAATGTCTCTTTCAAAACTCTGCCATAATTAGTGTGGAAACAAGGGTTCTAGAAGCCACAGTTGTATTATGCAAGCCTAAAAGCTTTGAGAGTCCTTTCTGCCACCTCCAGTCTGGGTAAAGTTGATTGGTGAGACAGCACTTTTTAGCCTTGCAGTTCTTTGATACTAAAAAGACAATGGTGGGCAGGTGTTGGGCACAGAGAGAGCCAGGAGGTACCTGAGTTCGACCCTCCAAAAGGGATCAAGAGTCCTGTGTTCCATCAGTTTAATATCCCGCATCAGCACGGCCAAGCAGACAGCAGCGTGCTGCCAAAGAAAACATATGGGATTCAGCTGAAGGGCTCCAGTTTTTCAAAAACAGCCTCTTTCAGTCTAAACTTCTTAAGGAGGTCGCTATGAACGTCCTTTCGCTCCAAAAAAAAATCCTGAGGTACTGCAGTAAAGGTCTGGATTCAGCGCGGACACTGCCACCTTTCACCTTGTGTGTTGTTCAAAGGTGTGTTTGCTTTCAAAATGTGAGCAAACCTTCGTCATCATTACCTGCCATTTTCATCCCCAACATTTAAAGGCATTTTCAAGGCAAAACATTTTTAGAATTAAGAGTAAAAACATAGAAAATACAGATATTTAATGATAATTTTGATTTATGAGATATCAGATACATGGGGCATGATCATTTTTTTTATTATGAACCCAATCTGTGATTATCTTAGTAATAAGCAGATCTAAACTCCATAAGGATTAAACTATAAAGTTTGCAGATATAGAGTTATGTGTACAATAGCTTGTGGGCAGCCTGAGGATAGTATAGCAGTTATTTTGGTTAATGTCTTAGGCATTCAAACACAGTGTACACTCTTTGCAGTCTGCACTGTGCGCACCCTTCTCACCCTAAAATAAAACCTGAATGACTCTCAATGTGTCTGTAAAGTACTCTATTGGGTTTATATAGGTCAGGATTAAAAATGTCTGAACGCATAAATATCAATAAAAGCTGAATGTTCATGTGCACACAGAAAACTTGGAAGCAGTGTGCTGGTGCGCCTCAAACCATATACCCAAACAGCTCTGGGGTCAGAGCAGCAACAAGCCTTGGCTAAGTCAACAAGGAACATTAACAACTATTAGTGAATCAAACTCTTGTGCAGAGCGGGCAGACCCAGCTGGCTCACGTTCCTGCCCTAATCAAAAAGGATATTTTGTTTGCATTTTTGCTGCACATCTGCTCCAAAAATGTCGGAGGCTCTGCATCTCCAAAACACTCTTTTTTTCTAAAGGCCAAAAGTTGAGTGGACTGAGCACACTGGCCTTTTGGCTTAAGATTAGCATATGTGATTTTCTGTTTCAGTCCTTCTCATAAATATGATAGCACTGTAAGCGTTTTCACTGTGGTGGTGCTAGCAGGATGAGAGGCGAGTGCATTGAAACATTGCTAAGACTGACAGAGCAAAATGAGTGTGGTGCCGGTGGATTTAGCTCTGAAAGGATCATAAGTCAAGCAGTAACCATCAGCTTGTGTTTACACTCTCTGCTCTGACAGCAGCACTCAGAGCGGCCTCACCTGTTTGGCAAAGTCTATTATGCAACATGACACATATAAGGAGCCAGATGATTTCTGACTGGAGATGCTGCTGAGGTTAAAGGTTAACCTCTATCTGTTTCTGCCAGTGGATAAAAATGCAAATGCCTCCCTGGGAAAAGTAATTAAATAAATAAATATGCAACACCCTCTCTAAATGGTTAATATAAGAAGAAGAGGAGCATAAAGATATATTGGTATTTCACAGCTGCTCTGAGGTGTCTCCAGATATTGTGGCCATGCTGTCTTGTCAAAGCCTGATCCCGTCAGATCTCAGAAGCTAAGTAAGGCCTGGCGTGGTTAGTAACTGGATGAGAGACCTCTGGGAGTATCAGGTGCCACAGGGGGGCACCAGATGCAAAAACTGTCGCTGTGTCCTTGGGCAAGTCACTTCACCCATATTGCCTAGTATGAAAGAAGTGATGGTGGTGAATGGAGGGGTCTCAGGCATCTGTTCCAGGTGCCTTCCTGGGAAGGTGTTCCGAGCATGTCCCACCGCAAAGAAGCCGCAGGGAAGATCCAGGACATGCTTGAGGGACTATGGCTCTCAACTGGACTGGGAACGCTGGAGGAAGTGTCCAAGGTGGAGGAAGTTTCAGAGTCCCTGCTTAGACTGTTGCCCCCGCGACCTGGCCCCGGATAAGAGGAGGAAAATGGATGGATGAATGGATGGATTATTGTGTTTGTTTGCCTGATGTGCTGAAATAAATACTACTTTAGCACATTGACTTACATCAGGCAGATGGATATTACTTATTTGTCTTCAGTTCTGAAAGTTCCATAATCAGCGAGAAATGGAAAAACCTTCTCTATGAGCAGGGAAGAATATCAAAGAGATGTCAGAGCCCAGACTCAAATTAAATCTGTCAGCAAGTCATCTCGGGTAGAGGCCAGAACAGAAGTCACTGCATGCCATTCATGGTTTGATTTTCTTTTAACCAATCAGATGTCTTCCTTATGTGTATTTTGAAATTGCATCATTTGGCTGCTTTAACATTTTTCTAATCATTTTTAATAACCATGCATTGATAAACAGGGCCAACGAACAGGAAACAGAGAGGAGTTTAGTTGCTTTCTAGAATAAAATCAAATTAATGTCCTCGTCTGTCCTTCACTAACCCTGAGTGGTGTCCACAGACCATGCACTGAACTTGCTTACAGAATACTGAATATTATTAATACCATGCTGTTTTGTCATGATCCTCGTTTCCCTGCCGCTCCTGCCTAGCCCTCATTGTCAACATCACCACATCAGCTACGACCCTTATACATTCGTAAAAACAGCTAATCAAAGTCAGTCACACTACTCATAATCCATTTCCATCCAGGTCACGTGCTGTAGGCTTCTTCCACATGGCAACAACAATAATGTTGCTAAGTGTGCCCTGTACCTAGTCATCTGCTTCACCATGCATGTGCTTCTCTTGTTAAACTACAGTAAAACAGCTGTGTCCAGGTGTATACGCGATGGGAATGCTGTCATTATCCTGTGACCGGAAACTTCAATGGAGCCTCTAAAAACGTACAAAAATATGCCCATAACACGAACTGTTACTTTGTCATTGACTTCTGTTATGTAATTCTGTGGTGTCAAATATGTATCTCAAGCAGTTGTCCAGTCTGGAACTTGAACTATTCATGAGTTTCAGTTTCCTGTTATATGGAACATTTTGAAGACTGTTTCTCATTCAAAAGACATAATATTTAGTTTTAAATTGTTAACCATGACAGTAGTCTATACATTTTTCATGATTCTGAAACCCAAGGCTACACATATAGTTTAGTTTTAGTACCAATGATGGATACCTACCTCACAACAGCATTTTAGCTTATTTTCCCCTGAGGTGAAGTAAGTGTTTTGGCCCAGTTTCACAATAACCCTGAAGATTTCTCATTTCTGTAGAGAAACTGTTACAGATTGGCACAAAAAGCTAAAAGTACTTCCTGGTAATAGCATCACAAGCTGACCCTTTTGACCAAAAATGAATGAAATGAAAAACATGATCTATTTGATCCTCTACAAGATGACGCTATTAAATCTTAAAACACCATTATTTCAAAAGTATTTTTTCATATTCTGGCTGCTGCTTTGACATTCAGTGCATCACCAATACAAGCCAGGACTCAGCCCCCTCTCCTCCATGGGGCTGCTACTGATGGGGAGTTGTGCTTCATAAGCATTTAGCTGTGGATGCTGCCCGCCTGCCGGGTGCAGTAAAGACTTCCAGACAGCCCGCGTGGCTATAATTAAGCAACAGTAAAACACACACCTACCCCGGGTCTGTGTGAGCGCTCTAGATCAAAGAGAGGTGCCTTTTTCATCTGCCACCTCCAACCTCTGCCTTAGCTACTGCTCCATGTCCTGCTGTGCTCCCTTAAGGGGCTCAACTCATTTTATTTATTACAAACTCAATATCAAAACAGATTACAACCTCTTTCATCAATTATTCTAGCATTCCAACATTGAGAAAGCTAGATAGCAATCAACAAGTTAAAACTGCCTCATAACATTCAGTATTCCCCTGTGAGTCTTCTGATAACCAACAATGGCATCTTTTTTTCTTAGAATGAATCATCTTTGAAGTCCTTTGAAGTCAAAAACACTGTCATTTGACATAAAACAAACCCTATTTGAAAACACATGCCATTGTTTTATCCAGCTTTGCAGCCACACATTTTGAAGTACATTTCAATAGTGCGTGGATGTCTAAAAGGGAAAATATGTCTGAAATGGAAGTGTAGGCAGCAGAATAGGTCTTTTTCACTCACTCATTAGAACCACAGGCTGACCTTCTCTTGGCGTCTTGAAAATGACATCCTGCCACAACAGTATTTAGAAAGCAAAATGCTCACATCCTGTGTGGCCCCCTCATGTGCTTCAATCTCCTGCAAACAACAACTATAAATGTCTCTTGGAGCAGCTGAATCCTCCCTGATGATGAACTGCTTCCTCCTAGCCCAATAAAAGGAAGTGACCAAGGCCTCAGCTGAAAGCACTGTCCCCCAGATCTGATGCCCAGGAACTTTGTTTAGAAGGCACTCTTCATGACCATTGTCTTGTCATTGTCCTGAAAATTATTTTAGGAGTAAAGACATGTCGACCTGAACAGCATTTGATTTATTGTCAGTATGTCTCCACTGTTAGAATATATTTCATTAAACAATAGATCTAAATGGCCAATAGAACATTAGCCAAAAGCCACCAAGCGTACAAAGTAAAGATGAACAATGCTATGATGCTATAACAGATATACTGTTTAAAGTTGCACTATGTAACTTTTTTGTAGTGTAGTTTGCCATTAGCTTGTCTTCATAGAGATGTTAATGAGTTGCCTGGAATGTTCAGATTGTTGAGAACAGCCCACTCACAGTAATAAAAGCATGTTTAATTAAGCAGTAAAAATGTAATTGAATGCACGACAGATAAGTGCCAACCTGTGAACCATTTCTAGAAAAGCAACATTTCCATAGAGAAACAAGCAACTGACCTTCAATAAGAAATGTTATAGAGAGATTCTTTACATTTCTGAAACAGAAGACATGTAAAAAAAAATAATCAAAAGTATTGGTTAAATACTAGTAGCTACCACAGAATTTAATTGCACTGTTGAACCACTGCATATTTCCACAGTAATTTGGCAGTTTGTGCCCTGGATGCCCTTCCTGTCCCAATCAGACACACACGCACATGACTGACGCACTCCTGGTGAAATGTCCTTGCACAGACACAAATGCATTCCTGAACAGCAGCGTTTTATCTTTTAAAATGTCAAACGGTGGAGTTCTGTTTTGTAAGGCCATTTTTTTTTTTTTTTTTTATTTTTATTAGAAGTCTGCCTGCATGTCACATACTTTCAACAGTATTTAACATGTGAACTACAGTAAAACCAGTTGCACTGAATCAAATCAAAATCACAGCTTGAGTGGACACAGTTAGCAAAGCACAAGGGCTGGAATTTTTGAAGTACCATAAATTCCTCTACAAACAAGAAAATATCCTGTCTTACAAAACTGGTAACCCTGTAGTTTAGATCTGTACAAACATGTTCTGAAATGTGATTCTGGGATTAGTGGAGTGAAACATGACAGAAGAAAGTGAAGTCTTGTGGACTGCCTTTGAGCTATTGACCAAACTTAATAGGGACCACACTGGTTCAGCCCTGGAGCTGCTCACTGTTGGATGCCATAGATGTTCCAATCCCTGAGACCACCATAACCATCCCCTCCCCATGTGTCTCTCTACATGGGCCCAGAGAGTTGCATAGGTTCACAGGTACTACGGTAATACTGCAGCAGGGACAACTGGGTCAAATTCAAGTTTACAGAGCCAATTTTGGGAAAGATGGAATTCAAACTGTGTTTTTTTTTTTCAATAAAAAGTAAATATTATGATTTATTCACAAAAGACATGTCTCTGTTGGAAGGGAGTCATTTTAAAGTAATATTTTTTCGGTGTAATTTGCAAAAGCTTTACAAAGTTTATTTAGTCATTTCCTTTTCCCAAGCATCTGTTTGCAGTATGAATGATTCTTCCAAATATCACATCCAACTATTTCTGAAAGTTGTCATTTGCCCAAGTTGCCCGTTCTGACAAGTTAGGAACCATTTACAGTTTTATATTAGATTGTCTTGATAAAAACATGTCAAACTTTTAATCATTGCCATTTAACATAACAAATTGTTCAATTTCTCCCAGCACTCTGCCTCAAATCATAGACTTTTACAGAAATAGGACTGCCAGTGTCGATAAAAAGACCCAAATATATCTAGATTTATAAAGACATATTGTGACTCAAGACGATTTGACATGACTGAATCTCAGTCTCCATTAAGATTTAATTCATTGCCAGACCCAATAAATAACGCAAAGGGTGAATTTTAAGTCAAGTCAGTTATAGGCCTGTCACGATAATTACTATATTAACTTATCTTTCAATATATAATACCTGGAACATTATATTTTAGCACTCAGTATTTATCATGTGTGCAATTTCTTTGTAAAAGTAAGGAAATTAGGGATATTTTGTTGTAACACAATAAGATCTGAGCTGTAGGGGGTTGAATAACTAACTTCTTTATCTAATTATTGGTTCAATCTGCTCTTTATATGATGCAGCTCAGGCCTTTTGAAGGATATTTAAAATGGTGTACTGGGATTATCTTGCTTTTTGTTATTGTGTCAGTGGGTTAAAGTAGTTTCAATATTATTGTTTATCGCAGTATATCACTGTAGTAATATATCACTCTTTAAATGTGTTATTGTTACAAGCCTAGTCAAGTTTTCTTCTTCAGAGTGATCATCTTTTGCTTTTGTAACATAACCCAACAGCACATTTTGAGTTTGCATTGGATTGCACAACGGAGCATTACTTAGTTTCATGGGTGGGATGAGACACTATTTCCAGATGAGATGAAATACAAGAATGGGTCCATGAAAATGAGACAAGATGAGATACAAACATAATTCTACTAATAAATATAGTAATAAATAATAATAATATAAATTTGATTATTCACTTTCCAATTTTGGCTTCATATTTTTTGTTTCCGTTCTAGTTCTGCTTTTTGGAACAGTAAAATGTCACTCACCAAGAGGTAACATGCAATTTTGTCTGGTGAAACCTTGTGGCATGAGATCTTGAACCATCTCTACTTAGTTTCCTCCTTTCTAAGATGAATCTGAGTTGGCTTTTGGAGCACATTTGGCTCAGGTCAGTCCCTTATTACTGTTGAAGTGTTTTATGAGGGGTAATGGGGGGGACCAGTGCGGACACTTTTGTATCACACAATAGCGACTAATGTTTTATGTTGGGAAGAGGTTTGGGTGAAGACATTGCACTGGTCAGATCCAATGAATGACCACTCACCCGTGACAAAAAGCTCTTCAACCTGTCAGCCTAAAGAATATTTAAGTGACAAAGTGCTATAAAAATGCCGATTGCTGACGTAAAACCTGGTCTGAGACAAAATTTACAACAACTAAAAAACATTAGTTGTGAGGTCACGGCACTTGAAATGAAAAGATTTGAAAAAAAAAAGAAGAATGTAAAGAAAATAGCAACATGCACTCACCAATCCATCGCAGTTGTTAATGGCAACTGAGGCTCCGGGGACGTCGGTGATGTCGCCTACGAATGTGCAGTCCGTCTTCAGTAGTTCCCGGTGGAGCTCAGTTTGGTTCGCGGTGGGCTCCAAATCTGTTGTCAAGTTCCCCACATCCTCTTCTTCGTGCCACTCCAGCACGGCTCCCGGAGCGACCAGGCGGTTGTTAGGCCGGAGGCGCAAGTGAAACTCTTTCCCAAAGGCAGAAATATTGAAGAAAATGTTCTGTTCTGTTTCAGTAGTGTCCCTCTTGTATCGCTGTTTGTGAGTGGAAGACAGTAGGTGGGAGAGGTAGTGTCCGTGAGAGTCTGTGCTAAACGGAGTTACAAGGCCATATTCCTTCAGCCGTTTCTTCAGTTGGTCTGCGAAATAGCAAAGGTATAGTGAAATTAGAGTGTACGTAAACAATAGCTTTCAAGTGAAACTAAATCTGAAGAGTTAGTACAATATAATACATACAATTATGGTTGAGCAATATGGCAAAAAAGATCACTTCTTTTCCTCATTTTGATCAATTGTTACTTCCTCCTTTTAACAAAAATTAAGTGTAAAAATTAAACATCTCTGTGTGTTGTTCAACTAAATCAGGATAATTTTGCAAAGAATTATCTGTTTACTCTCAAAATGTTAATATAACTCTTGATTTCAGGGTTAAACAGGCATTCTGGTCCAGTGTTACTTAATTAACAGTTCCGAAAATGTTAAATTAACTCTAAAACAAATTGGACTCCTATAAACCCTGAGAAAGTGTTAAAATTGATTCTATGAGTATCTATCAGTATTGCACTCCACTTTTTGCTTGCTTCCTAAAATCATGATTTTGCAGAGGAGGACAGGGGAATGGCAATAGACCTTTCAATTTAAAAAAAAACTCATACATATTGATGACAATTAGGCAGAACTGAATCTCAGTTTCAATTAAAATTTAATTAACTGACCAGCCCTAGTAGAATACAAATACCCACATGACACACATCTCTCCCTAGACTTACAGCCTATAACAAGGTGTGGTTTAGTGGTATGCCTATCAACTGAACATGCTAGTGTTATTTTTTTATTTATTTTTTTCTCTCTCATTTTGAGATATTACATTTAAAAAAAAAAAACTCCCATAACACCACTCCTCTCTCCAGACTAGACAAAATTATACAAAAAAACAAACACCAGTTGTCACTCAGGTCCAATTCTGTGCAAGTGTTGAGTTTTAATTCACTAATCAATACATTGATGAACAACCTGCCAGGCACTGTTGTAGCTCTACAATTTTTGCTATTGAGAGTTACTGTGTAGATAACAGCAAATACAGATAAGAGATAGGACTGCAGCTGGGACCTGTTTTCCATTGTTATGGCATCTGATTCTATTTTACACAATTTACAACATAGATTGGGTCCTGCCAAATTGCTGCTCCAATAGTTTAACATGGTACTTGGGCTACTCTGCAGTCTATAGACATGTATTAGTTTGGGCTTCAGAGGATTATCTCTGCTTCTGTGTGTCAACAATGTGATTAGCTGATGATTGTCCAGTCTGTGCAGTGCATCACGCCTGCAGCAGCCGACAAGAATAGATTTAGGCCCTTGTCTTGCCATGAAGACAAATGTGAGATAAAATTAAAGGTCCTATATTACACAAAATTGACTTGTGTGTTGTAACCCTTTATCATTAGTCTGTCTACATCTCCAAAGTGCTCTGTTCTACCTTTTCATGTGAAGAAGTGATTGTTTTTGAGTTAACAGCTACCTTTTACCTTTTGTTCAGTGGAGATTGGTAATTTCAAGGCTGAAATTATCGTGTATGGAGTTTAAAAAGACAATGGAGCACTTCCTGTATTACCATATGACATCACAAGGTGGAGTGTTTTCCGGCTGTATTCTTTTCCGACAAAAGATGGAGGGTTTGTGTGTTGTGAAACAAAACTCTTCTGGTGAGGAAACAACATTATAACACAGATCAGAAAATAATAATGTGGGCTCATTAATTAATGTTTCAAGATTCCTTTGTTTTCTGTGTATTAAATAATGACATGCTGTTTATTTGGTTTTGGGTTGAAATTAATGAGAGCTACCAAAGTGTACAGATGTGTTTGTGTTTCTGAGAATTGCGTTCAATCTATCACAACGCATTTCTGGTGTAGAGTCTCTGCTACCTATATGTTTCCATTGAGATGTTAGATGCATTGCCTGGAATGTTCCTGTAATGATATCTGTAATTGAATAGTTGCAATAGAGATACGTTTTATGCTACACTGTGGAACATTCCAGGCAAAGCAGTAACATTTCCATGGAGACAAATAGGTGATCGACCCTAAACTAGCAAAGTTACAAAGTGCACCTTTAAACCAGAAATAGTAAATTGGAAGGACTAAAAGCATTGGCAGTGTCAAGCCAGCTTCAGTGCTCCCATAAGGGCATTTATAGGAGTCTAGTCTACAATACACCTGTGTGCACTTGAAAATCCCATCCCATCTCTATACCATGATCCAAAGTAAGTGCAATAGAAAGTGGTCATGGCATGCTCATTCTTCCTAACTGCATGAACTACAGATCATCTGTGGTCAAACCAAATGTACAAGGAAATCCATGGGGCTTCAGATATTTTCCGGAATTGGTTTTCTTTCCATGCTGTTTAAAATACCAGAGATGGTTGAAATGCATTGGTTACAAGACTTTAAAAGCATGTCATTTTCCTGTTGATTTTCAAAATTCAAACAGGTGTCAATAGTGAAATTACAAGTCAGAGGAAATTACATGGTTTTAAAATCACAATGTGCATACAGCGAACACGTGAGGTAAAAAATGTGCTTTGGTAATGCTTCTGAGACAAGCCCTCTATTCAAGCAGCACCCACACTGAACAAGTGGGGACACCATTTATAAGGTAAATAAAAACAGCATGCAAAGGTCTGCTCATTTCTTCGACCATATCCTCTCACAATAAAAGGTTAGTCATAAAGTGTTCCAACTAGATGAAAAACTCATTTGCAATTTTATGAGAACAAGGGAACAAAGGCTATGAATATTTTGTAACATTTGACGTAGTTATTTGGACAATAATTTGACTGTGGTTTAGATTTACATTTCAAAAAGTTTTGTTCTCCTTATTAACTGAATTTTCTGAATGTAAGTGTAATAAATAAGCAATGATTTATTAAAATATCTTTGGGTGCAGTGCACAAAATGAGATTACACAGCTCCCTTACAGGTTAGTAGTAAAACAGGACTGTGGATGTCTAAAAATAATGGATATTATTTTTCCTCAAATACACTTGGTAATCAGTGAACTTTATAAACAGTAACTGAGTTTGTAGTTATTTCAAATGGACTCTACATACTGGTCCAAAGACGCTGACAAAGCTATGAGCAGCTCTGGAATCTATATTATTGGTATCTGCATTGGATATACATACTACATATTGTGATTACATAACAATTCGCAGATCATGGAAGACACATTTCATTTGACGCTGTACAGTATCTGAATGTTAATATTTTCTACTATTCAGAATATCTGCCATACTTTTTGCAGTTGATAATTTGCAAATAATTATGTCTACTGCTTTCTACAAAATAAACCCAGAAAGGTGTCAAATGTGTCATCCTTGAAGTTGTGCAAAAAAGACTGACGTGCATTCACAGTGGGAGCCCAACTTTGAGAGATTGTACAACACGTAAGAATGATGTAATTTTAGATAAGCATGTATTACAAAGGTCTACAGTAGCTCCCCACAGGGAGAAGAGAGGGAAAAGGTGCTGTGTGACAAATCATTAAAGCCAAAAGAAGAAGAGCAGGCCTGAGTGAGTAGCTTTAGTGTAAACGCAGGGCTTTGGGCGCCTAATCCTCAAGGGGCCCCATCCATGACTAATCTTAAAGAGCCATTCTGCAGTTCACTACAGAAACATAGAAGGTATCTCTGTGGTATGGTATATGATTTGACCTAAAAAAAATCTTGGTAATTTGTATGGAGTTTATTTAAAAGTGCAATGTGTAACTTTTCTGGTCGAGGATGTACCAACTGCTTCTCTATATCTATTATTCAATTACAGGTGTTTTATTGGTAAAAATATGTTGGAAATGTGCATTCTCACAGTAACTTGGCCCGTGTGTTCACTGCTTGTCTCTGTGGAGATCGATACTATACTGTGGAACATTCCAAGTAATAAGCTTTGGAGACATGATTACATAAGTTACATAATATACCTTTAAATCTAGAATAAACTAAACAAATTTAAGTAAAGTTAAAGTGTCTCATATTTTAATAGTAAGACGTAGTAGCACTGCAAAAAACCTACTCTCTCACATGTCAGAGGCATACAGACGGAAGGTAAGTTAAGTGCCTTGCCCAAGGATACAAAAACAGAGCAGTCACACTATCAGCCTTCAGGTACATGGGGGAAGCTCTAACTATTGAACAATTAACATTTAACAATTCTTCTTTTACATGAGTATTGCAAATAATAAAATAAAAAGAAATTCATCAAAAATACCACCAAAGCAACAGGATGTTAGCAGATGTAAAGTGATTGATGTAAGCTGTGACCCATAAAAACGAATTCATGCATATGTGTAAAACTGCAACAAACAAAAAGTCACAATATCCGATAATACACAGAAAGTGTTAATGAAGTGACCAAAATAGGGGAAGAAGTAGCTGAACTGCTGTGAAAAAGGTGGGGTATGTGAAAGTAGATGTCAGAATATGTGTGGAGGCATGAAGTGATGAAGTTTGCTTGTACTGTATATAGGTCTATTTATTTTAGACATTTTTTTATGTTTGCTTGACTTTGGACTGAAGTTCTGCTTCAGATTCACAGGGGTAAGAAACTTATTTTGAGTAAAGAATAGAAGTGCAGTTGATTTTTTTCTTATATCTTCAGCTGAGTGAGTTAAGTAAGAAAGAAACAACATTGGACGAAGACTTATCTGAGTGACTGCTGGGTGTTTGAGAGGCAGCTGCACTCTCTGCCTCTTGATGGTGGTTAGACATTCTTTGTACATAAATTCCAAGAAATCTTTTATTTATAAACATGGAAGAGCAATCTGTATCTTGTACGCTATAAAAAGAGCAGGGGAAGATACTGTAGAACGTCTACTTTGTCCAGAGTGGCTATACACTTGATTGATCTATAAATGAGAGTGAAAGAATACATACAATGATTATAAAGAAGCAAGCATAATGGAAATGGTGGGCTTAAAAGAGGTCTGACAGATAGTTACAGATGTGTTGGCAATTTCACTGTCTAAAGGGGACATATAGGGGAGTGGTTGGGTTGTCTCAGCTTTCTGAGTCATGTGTAAAAGCCCATTGAACTGTAAAGCATATAATAATGCATACTCTCTCTACATTCTCAACACAAGTCATTTCATCATAATAGAGCAGTTCATTTGTGAAACCCCAAAAGGACCATGGCTGAAATGAGATTTGGCCCTCAACAAAATGAACCCCAGTCTACTGTAGTTTGGGGAGAGCTAGCACGATGCATTAATCTCTCAGGGTTTAGACAATATACAATGAACAACTGGTACTAGAAACACCTGAAGAGTCATTTCTTCTACCTTGCAGAAGGAATTTCAATATTGGTGGTGCTATTGAAAATTTGAGTGGATTGGATATCGGCTTTCAAGATATCGGTTCAACCAATATCCCATTTTGGTGTATAAATTGATGTAATAAGATGATTTACTGGACATTAAGGCCCAAATATCTCAGCACATTAAACAAGTGCTTCCCTACCTTGCAGTGATGAAGACATTATTGTTGTCATGATACTAATATTTCAAACTCTTTTTGATTGTATGACAGTATGACAATAAATTTATACTGTATCTGTGGAACTGTGGAACCCTGCAGGTAACGCAATAACATCCAGATGGAGACAAGCAAGTAGCAGAACCTCCACCAGAAAAGTTAAGTTAGTACCCCTTTAGTATTAACAGGTGGTCTATAAAGTTCTGACATAGACCAAGATCTTTCTAAAGGACTGTTCAGGGAAGGTCAATGTGATTTTTTTCAGTACTGATACTGGTTCAAGAGTATCTAGTTTAAATATTACTTTTAGGTTTGACTGGCATGTGAGAATTACTCATTTTGACAGAACTATACCAGATATGGTGCCTTTACTCTAAAGCAAATGTATCAATAATTCTATTACATAAAAATGACAAATTAATTAAAATAAATATTTTAAATACTCTAGTAATCTAATCTAAAGACAGTATTCACACAACAATGTGCAGTGCTCTAAATATAGTTTACAGCCACAGCCAGGTTGATCCTCAGGATGTGGCAGGCTGAGGTGCTTGGCCTTCAATGTGTCCATTGGATAATGTCGTGAGTAAAAGAGATGCTACGTGAGGACTTGAGCTGCTGTCTTGTGTCTGCAGTACAATAGGGACCAGATGTGTTAGATTTAGCCGAGAGCCCGTCTTTCCTGTGGTACAAAGCTCTTGATGCACTTCACTCATGTAATAGAACTGTGTGTATGTGTGTTTGTGGAGGGGAAGAGAGCTAGGAGGAGAGACAGGGCCAGCGCAAACTCTCCTCCCACTTTGATCTGAGTGAGCACCCAAGCTGTCCTCTTTAGTTTCCAAACGCAGAGGGGAAAATCTCTAACAAGGCACGGCACTGAATACGTGTAAAGAATAATTAAACAGAACTTACCCTCTCTATCTACTTCACCAGCCTGCAAAAGAGGAAGAAGAAGCGCGTTAAGCACGTTGCAAGCTTATTTGATGGCAGTAACATTAACGTTATGCTGTATAGTCTGTGAGGCGAGCTGGTGATGTGCAGCGCCTAGTCATCTGGATACGCACAGAAGCTTACAAAATGTCTCTTTTCGCGTCTTATGTAACGGGCCAAAAAGGCTTCAGTCATACGTGTGCGGTGTCAACACGCATTTGGGAAACCGCTGAGGCACAAATCAAGTTAAACGTGTCAAGTGAACGTAAACCCGGTGCCGCGTCGGCCCGTTATTCTCTTAATAGTGTTCTCAACGCGTAAAGAAAAAGACTTAGAGAGACCCTTACCTTGGCAGCTGTAGTCAGACTAAATCCTAAAAGTAGAAACACTAATGACAGGATAGCCATCACGAGTTTTATTCTTTTAGAGGAAAACTGTATCCCAACGTCAAATATAAAATCAAGAAAAAGTTAACCAGGGAGAAGCGCTCTGTACGCAAGCGTGACCCGGTTCATTCAAAAAAAGATTTCCAACTTCAAAGTGGATGTGCACAGTGCCCCTGTGTAGTCTCCAAACGACCGAACCGCTTAAGGTATGATTCAGGAGGCAACCAGGCGTCACTTTGACACGCGGGACTTTGGTTCATAGAGTTGCTACTTTAAGGTAAGTCAGTCAGTCCCAGTCATCCCCTCTCTGCCGCCGCCGGACAGAGCTGCAGTGTGGAGCTCGTGAAACCTGGCACTAGGCTGCCCTGTCTAATAAAGTGCAAGACCAGCCCTGCGTGACGTCACACTGGCCCTTTTCCGAAGTTTGCAGAAGTTGGTGGGACAGGAGGAGAAGAGGGGAGGAGGAGGCGAGGCGAGGGGAGGAGGAGGAGGACCCAGGCCCACTGGACGAGCAGCTCTCAGTTCTTAACGGCGCACTGTCCAGTTGGGTTTCAGGATGGTACAGTGGCGTTGTCTCTCTTCTACTATTGACACATCTGTCTGTCCTTGAATGACAGCCATAATTGCAACGTAAGATGTACCACTCCTAGTCATTACACAAGTCTAACATTTTGAATGAATTTAAAGGAATTTAAAGGGATGTTCTCTGTGTCTAATGTGGTGACCTCCTGAAACTGAAGAAAAATGTGGACATATTGTTGGATGTGGTGGTACATGGAAACTCATACACAGGCTAATAACGACAATAACACTTTATGATTTTCATTAATAGTTACGCACAGAGATTGCAGCAACAGGAATAGAAATGTGCAGTAAATTGTCGTTGCTCACCTGGAATACAAGAGCCATTCACCTCAGTTAGGACATGCAAAGACCCCGGTTTCTCTGCGTGTCTCCTGATTAAAAATGTATTTTCTTTTACACACAAAACAAACAAACAAATAAAAAAATAAAAATTAATAATAATAATAACAATAATAATAATAATAATAATAATAATAATAATAATGATGTTTGCTAACGTTATTAAAGGTGCATTGTGTGACTTTTTCTGGTGGGTTTGTTGCTTTTCATGGAAATGTTATTCCTTTGTCTGAAATGTTTCGCAGTATGGTATTAAACCTTTTATGGAGATCAAACCAGACCAAGTTACAGGTCAAATCTTTTTCTTTTTTTTCCCCCCCCTAAAGGTATTTTTGAGATATAAAACCACCTGTAACTGAATAAATGTAAGTCAGAGCTATTTAAAGTCATACTGACAAACATTCCAGGCAAAGTAATGAGTAAAAATATCCCTAGAAACAAACAGGAGACAGACCCTCCACCAGAAAAGTTACACAGTGCACCTTTAAAGGGATAGTTCAGGATTTTTGACATAAATCTGTATGGCATCCCCGTGAGCAGTGTCGTGCATCCACACTGACTTACCCCCAGCAGCATCCGGTGAGCTGAGATACTGGCCGTTTTCGATGCTGACAAAAGTAGTCTGGCAAGTTGGCTGGGGACAGTAAAATAAAGTGTTTTTCTTCTCAAAACTACATGTGTTCAAAAGAGTGATACAACTGCATTACAAAACCATCAACCTCAAAAAAGTCAAACCTCATAATCGCTTGGCACTATTTTCTGCTGCCGCCAGGTGACAGCCGTGCACGGATCCATCACTTTCTTCAGTTGTTCGGCAGTGTTTTCATGCACAGACTGCAGCGATGTGAGAGAGCTAACATTAGAGCTAGAGTGATAAGTATCTAAGCTTGTATAAGATACATAAGAATATATCTAAAAAATGGTGTGGGCACTTAATTATCCAGTCTGTAACAACAAAAATCTGGCTGAATCTTCACACACATTTCACTGTTTTCCTGTCACAGACATTGCGCTGAGGAAACTTTGGCTTCTTGCCTTAGGCTTCAATGTGGAAACCAAACCAGGTAAGAACAAAGAGGTGCCGCTATGTTTACAAGCAGACAGGCTCAAGAATCAGCTGTAACGCTGTGTGCCGCAAATCACTCAGTGTCATATCACCAGTGAAGCTTCTACAAAATGTAACTTTATAAGTCGACTGTTATTACTACTGTAAATGTCGCGTACACTATTGGCAACAGCTACATGGACATGTGGATGATTCCATGTTTCTATTAGTAGTCCATGCTTCAGTCACAGTGTAGGCTATATGTTAGCTGTATACGAGTTTGTAAATAACGTGATGGGTGATTGTCGCTGACCCGGTCTCTCACGGCTCCAGCTGTGGCTCCAGCTTCAACTTGAACCACTTCTCTGTCTTTCTTCTTTCTCTCTCTGCCCATTCTAACTCCATCGGGCGAATTTCGGCGTCAGTATATTCGGGTTCATAACGATCTCCCCTTGGCTTTGTAGTAAAGGCAAAGTCTTTATTGTCGGTGTCGTAATCAGACATGTTGTCGCTAACATTCCGAGCAGTAAACAAAGTGAACCAGGCGCGGCTGTCACCTGGCGGCAGCGCGCAGTGATACGAACAGAAAGAAAATAGTGCCAAGCGATTATGAGGTTTGACTTTTTTGAGGTTGATGGTTTTGTGATACAATTGTATCACTCTTTTGAACACATGTTGTTTTGAGAAGAAAAACACTTTATTTTACTGTCCCCAGCCAACTTGCCGGACTATTTTCGTCAGCACCGAAAACGGCCAGTATCTCAACTCACCTGACGCTGTCGGGGGTAAGTCAGTGTGGATGCACGACACTGCTCACGGAGATGCCATACAGATTTATGTAAAAAATCCCAAACTATCCCTTTAACACATTCCTATTACTACTGGTCTCACAGTTGTGTATAGGCTACTTCCCTTGGTAGGCTGATTTTAGTGTCAGAATAAATGGTGATGATGTCTCCCTTTAGGGCCAAAACACAAGTGAAGTGGTGGGTGTGCTTTAAGAGGCCACGATTCTGCCACTAGCTGGACACAGGAGGGTTGGAGCAGAAACTAGAGAATGATTTATATGAAAGACTTGAACATCTTTGCCCCATGTCGAGTCTCATTTAAATTTACAACTGCAGCATCTTTAGGATTGCTGTCTCTGCAAGTGCTGCCTCAGCTTTGACTGCCTGATTTACAATAATGCATATATTAATTCAGTTCATTTGCTCTGCTTTTCATTGCCCAAAATGTGCAGCCTAAAGCCACTTGTTGCTGATAGTCTTACATAATCAGTGGTTTAAGAAGATACCGGATACCTTTATTCAAGTAAGTAAAAGTATCACATGAAAAAAGTAAAAAGCACTAAAATACCAATTTTTTTAAAAGTTAACTGTAAAAAATATTTCGCACAGATTTTGGAATCTAATAAAATTTAAAATGTATTAACAGACACAACTGACTCAATTGTTTTTTCCTAGTTATTTTTATTTGTATTTTTTTGTTTGCTCAAACTACAAATGTGTTAAAATAACCTCCACAGCTTTTCAGTAGGTCTCAAACAATAATAAAAAGTATATTGAAAGAATATTGGAAGACCAAATGAATCTCATTGGACTAATAATAAAAAGTATTTTTATTTTATAGCCCGGTAGTGGACTAGAAAGTACAAGTACAATTATTACTATTGCGGTGGTTGTATTCCCCATATACTGAACATCTGTGTCATAATTCTGCATTAATATTCATAAATATTCAATCATCTGAATTTGTTTCCCATGAATGATTTTTGAAAGCAGAGTTCCCCACAGAGCTTAAGAGCAGTGCAGTGAAACATGGAGCAACGGAGGCAGCAGTCACAATCACGTTCACTGTTCTGTGCCTCATTACAGACAGTACCATCGACTCCCTCCTCCTGTCTCTCACCGCTCCCTCTCAATAAACGCCTGGGGCTAAGACAGGAGACTGCTGGGACATTTGCATATTAATGTATAGACAAACAAGTATTCACTGTTTGGAGGGAAACATCAGGCTGAATCTTGTCGAGAGCAGAATAGCCGAAATATAAAATTATTGGAATCACATTGCATGAATGGGACAGAAAACTTTGTGAAAGGGAGTGCATAAAGGTCCATAGCACTGTAAAGCACTCTAAAAGTAATTTCTACAAAGTTAAAGGTGCACTATGTAACTTTTTGGTTGGGGGTCTGTCACCTGCTTGTTTCTATGGAGATGTCATTTGTCTCTGCCTGGCATTTTCCACAGTTTGACATTCAACTGTACCTCACATATATTCAGTTACAGGTGATTTTATAGCTCAAAAATATGTAGAGAAAAGTATTCTGACTGTAAGTGGGGCTGCTTCTCCACAGATCTGACCTGTAACTTTGTCTGGTTGGGTCTCCGTGAAGACAGAAAAGTTTAGTAGAGGAGAAATGGAGACAAGCATTTGATGTATAACTTTTCAGGTGCAGGTGTCCAAGGTTAAAAGAGTAAAGAAGGTTTTAATATTTAAAAAAAAAAAAGTGAACTGACTGTCTTATAAAATGAATTCTTTCTGTAACACTTTGCTCGCCTGATGTTCATTTAGCTTCGGAGATATATTGGGAAGATTCAATTAGGATACATCTATTACTTTTGGTTGGACAGGAAGATGTATGTTCTAATTACAAGTCATTATAAATCGAGTTCGGAACCACAGTACAAAATATGCTCTTGCTTGGTCCCCCCCCTTGTGGGAACATTTATATTATCCAAAATAGCGTGATTAATTAGCTGAAGCATTTTCTCACTTGCCAGCTTAATTGTAAACACGTTGCTTGAGTAGATGTGCCGTATTGTTGATGAGAAACATGATCTGTCACCTCTTATTGAGAGTGTCAGCTACTATGGGCTGTGCAATGAATTATACAAACCACTTCAGCGTGAGTTTGTTTTTTTACTGCCAGAAATATGTCAGACCCATAGACTGTATATATGAATGGACATAGTTAACCGCCAAATAGAAAGTGAGCGTGGGGACACTTCCGGCTCCATTGACCCTGGCTCCTAATGACTTTACATTGAAATGTGTGACTCATCTCTCTGTAACTGCTGCTGTGACATGTTTCTATTAGCCCACTCTACATGATTCTGTTGTTTTTATTTAGCTATTTTTGTTCGTAAATAAATTCATATTTCTAATATGGAACTCAGCTCCAATCTATAACTATGACGTCACGCTCCTTTAGTCCACTTCTTTATGGTCAAACCTGTTCTCTGTGCATTACATACACCCAGGGCTGCACTTTGACATCAGGTCTTATCAATATGTTTTATACTGGTATTGCACTATTAATTAGGTTTAGAACTGACACTTACAACTGAGCAAGGTACTAGTAATTCTATAACCAAAAGTGAACTGCACATTCATCTTTAGAATAACAAATCACAGTGGAAGTAACTGATAAACACCTGCACAGTCCTTATTAAATTTTGTATTTTTTAAGGGTTCTGGGGGGTCTCTGGTGGATAGTGATCCCTAGGCAGTTTATGTTGTTGATTTGGACCAGTACTGAGGTCCAAGGTCAGTTTGGAAAGTGCACTGTTGGAGGGTATACCCAAAATTTGAATATCCAAATTTGAACAAAAAGGTACACAATCCTAGATGGCAGAAAACACAAGTTATATTGCAGTAAAACCTCTTAAGACCTTCCAGTATCTTGTTGACCCACAGACACAGATGTTAAGTGTATAACCTTTACTGCAGACAGGCTTGTAAACAATACAATGAGCTGAAGGCCCACACTGAATGCGTATACATGCACATCAATAACCCGGTTATTAGCCATATCCCGGTTATGTCAGTATTCGGGTTACTGCGTATACATGCGCACTGAGAAACCGGGATTCTCATATTCGCGTATATATGATCAAATGGAGTATCCCAGTTTCTTGACATAATCTTACAAATGCGCAGGCGCAAAAATTAACTTAAATCAATTTCATAAACCAGGAAAAATACAAACCGTGAGCTCCTTTAGCATAAGAAGCTAAGGAGCTACGAGATATCCCACAATCCACTGTGCAGATTCTTCATTAAAATCTTCTGCATAAATAAACTCAACTTTACAACATATAAACCATAAACACTATAGAGCCACATCAGCCCGTTTGATCATATAATTCAGCTGTGATCACATTTGTTTACGTTTTACAGAAACGAAACTTAAGACCGTTTGGCTAATTAGCATAAACTGTTAGCGGCGATAAAAACAACTCGCTCCTTGCGCCGCTGATGCGATCAGTTTCTTTTGGACTAAACACGACTCTGTGGATTATGTGTGTTATTTCTGTGACAGAAGAGGCGCTAATGATGGTAAGTGTGTTCCGTGCATATATATAGAGTATAGGACATAGTTCATGTTTTAGCTTTTCAGCGATCACACGAGTGCAGATTGTACGTGTGCAGGTTTAGCGCAGCTCTTAATTTTACAGTCATTTCACTCGTTTGGTCACTTTATTTATGTTGGTCAATTTATTTATGTGACTACTGTTGTGGTGAAAGGCTGGAAAGTGTCTTTTGGACGCATGCGCACTCAACTTTATGTTGCAGTAACCGGGGTACTGCGTATACATGACACAAGTAACCCGGTTACTATCGGAATAAACCAGCTACAGTAACCCGGTTTCTAATAACCGGGATACTGCCATAACATGCACCATCAAGAAACCGGGATATTCAAAAAACCCGATCATAACCGGGTTATTGATGTGCATGTATACGCACTCATTGATTCCTTTCTACTTCCACGTTCTTGGGTGAATGAGCTGCCACTTAGATGGAGCACTGCTGCTGCACTTTGGCTTTGGAGGACACATGACCATACATCACCACTTTACTGGGCACAACCACAGAGGTGTGTATCAAGACATTTGTTCACTCACATCTGGCTAGGTTCAGGATGCTGCCTGCCAGTGTGCAGGCAGCCCAGTGTGCAGGGCTTGTTAAACAGACCTGATAAGAGGCAGGACACAGGGAGACCTGCTGTGCTGTGGGTGTTTAACTTGGTTTGTCACTTTCAGCTGAACTCAAGAAAGACTGTGTGGAGAAACAGAAAGGGGGGGGGGGGGGGGGGGCAATGTAAAACAGAAAAAGAAAATATTTAATGTAATCTGTAATCTTTTAATTAATGTAAGTAATTTAAGTAATGTAATCTTTAAGTAAAAGATCTTCCTCGAATGGGGAAGGGGAATCTCAAGTCTAAGAGTCACTTTGTTATAACATGAGAAGGTCTGAAATTGTAAAATAATATTATAGACACTGGCTAATGTTTCAGAGTGACAAAGGTACAAGGCCCATGGAGGTGAATCAGAACTGGTGGTTTCCTGGTTTGTTAGTAAATCTACTTCCTGTTGGTGACTGAGCAGCTGTAGACATGCAGTGCCCTTCATCTCTCAGTGCAACATCTGGACTTCCTCCACCGCTCACATCCAGACAAATCTGCAACACACAGCTAATTACAAACAGGCCTGCAACAAAACACCATTTGCTTAGATAGCATGACGCAGTACATTACTATATTAAATGTGCACAGCATGGCGATTTTGTTTGATTTTATTTAGATTAATCGAAAATATTTACAATTCTTCGATTGTCTTCCTGCTATTCATAACACAAGTTCTTTGTTACCACTTTTTATTTGGACAATAAAGCTAACAGCAGGCACCCATTTCCTGTTTCTTTCTGCTTTCCTTGTAAAACTCTCAACATCCTACTCTAATATGCTTTTTCATTTGAGGAAAGCTTTCAAACCTCAGCCTGAAAAGACTTGTTCATCAGAGAAATACAGTTTTTCTTTTAAGTCTGGGATACTTTTGTTATGTCGCAGTGTCTCATTTCAAATGGCAAATCTTCTGATAAAGGACAGTAATGCTAATCAATAAAATTATAGCACACTATTCTTTGAAATGTTCTACTGCCTATGACTGCACAATGGATTAGTCTTTTCTTGGTTAAGTGTAAAATTTCACATCTACAGAGAAATCTCTTTTATGATCTGTAGCACTGTTTAAATCAAAAAGCAGACAGGCCCATATACATGCATCAAGTTTAGGGCATCTGAAATTAGGTTAACTCATGCTTAACTCTTAAGCATTGATAATCCACATTCATATTTTATGACTATTACTAAAATACTCAAAAACCCAAGAAAAATATACCTCTTTTCATCTCTTTGAGCTGTTTCAAACAATGTCAAATATTTAAAAGAAAAAAAGTGACACCACAAATAACTATAACGATTTTGTCCAAACTCCATTGTTCTAAAAGCCCTTGATTAGAGCGTGCATGGCATTCATGGCCTCAAAAATGAGTAGATGTTTTTAAACAAACCATTTTAATTTGTATTCTTGAGCAGAGTTGTGCTCCCCAGCGGAGGAGTGGGTCGGAAACTCCCCAGACTGCTCTGAATGGGTAACCTAATTACAAGACATAGGTATGTGCTTTCAAAGTTGTCTCTCTAAAACAACAACCATTGGGACAAAGAAGACCCCCCTCCCCTTCTTGCATTATAAAAGGGGGAGAATCCAGCCATTTGAGGGAAGGCATCTGGATTGTTTTCTTTCTTTGACTGACGCTTTGTCCTGATTCAAAAAGTCCCACTGCACAATGACTGATGACGTCCACTGGCACTGTCCCACTCTCTATAGGGTCAGAGCTGCTTTTTGTCCCCAGTGTCTCCACAACACAGGAAAAATGTATAGGGCAATAAAATGTCCTGAAGAAGGCATTCCAGCAGAGGAGGGAGCTGATTGGACATAATTTAGAACAAATGTTGTCTTATATGAACGGGGCCCATAGAGAGTGCCTGCTGCAGTGATATGATTATGTAAGAATCAGCAAGACTAATAAGAGGATGCAAGAGGAACCACCTTCCATGTCACCAAGTTTTCATGTCACCATTACAGGGGTGAAATAATTTCTGCACATATCCACTAAAAATAAATAATGTTAGTTGTGTGATGACACCACTGAATACACATTTTTATAAGTGTATGATGACTTTTTTTTGTTTTTTTTCTCCGTACTTTCCAACTTTTTTCAGTTGTCTTTACAAACCTTGTAATGACTGACCATCCAGCCTCTTCTACATTCCGTTCAAATCCAGAAGGGTCTGGAATCGGACCGTAGAGCATGAAAAACCTCAGCTACAAAATTGTAGCATGTGCCTCTTAAATGTGGGTGACATTTTCTCTTGAAAATTCTTGTAACATTCAGAACAAAAAAAGTCACTTCTTTTACCTGAGATAGGTAATAGTTTGGTGCTTTGATGGTTGATGAGAAAATAACTAATTAAAAAACATTTGTCCGTATTATTATTATATATTGTGGTTGGAAGAGGCTGTGACTAAACTGTCTGGGAACCTTTTAATTCACCTTGTGGCACCTCATCACTCATCAGGATTAGCCTGCTTAATTCCAATTTAAACTCAACAAATGTACCAAAAATAATCAAGGCTCAAATTGATAATGGAGTTGTTCCATTATACTGTCCATAACTGTAGTAAATCAGCAACTCCTTATGGTTCATTGAATCCTCATGAAGTTTGTTCTTTTCAAACCAAAATAAAAAGATCTTTTTTGGGTGTCTCTCTTGTCTCTCTTGTGGCAGAGTGCACTTGGACACATGGTGACTTCTGTTGACACTGGGAAGAGAAACACAGTGAGTGAATACAGACAGGATCTTGTGTCCTGTTACTAAAATGTGTCCTTCTCTCCAGAGAAGGGTCCTCTTCAAAAATATGTCCCTTTCCCGGGAGCTGTCGCCTCCGAGCTCCTCCCTGAACACTGGATTGTGTCTGCTTCAAAACAAGTCTGCTCCATGGTCAGCGTGTGCAAAGGGGAATGGCAGCATGAATCATCCTAACAAGCAAGTGGGCCATGATACAATAATCATAATCTAATCATAATAATTCATTTTAATAAAAAATGTAAAGGGTAGCATTTTATTTTACAACACAAACACAAACAGCATGATAATAAAATGCAATTATAAGATAAAATGGTAATATGATTAATCCTGGAAATATAGTTAATGTTTTCTATGGATAATTTTATCAGTTGCAAAATGTGCTTATCCCCCAGTTTCCCAGTTACCATGCTATTATATTCTTATAAAGAATAAAAATTAAGGTTTAAGATGTTAATAGTGGCAACTTTAAGGACTTAGGCTTTTTTGCCTTTTACAGAGGCTCTAATTCACTTCAGATCATTCTCAGTGGGTGGTGAAAGTTAGAACTAAAGTGTCATTATGCTTGAAAAGGGATTTGTTACAAAACTGTAAAATATAGCGTAATAAAAAACTGTGTTTAAGACTTTTTGTACTGATTCTGCTAGCCTGCTTGACATCATTACGTTATTATCATGTATGAATGTAGAGAAAGACTCAGGGTTAATGGAATTCAGAGGGGCAAAACTCAGGGAAAACAGGGCTCTGCTAACCACTCTGTCACATATTCAGTCTTTTACGTTACATTATAAAGACAAGGTACATAAGGTGAGAGTAGCTACCTAAAAATCTGATTATTGAGTACTGTAGTTGTCAAATAATTGTAATTGCCTGTACAGCAATATAGAGAAATGATTCAGGATTATCAGACCTTACAAAAAATGTCCTATGTTTAATTAGATTTTAACAATTTCAACATTTTTTAAAGCAGTAATGACGAAGTGTTTCATGACGGGTTTGTGTTTGTCAAGACTTTTAGCATGAAAATCATGAGAACATCCAAAAGCAAACAGCCAAAGTATACGGCAGCAAATCTTCTCTTGGATTACACTTTATTCACAGCTGTTGTGAAAATCCAGGAATTTGAACCTTTCTCTTCTTCACTATCTTTGTGACTTGTTGTTTTAATTCCAATAACCCCTGACATTATCTTTCCTTCTTTCACCTAGGTACTTTTGGTACATTTTCTAATTAGATTTGTTTTTCCTTTGGATAATTGTTTGCAAAAGATAACAAGGTCTATAAAAGTGGACTTAACATTGTCAGCCTAACAAAAGTGATAGTAGTTATATTTGCCTGTGTGTTTTTATAGCTAGTGAAATCAATTCTCCTTATTCTCCTCCACAGGGGAATGCAACTGCTGGTGTCCTGCATTCCTGGATCTTCACCGCGGCTGTCCGGTTACTACGGAAACTGAGCTTCCAACTGTCTGTGCATTTCAACAGCTCTCTGCGTCTACATCATGGGAAAATATCTGGTCATAGATCCACAGTAAAAATGTGTGTGAGGAATTAAAGTATTTTGTATCCCCCATAAAATCTGCAGTAAAAGAAATTAGGTAACATTTGGACCAGTGGAAGTCTCTTCCTGTCAGTGCATTGGCATAAAACAGACATGTCCATCATTAAAGGTGCAATGTGTAACTTTTGCTTTACCTGGAATGCATGGTCTTAAACTACTCAATGTATTTTTGAGCAATAAAACTCTTTGTATTTTTGATCTGCAATGACATGCACAATTGCCATAACAGACTCAGGGTGTATTCACACCTAAAAGTCCTCCAAACTATAAAAAAGTTCAGTAATTTTAGTTTGGTCCGCAAACTTTTGGTTTCACACCACCTCCCTAAAGTCTGGACTACTGGGTTTTCCCTGGAGCTGTCTCTTCTGTTAGTTTGACAACACCAGCGTGCCTCAGACACGAGGCATAATAAGAGTGAGAAGAGGTGCAGCAAAGTTTTTCTTTGTTCTGGGAAGTACAAAGGAGCGATCAGAAGTCACAATGATTGGCTGAAAGAGAGATAGAGTGAAAAAGTGACCATCTGAAGCATCGTTAGGAGTGTGTAGAGTTTAATGGTCTTTTTTCCTATACGTATGAGTAACTGTGCCTTTAAGAGTGGATTATGATTTAGTTTTATTCACTTTGTGCTCTTTCTCTCATGTTCACATTACACAAGATCAGGCCTTTGTCTGGGCATAGACCATCTCTTGCTTTGTTCAGACCTTGGTCCATGAACTGTTCCACACTTATATGAACCAGTCTGAAAATCCTGACCAAGCATTGCAAGTGTGAAACATACAGGTGGGCAAAAGCAGGTATGTAGATTCATAATATGATAAGAGGTTTAATGGGGTCACCAACCATCATATTCTACCCTGGTAAATATTTATTTTAAACACTGATGTTGGTCGAAAACTCTCAAGAGACTGAATGAAAAGCATCTCTGAACGTTTGAGAGGGCTTTAAAGAAAAATAAATGCAGTACAATTTTCATATGAATAGCTATGAATATTTTAGAGGTAGACTCTTTTTATTTGAAAAATTAAACTTAAAATGGCAAAGCAAGCTTTAGACACCAAAATGGGTTTATCCTTAGAAATCATGTTTTGAATTTTCCATGTATGTAAACCTACTGCCAGTTGGCCACCCCATAGGACCACCCCTGTTTATCGATCTTACTGTAAAATGCTTTGTGTTTTGCACAGCATGTCTGTGGATGTTTGCCCCATCTGCCTGAAATGTACATCTTTGAAACTCCAGAGCAGTGTTATGTGAGTCAGCCCCAATGCAGTTGTGACTTCAACTGTAACACTTTGAGAAGTTTGTCAAGCTTGTAAAGTGCAATGTAGATCCAAATGTATACTGATAGATAGTGTCACATTAGTGTAGATTCCATCTGCACTAACAGATCAACAGCATCGCACAATACTATCTTAATTACTGCAGGTTTTCCTGACTACCCCAGGTCTCTCTGCCTCTGTCACTTCCCACAAACCACTGAAACAATGGGGAGTAATGAGCAGGCAGCCTGACTTTTAATGTCTCATCACTTTCACAGAGGTTTAGGGGAAACACTTGTAAACAGAGCATTAAAGCCCTCATAGAGCCACGAAGTAGGCCATGTTCTGCAGTCTGACACGTCACCTTGTAAAGACATCAAAAAGACTGCCACACAAGCATCGATCCGCCTACCTACTGTACCACACTTCAGTGCAGCTCATTAAAACTCGTCCTGTTGTGTCAGGAATTATTCCCAGGTTTGGATTAGCTGCACACGTGGCACTAGTATGCTTTGTGTACGTTTGTGTGAATTCACTTTTTCAGCTCAAATGTTTGTGGCCTGTACTGTTCCCTGCCAGTGGACTATAGATGTAGATTCAGGGTAACTCATACAATGCGTACATAGTTCCTTTTTAAAAACACTAATACGAATAATTATCCAGAGGATACATTTTTGCCTCACTTGAAAGCACCTGAACAAATAAAAGCAATGTCCCAGATTGTATGAGACATTAGTCTCAAAAAGGTTCTGACTTGGTTTGGTGGGGTACCTGTGGTAAATGTTTATCAGAGTTTTACATCAGTTAAGTGGCAATTTGTAGCAAAAAGTCCAGCAGGAAAGTACAAAAATGCAGTAGTATCTTTGAGCTGTTAAACAAATAACCAATGTCATCAGCAGTGAAAATTCCATCCTAAATGTAGGTACAATTTATGGACAAGAAAGTATTTTTCTGACAGTTTGAATCAAAATTACATTATGGTTGATATAGATAACAGCTATGGAATTACTTCTATTTTTGTCACACCTGGTGCCCAGGTGGTATATGTAAGTGTATATAAGAAATATCTAATGAACATGAAAGAAATAGTGAATATATTTATTTAGTGCATTTTACATCTCTAATGGTGAGGAAATTACATTTAATTCAATATATTAAGATAATTCAAAAATAAGGAAGGAAAACAGATTGGCTCTTAGGTGAAGTAAACATTTTATTTTGCTCAGATTGGACTGCATCCTGCTTCCAGGCTTCTTTCTGAGTGCATTGTTAGGACCCCACTGAGTCGTCAGTGTCAAGTTCTTGAATAAATTTCCATGACTTCTTATTGCAGAGCCTTCCTACTCAGTTTAACCTTTTCAGAACCCACCTCTCCCAGAACTCTGCCAACTGCAGGCCCTGGGTGTTTATGCACATTTTTTCTCTTATTCTGTGGCTGCATAACATTGTTCAAACAAATATAAACATCCAAAATGGTTCCGTTTCAGAGAAGCATTGTGCTGCTTTTATGTATTCATGTATTGAAAAATCAAATATCAAAATGAGTAATTTTTATTTTGGACATCATGTATAGGTTCAACACACTCACTGTCTCCCTTACTCCAGGTCAGACGGTTTCTCTCTCTCCTCATGACGTTTCATCATTGGCATATGTACATTTATAAACCATTACTCGGTCTCCTTCTCTCATACGCTCATCATCACATGCAAACAGAATTCTAGCTATATCCTTTAGTCCCAGGGTCCCTTCCTCTGGTCAGTTCCCAGAGTCCAGACTAAGATAGGGAAGTCCCATGTCTTTAATGACTGGAATCAACTGCAAAATCCACTGTGTGCTTGACAGCTGGTCTCTCTAAACTCTTTTTTAAATCTGTGTTCATATTGGAGAATAACTAATGTGGATCTCAATATGTTGACCAAAATCACCAATGAAAAAATATATATCAATATGAAATCGCCTGTTTACTTATTTCTATGGACACTTTGCGCTGTGGATCTTGGTGCAGGACAGGTTATTCCATAATCTCAATTCAACATTACACAAATATCTGTCATCTCAAATCTTTCTCCTGGACTGCGAAAGGACAAGTTCGATCTGTTCTGAACTGATCTGTTCTAACAGACAGGCCAGACAACAGACAGTGAAGAGAAGTTGTAATAGTAGAAATAAGCCTTTATGATTCAGTTTAAGATGTGGGGTGGCTATGGGCATGTTCATATTTAAGACATCAAAGGCATAAAATGTAGTTTTATTATTATTGTTGTTTACGATGAACAAAATGTAAAATGACAATTTTCCTGTATTACCGTTAAAAAAAGTTCTAAACAAATTTTGGCTAGTTGTAATAAAAACACAGATTGACACTTGATTTTGAATTCACTTTCTATTTGTTTCAGCAGACTTGCTCATGTTAAAAACTCTTTGTTTAGTACAAAACTTAAGCCAACCCAGTAAAAAGTAAATAAGTGGTGAGGGTTTACAAAAACACTCATGATGAAATGTAGCTGTAGGACTGTTCTTCAAAAATGCACAAAATGGATTCAGAGCATGGAGATTTTGAAAGATCTTTTCTTTGAAATAAGTTTATTCAAAGGAATTTTAGGACACAAGCAGCTTTGGAACTTTGTAAGGAAAAGTTTAGCACAATACATTATCCCCAAAAGCCAGGCAGACAGTTTTGCTTTTTATTTTGTGAGCACACTTGGCTGAGCCGAGAGTCACGACCCAAATGATGCTCCCAAGTACGAGTACCAGTTTTATTTAATGTGATCACAGGTTCTGCAAATCATCTCCAACATCCATGTCCTTATCAGTGAAGTGTAGAAATGGGATTGTTACAGCAGCCTTGTCAGTCAGTTGGATTCAGGGCCTTCATTCCTATGATAAATACAATACACCATTGAGTCCCCATACACAAAACTGAACTTGCATTGTGTTATTCTTACCAGGCCGAACATTAAGAGCAGATGATTAGTTACAATGCAATTTTCATTAAACTGACGTAAATCAAAGCCATCAGATATTGACCTGCAAGGGGTCAGTGAAGGGACATGTTTTTGTACTTTCTCCCCCTGAGCCTCTTGGCCAGGTCATGTTTGTGAATGAGAGGGGACTTTATAAAAAAGTTTCATTGTGGACTAAGCTATACATGTTATGCTGTTGATACTTCAAACTGGGGGTGTTCTACATGTATCTCTAGTGGTGGAATGTTTAGGAGTAACCATGGTGTCACAATGCACACATTAGCAAACACTGCAAAAAACATTTTAAGACTCCCTGAAAACTGAAGAAAAAATAGAAAATGGCTGTAAACAGCACATTATCAGAAGCCTGTGATCAATATGAGCGTTCATGGTCCTGTTTAGAAGTAAAATTTTCAGCAAAAGGGGAGAGTGACAAGCTCACTTTTTGTAATTGCAACTAAGCCAATTCTTTCTGGCCAGATTGTGTTAAAAAAAAAAAAAAAAAAAAAAGATCAGATCAAAGTCCAACTTGAGTCACACAATTTTAGACAGAGCAGAGCCTACAGTTAGCATCACACCCACAGGGAATGTTGATAACGTCAGCTGCTGCAAAGTATCATTTGCTATATTTGGGTCATGATTAACTCTATGAAAAATGAGTCAGGGCCTAAGGGTTTGCAGCCCCCAGTGGCTTCAGCTAAAGTCTGTAATAGTACAATGAAAGATTCCTGTTATTTGATAACTGTAGTCAATCATAGATTTACATTTTGTTAAGTTTCAGCAGTATTTGACGTGACACTAAGAGCCTCTCAGGAGTATTGTGCTTTGTTGCCACAGACTCAGGTGAGAGTCACTATTCTGTGTTTAAGAGTTGAGGAACAGAGAGCTGCAGCAGCACATGGGCTTTATCTAATATCTCCCTGAATTTCTGTGGCACTTGTCAGAGCCAGCTCAGCATATGACTCTATATACCTGTTACACAAGCTGCCAGCAGACTGAACAAGCACATAAAAGCAAAGATGAAAGACAGTTAAGAGGGCTGGAACACTGCAGAAATTGGACACAACTGTTCTAGTCATCTCACACTACAGCTACCGTATATTCTGTATACTTTATACAAGACAGCGTGGGGGAGAATTCTTGACATTTTTATCAAGACAAGATATTTAGTTATAACCTTGTATAAACAGGCTCTGTACTTGTGAATATGTTTAATTATTTGAACACACAGAAGAGACATATTGCTGCAATATTAATGTGTTTGACTAATCCCTTACTTACACCTCCCCTACCCAGGCCAGATAACTCCCATTTGAACAGACTCGGCTCTGACCTGAATTCGTTGTGCCTGGCTGCTCCCTATGACATTGGGACAAGTGGAAGTCCAGATTAATGAGCTCTGCAAGGAATACATTCCTATACATGTTGAACACTGTGGAGGAGATAAGCTGTTATAGCGTTGGGGCACCTGATCTAACTAGGTCTTCTGTAATTGCATACTGCCATATGCCATCAGGATAATAATCTAATGTTCATGACAGTGAGGTAAAGAAATCCCAATGTATCTCCACTTCATGTCATTTGTCATATCATAATGTTAGGGATGGGTCTTCAAAACTGCACAGAAGTACTTAGCATGGGATATTTGGAGTAATATTACATTAAATACATTTCAGATTCAAATAATTAAACAAGAAAGTAAAATAGAACCAGATTTCAAAACCAAATCTTCTTTGTTATTAATTTAATAGTTTTAGGAATATTTTTTTGTTTATTTACTGTATGTTTTTAATTATGTAGAGACTAATTACCCCCTGTAGTCACTGAATGAAACACATTAAAACAGGAAATTGTATAGAAATAACTCTGCTGTAGTGTAAAACAATGTCTGATTGTTTTATAATTTTACTATTGTTGTGTCTGTCTTTTTCTTTAAGGTTCTACATGGACCCACTGGAGGCTGAAATAAAGCTTGAGTGATTGAGTTATTGATTGATTGACTGATTGGTGTACCTATTGCTTAAGAAAAAGGGTAATTGTGAGAAATAGTTTAGCAACAAATGTTTTTGGTAAAAGGAAAGTGCTTATTTGTTTTGATGTTATTTTATCGCTCTCGTCTTTCAACACCCCGTGTTTCTGTATGTGGCCTTCCTAGTGGATTGTCTGCATAAATATTTTCCACAGCACCATTCTAGTACTACCTGTATACTTGCATCAGACTGCCTACTGGTGTAATCTCTGCCACAATCTTCAGCTCTACCTGTCAGCCTAACATTTACTCTGTTCTTAAATACTGCAATTTTCTTTTAAAAACAGTAATTCAAAGCAGCATGCACACCGTTCCAGACACTGTCCAATGCATTTCTATACAGGCAGTAGCTTTCTCACACTAGGCCAAATGGATGGTTAGTTTAATGCTGTGTGATGTCTCCCCCTCTCTCTTCACACCCCTCACATGATCTGCATGAGCTCCACTGTCTGCACACCCTGGAGGATTATAGGAATGCACGGCCTGGGTCTGCCTTCATGCCTGCTGAATATTTGGTTAGGAGAGTATGTGGTCAGACAGAATCAGCTCCTGTCTACTTCTCAAAGTCACTCTTAAACACAATTTTTCACTTTTTATTTGCAGTAACAGTTTTTAAATGATTCAGTGTTGCTGTGATAGAAGGAATGTAGATCAAGAAAAGCAGAATTTACAGTAGATCAATCTGCCCCAACACAATTCAAGTGCTGTCATTATAGTGATGGCTCAGGGAGAATGGTGACATCCATTCACTAGGTTTAGTTGTATTTGCTTCACTATTGGGTCAGTCCTTGTTTGTGATTGCTCATCATTCGCTCCACTGCCGCACCATGAGCCACCTGAGAGGCGAAACTTATTTACATGACAACAGTATTCAAGCAATCAGAGCCCCATGGATATGCTTGCACATGCTTTCTTCCTAGGTGTTATGTTCATTTACCTGTGGCTAAATATATCATGAGGACAATGCTCGCTGGAGGCAGCAGAGAAAATCATTCTGTGCAGCAGAAAGACCAAGGCTTACTGCATAGACAGAGGCAGGAGCAGAAGTGTCTGGCTGATATTGAAGTGAACCAACTCACCTTGTCAAATGAAGGTTGCAAACCGCCCATTCATACAAATATACTTGACCCAAGTATATTTTTATTCCAATTTCAAGCACCCACCATGGCTGTGAGACCAATAAGCCAGTGGTCCCCAACCTTTTTCTCCCAGCAACCCCTTTTCCCTAACTGAAAAGCTACTCTTGGAAAAAAGTATTTTCTGGTAATAAAAATCATAAAAATATTTAATAGCATTAATAAGCAAACCATAACTTAACTCAAATTCACACAATCTAGTTTGGATCTCTGTTGAAAGAACCATCGGGGAACCCCTCAAAATCTTTGGGGAATGATTGCTTTAGGGCTCTAAAAAAGCATAAAGTTTTGTTACAATGCACTTTAAAAAGGCCCACATCCCTGTTCGGCAGTTGGACGTGAATCATCCATAGTTGGTCCTGAGTGGCAGAGAAGTGACAAATGTCCCTATGGTGTGAATGAAAAATGTAAAGCACTTTTGGTGTCTTAAAAGGCACGATATCAATCAAATGCTTCATTATCAGTCATATTGTTTAGCCCTCCCTGAAGGCTTGGATCAGAACAAATGGCTGTTTTCTGTGGCTAACACTCTTGGGTCGAAAGCTCTTTTACACTGACCTAAAGCCGTAGCAGTGCTTTAACGGCCTTAAAGCATCTTTTGATGTAGCGATAACTGCTGGTTGTAAATGTAGTCTTTTAGCAGCTGTTTCTCTCCTTATTGGCTTCACACTCCAGAATATCTTCACTCACTAAGAAACTGGTATTTATTTGCAGTTTTCATAGCCCACTAAACTCTCCAGCTATATTTTAAGACAAAAAACTCGCCAGAATTGTTATTTTGTATGTTTTAGAAAGACAGACTCAAGTGTCTGCAGAAACTAAAGGGTCCACTTTTTATAACATGGTTAAAAGCTCCTAATATTTGCATATTGTCATATTTTTCTTTGAGATTTTCTTCCTACAACTTCCTCTCACAGCTACGTTGTCATAACAAATTAAGTGTATACAACCATAAATCCTGCTGCAAAAAATCCACACAAAAAAACCTGTGCTCTGATTTGTTTTGGCGTTACAGCGGTTGTAAGAATGCAGTGGGTGCTCTGCATGGCAGACTAAGCCAACAATGGAAGATGATTCATGAGAGAGGAACAGAATATGGGCAACGTTTTGGAAAATTGCAACACTTTTACCTTTGAAGCCATTGCAGGAATATCGCCGTAATAATAATAACTTCCACCATTTGCCAGAATAAAAAAACAGCTTTGCAGAGGGGAGAGATAACCTGTTCTACTTGGGAAAATTTTGACAGCTCTGATCTTTTTTCTCACTTGTGTTTGTCAAAATCCACATGTGCCTGATGGTGCAGGGCTTTCTCTGCAGCTCCTATATGTCAAACAGGCAGGAGGTCAGATCAGGTGGAGAGCATGTTAATGCAGTGCAGTAGCAGTGATGGATGTAGGAGGAGCTTAAGGCATTTTCATTTGCCTGTGTAATCAATGTTAGAAAGTATGGCACATTTTCTTAGTGTTCTGTGAATGCCTGTGGGACACATGTAGGGGTGACAGGATTCGGGTAGATATCACTTGGACATTTTAATAGTTCTGTGAAAGTAGAGGCTTTTAACTGCATGGAGCCTTCAGCCATTAGCACACAAAATACTGAAACCACAGAATATGATGAGGATCAATTAAGCCCACGAAATGCCATTTTAATCTCTTTTTCTTTTAGCGAGATTTATTATTTAAATAGACGCTGGGACCAAATCCGTTAACACAGCTCAATACCCTGGGATGCAAAAATTCAGCAAAAACAAGCAACTGGTGACACACACATTAGGCACTATATTTATTGTGTTAAAAGTATGCATTTATACTCAGCTACTAATATAGCTACTTCACTAAAACACAATGCAATCATTTTCTCTGTGAAAATTATCTCTTTTTAAACTTTTAATCTTGTGTGGTGAGAACTTAAATCTGTTTGTATTTTCAAACGTCTTTTGTGATTACTGTGGATTTTGAGCAGCTGAAAAGGCACCAAACAAATTGGCACTTGTGCTGTTGGATCAACACTCCAATTGCTTACATCTGCATGCTATGATTATCAGAGAATCCTCTTTACTTTTGTGGCTGTCTGCCAAACTTGTAGATAAATTCAAAAGTCTGTGATTATAAGGCATGTGTTCCTTCGTGCATCTAAAAGGGTAGTACAAAATAGCACTTAGACTATGGACACATTCAGGGGTACAGGCCGATTCCACTGAAAAACAAGTGATATGATTTGTGTGAGAGAAAATTTGACAAACCCACACACAAATCATTTTGTCAAAATGATGACATCCATTGTGTAGATTTTTAATCATTAAACCTTTCTCAACCTTCCCAATGAAAAGACCATTTTACATCTGACTACGTTTTACAAAGTTACATTTCCTAATTAGTGAGTAATGACGCAAAGGCTGCTGACATTATGCTTAATTAACATTTAATATCACACAATCACATTAAACTGTGGTGTGTGGCTCTTTATTAACACACTGTGATGGGGGTGTGTCTCACATCAAAGGCCAGATGGTGCAGTGCAGAGAAAATGTTATCAGAAGGTTGGAGTGCAAAACCAACAAACTGCGAGCATCAAGAGCTCTTTTTACTCCCCGGCCACCTGTTAATACGGACCCTTCTAATCCCAGGGCTCTTTCAGATGTTGAATTCCTTCAGAGCAAATCAGGGTATCAAAGAGGTCACCCGAATGCTGTCTACATGCCACATATTCCAGTGCTTCGACTTTTGGCGCAAACTTCAAACTCTCACATGCAAAACAAGACACCTGAGTAAAGAGAACAGCCAGCAAAAAAAGTTGGTTTGATAAGTACAAATAAAATGCTTTTTGGGGACTCCTTATTATAACTATTTCATATTTTATAACTTATATAATACTGTAGGCAATATGGGAAGTTTCTGGGGAAAAAAAACAAAAAAAACCCACCAGAAGTGATTTTAGTCTGCAGAAAAATTTTGCTATAAAATTGCAAGCTACCTATTCATGCTATGTTTACATGCATGCCAGGAAAACTGGTCCAATTTAAACTTTTTTTTTTTTCAAAATTCATGTAAACTCTGAACTACTCAAAAATCCCAAGAACACATCAGGAGAAGCTGATGCCCAGTGCATGTAACAGTACAGTCTGATTGGCATGAGGTGCTGTGTTTTGGAATGATACCGAACAATACTTGGTCTATTCAAATAAAGGCTGTTTTCACATTAGTTATTTGTGGTGAGACAGCTGGATGCTTTTAATGTGTGTATGAATGATGCAATATTTGGGATCTTTGAACAGAAAGATATTAACATTTATGGTGGTTACTCTGTATTCAGAGAGTGATAAGAAGAAGAGAGAGAGGCTGAGTTGGAGCTGTGGGAGTGGTGCTGGGCTGCCAGCAAAGACGATTGTGGCGCATATGGGAGGAACGACAATGAGAAGAAAGTAAAACAATCACCGGCTCAAGCAATTACCACCAAAGCCTGTAAGACGTATGTTTTGGAAAAGTAACAAAAGCTATTTTCAAATATTTAATGTGACCGTATAATTTGTAGAAACTAGATAGACAGGGGACGTGACAGTGTTGTTTTCTCATCCGTAAAATGACTTTACACAAAACAGACAATAATCTGAAACTTTGCCAGGAGCTACATAATAATGGGCTCCTCAGGCAAGAGAAAATCCATTTCATTTGCACTCTCACACCATTGAAGTTGTGATAATGGCAATGCATGGCAAGCCAGCGCGAGAGAGTTCATGCTCCCTCAAGTCAGTTACTGCTGTTTATTGGCTGGGATCAGAAGAAGAGGGCATGTCTTCTCAAATACTTTTAATGGTTTGTGGAGGTCCAAAGTTATTTCTTTCCTAAAATATTCCTAAAAACTCCCCCAATCATGGAGCTTCCCGTCAATTGCGTCCTGGTATAGCAACTGAGAGCAGCTGAAGCCAACTTGATAGATACATAAAAATTTGACTTGATGCTTCATGACACTGCTCTACATCACTTAAGATGAGGAAATATTTCGGTTGAATAATTTCTAGCATCTTACACAAATTAGTATCCAAACTAATTTGAACTGGAATCTCTGATGGTTAGATCTAACCATGAGATGTTTTTCTGAGATTAGACATCTTTTAAATTACTTTTAGTCCCTGTTGCGTTCCCTTTAAGTCTTTAACATCTCATTCGTTTCATCTGTTGCATACAAACTGGAAGCGCTCAGGAACCACAAACTGTATCCAGCTCCTGTTTTCTGACTTTCTTGGCTTAATCAAATAAAAACCAAGAGTTACATGTGCACTGGGTACATTTTGTAATATAGGGCCCGCCACCTACTTCACACCATTTGCCAAGAATATTCCACAGTATGATATAATACTAGGTTTGTGATGATGTCTTATCCATAATACACTATTTAGCTGGACGTTCTAAAATTACATTTGGATAAGGGTTCTGGGGACTTTCTTTTCTCAGCATAAATTAGATATGAGAAAACTTGTAAACAATTTTCTGTACGATTTGATCCAAACTAAATATGGCTCCTCTAAATGCCATTGTGGTCAGTCATTTTATGTAAATTTATGTCAGATTTTAGATCAAATTCCCCAGTGTGACTTGTTTCTATATTTAATACAGTTTTGTCTCCCTGCTCCTAAGCAAAACCAGAGTTCCCTTATCCCTTATGTGGATATCATGGTTCTTTCCCCCCCTTAGGGCAAATGTCACACCTTTCAGATATGATTATCCATCCAACTCCTCCGCACTGTGGTTTCATTGGGACTTGTTGATGGAGAGGATGTGGGCAGCCCTGTCACTCGCACACACCTGATAGTTGGCACGTGTTGGCGTGTGAATCTGGACTGCACCCTTGGCGGTAGTAGGTGTCCTCTTCTTTTCTTCACATCAGTCACTGCCCAGAAGTAGGGAATCCAGCGGAGCCCTCATTGTTTCCCAAAAACGTTGTCTCACTTCATCCAGGATACATAGAAAGTCCATAAACTGTCCCTGACCTATTGTTGCGTGGTGGTTTTGTTTTCCTGTTGAAAAGCTGTACATGCGATGAGACTTTGTTTCTCTCTCAACAAAAAACAAGCAATTACCAAAAAAATCCAAGAGATACTCTCCTTAGAGGTTTTTCTCAAGCTACCGCAGTCTAGTCAGAGGCTGATGCCGTAACGCCAAGGCTTTGGAAAGTTACAGAGAGAATGTAAAATATGTGCAGTGTTGATATTTCAAAAGTACAAAAAAACAGTGTGTGAATGTGAGATAAAGAGAGACTATGTGAAGAACAAGATTTTGACATTGCTTCAGTAGCCCAATACACCACCCCACCATGCACTTGGACATCGTCTTGAACAAAAGCAGCCTTCATCCTCCATATGCATTACCTGCTTGTTCATGGTTGACTCCTGGTAAGGCGAGATAGACGTTACAGTGTTTGTAAACAGAACCCATTCCAAAGACTAGTACACTTCTTTATGTTGGCTCCAGTGCATTTTCAATGGGTTAGGGTTAGTTAGCATTAGCAAAAGACCACATTTATGCTCATTTCCTCCTGACCTATTAGCAGCAACTGATGTTGAGCAGTGTCACGCTGATCACTCGACAGAGCACAATTAGGAGTTACATAGACATATTTGTTGGCAAACGTGGACTGTGGTGTGTGTTGTGTAATAAAATTATGCAACACAATACTGTAAAGACCCCTTAAGTCTCGAGTATATCTGTTCTCTGTGGGTCTCTCTAGTTTGGGGTCTCCAGGCTTTTACCTGCCTCAGCTCTAACATGAAAACCCAGTCAACAACAGTAGTGGATAACTGAGGCACTGATTGTGACCTAGTCATTAAGTTTCAACAATTTGAACCTGTGATTTTTGTACACCAGTGTTTTATACAGTTGGAAACAATCAGCATTTACTTTCTTGATTAAATTGACCTTTTTTTCATTGCGATCATTACTTTCCAAATCATGTGAGAATTTCAATTCGATATTAAAGGAACACTGCTTGCTGTGCACAAGGTCTTTTTGTACAAATACTTCCATTCATTGTGATGGCATTGTTGTGTTTTGTTTGTTATATATTGATCAGGCTGAAAAAGTTTGTGATGATGTGTTTCCTTTGAACCAAAACAAAGTCTAGTGTATGCAGGTGCACTTTGAATAATGCCATATGAGATTTATTGTTTGCACCACTTTAAAGGCCAGTGGATCTCCAGTGAGTTTGTGCTGTTCTGGCTCTGAACTGATTCATAATGTTGGATCCTGCACAGACTTCGCTGTACTCTGCACTAGATTTTGGAACCTGGCAGTGAAACCACAACATCTAACAGATTCGTACCTCTATGCAAAGTTGACAAGTAGCACTATTTAAACAGTTGGAGAGCCATATATATCATTGTGTCGTGAACCTACTCAGCACAGATGGAAGAGCTACTACAACTTTGTAAACTATATATTCACAATAGTTACTTTAAAATAACATACTAAAGGTGCATTGTGTAAATTTTCTGGTGGAGGACCCCTCAAATGCTTAAATGCTTTTCTTCATGGAGACATTATTGCTTTGTCTGGAATGTTTCATAGTATGGTATTAAATCTTTTTATCTTCATGGAGACTAAGCAACAAGTTAGATTTGTGGAGAGGCGACACCTCTCAGTCCCACTCAGATATTTTCAGCTATAAAAACATCTGTAATGGAATAACTGTAAGGTAGAGCTGTTTAATGTTATATTAAACAGGCAGGTGATGAACCCCCAACCAAAAAATGTTACATAGTGCACCTTTAATGTATAACTAATAGAGCTATGGTGTATATGCTACTAGACAATGCCCAAAAAGGTCAATTCACATGCTTAAGATAACACAAAAAGGGAGATAAGTAAGTGGTTCTCTAAACAGTGACCTATATTTTAAAAGATATGAATACAATGTGACGTAGCAGCAAAACAACTCCTTCAGTCTGTCAGATTATATTAGGCTCAAACTACAAAATTAGCTCTCTTACACTGAAAACTATTTGATAAAGTTGACATGATGTTGGAAATAATGTTGTATTTAAGAACCAGAGGAGATGTTGTGCATGTGTGAGGCAGCAGCTTTGTCCTTTTCTTACACGAGGTTCTATGAGTAAACTACATGTGTCTGATATAATTACCCTACAGACGTATAGAGTTTGTGACTAATGTGAACATGAAAACACCATGACAGAACAATTCATTTGCCATGATTAGCCACAATAGTCGCAATCAGAGGCTAATACACCAGAGCAGGAATTGGTGAATCCTCCATCGCCCAGTGGGAATGTGTGTGTAGCAGGTTTGTATAAGGGCGGTTCTCTTTGTGTTCACACACTGCAGTCATTTATATACTCACATTTACATTATGTGAATTACAGAAATATATTAATTCATGTGTTGGTTCCCTGCAGGATGCAACTAAGTACTCCTGGCTTTGAGTAACAACAAGGTGGTGTATCATCATTTGATTTAACTTGACCTGAAAACAAAGTTATTGCAATGCCATATTGCCCTAGAGAAATTCAGTCACTGCTTGATTCAAATGTAATTTTGAAAGATGGACTAACAAGCCCAGAGGATCGTGACTTGTCATTGGTCCAGCTTGCATGCTCCTGATGAACTCAAATATCTATGAACCAATGCCAGACTCACGTACTGAATACATTAAGAACGTCAGTCAGCCAGGCTACATTCAGAGAACTTATAAAATACTTTGGGAATAAAATAAATAATCATAAATCATAAATAATAAACTTTGTATAATTAATTGATTTTGTCCATCAGGACAACAGTGTAATTGCCTTCGTGTAATTTAAATTGTGAAAAAGAGCAAAAAAAAAAATAGTGTGCTCTTTTGGACAGTCTGATCCGTGGCTCTGTTATATTTTCAAATGAGAGCACAATGGCTGCTATAGGGCCAACCATCCTGCTTCACTTTTCTGTCTGAAAACTGTTCTAAAACTGTGTATGAACCTAAAAATACATGTGCACAAAGTGTGTGCCAACGGGTTTGTCAGAGCTAGAAAGCAGGAGTCACGGATAATAGTTTAAATTACCTACCCCTCTTTTCATGGTTTGAAAATCAGGGACCCTAATTTTAATAGCATAGTGTTACAGTGAAGTAATGGTTGATCTTATGATTTTGGATGTGTGCGGGGGTGGAGGTTCATGGAAAGTGATTGATTCAGAGATAACAGCCTAAAGAAACTCAGGGAGTTGGAGATGATTCTGTGCTGTATTTGGGGGCATCAGGTGCTTTCAATAAGATGTGTTCTGTTTCTTTGTCTCTTCCATGATCATATTTTCTATGTATAATAAGAACCATAGCCTCAGTCAAGACAAATCCCTCTGAAAGGACTGTCAATCAGTTCAAAAGGATTTTTATCAAAGAAAGATCACTAATAATTAATGTTGTTCAGACAAACATGTTCAGCTCATAATGTTGTCTAGGGGACTAAGGCTACATGTCAGGGGCGAATCCTCCAGTGGAATGACAAACCTTCAAACTGTTCTCAACGTGGTCTCACGAGCCAAAGAGACCTGACATTTGTTTATTGAGAGGAATAACCCTTCAGTTAATTGCAGTAATAACTTTTGTTTGATCTAAAGGAGATGCAACTGTGGTTCAGTCCTCCTGAAGCAAAGATGAAAAAGATAATCGTCATCAAGGCCTAATGGATGAGAATAAATTACAGGTCCATCAGAGATATTGCAGCATATTAGTGTATTACCATGGTAATATAATGTATTGTGGCATTTGCCTCGGGATGGGGGTGTTTCTGACTCTGGTTTAAACCTCCTGTCTGTTTTATTCAGTGTAGAGAGGTGTATTTTTGAAGGCTGTGCACAAAAATATAGATTTTGTTGTTTATTTTCTGTGATTACTGTTTTGTTAAGAGACTTGATGATACAACATTTTGATTGACACTTGTGATTCACAGCTTATTTTGAGAGTAAAGCCATTATTTCCATTAAAGTCAAGACTGCTCTGCTCTGTTTGATTTTCCTCACCTTATCAACAGTGTATACATACATGCCTTCTAGATCTTGACTGAACAATGCAGCATGCATTTTACAGGTTAAATGAATTTTTCAAGCAGCACTTAACGACTACTTACCACCCACTATCTAAATCACATCAATTTTCACCAAAATGATTGTTAAAAGGTACCAGATTAGGCTCTTGCCCAAAATTACATGAGCTATTAGATTCCGACTGCCATTAGTGTCTCTTACAGAGCTTTGATAGTGTGAGATTGACCGTTCATATCCAGCTCTTGCCAGTTCATTGTCAATGATTGTATACTTGACTTTTAAGTAATGACACAGATAAATCTTTCTTTATAGACAGAGGTAATAAGTGCAATTATAAATGTGACATATTACTAGCTGCAGTTTCAAGTGCACTCAAAATCTGATTTATAAGAAGTTAAAATTCTTTATTTAATTATTTATTTTTACTTACATTCTTTATTCTTGATTTTGCATCCTCACCGTTCTTTCTGGGGTCCACCACTCACATCAAATTTAGCAGTTTAAAGGTCCAGAAATCAGACTATAATCAGATTTTGGTGTGCATGTGAACAAGGCTACTGACCGATATTTCACAAAAAAACATAACAAGCACATGTCAAAGGAAACTGTAATAAAAGGACTTGATGATTTTTGTTGTCGCGTATAACATATCAAATGAGAGGAGAGAGTAAATGAGATCATGCATGTAGTTAATGTAATTCTCCATTAGAACAGCGTGAAAGGTTCTTGACCTGTTACTGGAAGAAGATCTCACCTCCAAATCCATTTTTTTACATACAAGTAGGTGTTTAATAAGAGCACTCCAGCAGTTCATTTGGAGCACAAGAACATGTATGCAGGGCACCTTGGAGACTGACCTTATACTCAGCTATGGCTCTTTGTTTTTCACTTGACCTTAAGATTATGAGTAAGCGTGTATGAAATGAATATGCTGTTAAAGATCACTGCATGTGTTAGGCCCTCATTTGCATATATTGTGGTCAAAGATTTTGCATATTCTGATCATGCATGTCTAAGTCTTCAGTTGAAATCAATTACAAGTTTTTTGTAAGAGCTAAAGGCACACCACAGACTTTTCTTGTGTTAAAAGCAACAGAAAATAGCTGAGAGGTTTTGGTCTAGTTTTAGAGTCGGGAGTGATTCGTGAAAACAGCAGAATATTGAATAGACAAGAGGATTCTCCATCTAACTGACATTCTGCACAGTGGGAGTCTCCTCACATTTTCACATTAAATTCACCTATGGAGCCTTCAAAGAGCTGCATATGTCAAAGAACCTGGGTAACACTGTAGCTGTAATGCTTTTTTACCCCTATAGATGTATTGTAAATGTAGCTGTTAGGGTCAAAATGAGACCGCTGAGTGCCATCTGCATCTAAACAGGCCAAACTGACTAAGGGTGCATCATATGAAATATCAATATTTTACACATCCACATATTGTATTACAAACAATGTGGCAAATGAGGATGCAAACACTTTTAGAGAGGCTGCACTCTTGTGCACCATTAAACCCAGGCTTGCATCTAAGTATAAACTGTTTTGGCAGAGAATTAGGAAGTGTGCCGTTAGCATGCTAATGTTTGTTAGAATTACTGTGACAGCAAATCTCCCCTCAATTAAACAATGAGATGTGCTTATAAACTCAATTTGGTGAATAATTAAAATGCTATGTGTTTAAAAAGTCAGGAATAATTTTCAGTCACTGCAAATTGTTTTAAAATAAACTAGTTATCTTTTTGACTCTTTTAAGACAGTAAAAATCAGGTAGGCCTACAGTGCCTTAGTCTCTTTACAAAAATGTATTTCTGTCATATTTTAGGAAAATTATATGATGTGTGTACTTTTGAGAGAACATTTAGTGCCAACCTTAAATGCAAAGTGTGTTAAGCATGTGTGAGTGACAAAACTCAACTCCAGTTATGTTTCTGATGAGGAAACAACATTATAACAGAGATCAGTAAATATCTATTATGTCTAATATGGCCCATTTAATCCTAATCCATGGCTCTACATTTTCAATACCAGAAGCCAATCCTAACAACAAAGCATTACCTGATACGCCCCTCACTACAGAATAGAAAAAGCACTGCCTTGCCTTGACAGCACACAGGGGTCAATGTAGTGGTCATGTGTGTTATTGGTGCTGGCGGTCTCACGTTGGGATGATCAGGACACACAGAGACACATGCAGCGTGTCAGAGGAGCTTCACACTGTGAGGGTACAGAGAACATGAAGCAGCCATCACTGTGAAGTTGTGGGCCTGAACAAGATGTACACAACAGAGAATCAGCAATAATCCTTTCCCAATGGAGTCTGTTGAGAGTGTCAAATATAAACACAGCTAATGCATGCACCGTGGACACACAGCAGGAGGCTCTTGCTTATCTGTGGTCTTTGACAGTGTTGGGAAGGTTACTTTTAAAATGTAATCCCCTACAGATTACAGATTACACACCCCAAAATGTAGTTTGTAACGTAATCCATTAAATTACTTAAAGTGAGTAACGTAATCTGATTACTTTGGATTACTTGATATTGTCATGTTTTTTTTAAACGACATGAATGTAGCAACCACATCCTGAAAATTCTTGTTTGTTGTCTTCAAATTGTCTGAGCCCAAGTCTCCATGAATAAGCAACTGTTTGCTGTAGAGAAACAAAGACCACGAGATCTTAATATAAGAGGTTTTGTCTGTTAAAAGACAGTAACAAGATAAGACTTTCCTTCACCAGATTAAAAAATATTATTGATAGAGAAATTATTTTTTATATGAGATCACCTTAAATTATGTCAACCTACTGTTAGGTGTCGGGTTGTTTAGACCTGGCTTAGTCCTGGCTTAGTCCTGATTTTTAGACCTGGTTTACTCCTGATTTTAGACCTGGTCTAGACCAGGTCTAGACCAGGTCTTTAGTTCTGGTCTAGTCGTGGTTTAGTCCTAGTTTAAACCTGGTTCAGTCCTGCTTTAGTCCTGGTTTAGTCCTGTATTAGTCCTGGTTTAGTCCTGTATTAGTCCTGGTTTAGTCCTGGTGTTAGTTCTGGTTTAGAGGCGCACAGGAGGAAGCGCGGTTTACGCGAGAAAACACGGTCCACACGCGGCGCACGAGACGGCGGTGTCCGCGCTGTAACTACGGAAGGAGACGTGGTCCGCGGGTTCTCAGGTTGATGACGATGATGAAGGTGTGTGTTTGTGTGTGTTTGTGTGTATTTGTGTGTGTTTGTGTGCACGTCCACTCATGTGGCAGGTCACTATAGGACAGTAGTGCAGATATTATGAGTCTATGCAGGTTGTTTTCACCAGTGCCAGTAGTTCCTGTTTCACATTTAAGTTGTAGGCGATTTTATATTTGTTTTTTTTATATATATATCTCACATCGGGAGAAGAATTTCCAAGACACAAATGCGTTTTTACCAATGCACTGCTGCTTCCACTGTGTGACTGACACCGCCAACTTTAACATGACGTTTCCATCGCTCTTCCTGTCGCGTTCTGTTTGGGTTTCCGGCAATGAGTGAAATTACCGAAATAAAAAAATAAATAAATGGGATGTAGCACAAAATGTGAAAACAGGAAAATACCGCCTTGGAATCCACTTATTTCAGCAAAGTAACTGTAATCCAATTACCACTCATTGAAACAGTAACTGTAACGGAATACAGTTACTCATAATTTGTACTCTGATTACGTAACGGCGGTACATGTAATCCGTTACTCCCCAACACTGGTCTTTGATGATTGGTCTCACACTTGTCTTACTCTGGTGTGAAAGAGAATACAAGAGTCAATCTCATCTCGAGAGTACAAGAGCTTCAGTAACAATGGCCCTATGTCTATCTTTCATTTGTTCAATTGCGGGTGTTTTTATTGGTCAAAATACCATGAAAGCTGTCCATTCTTACTGTGAGTGGGCTCAGCTCTCCACAGATCTGACCTCTAACCATACAGACTGCAAAAAGAAGTGGACTAAAGGAGAGTGACATTTGAAGCTGATTTCAGTATTCCATATTTCTCCATTGGTTTAGCTCATTTCTTGAAACAGAAATGACATTCTCAAAACAACATGGACAAATCTCCAAACCATCTTGCAGTCATTCACAACAGAATGGCATTTCTCATTGATTTCATCAAATTGCAAATGTCTTAGTGCATGTCTCAAGTGTCTCAGTGCATCTTTGAACATGGTTCTGTACAAGTCGTCTACAGTTTCCACAATTAGCCCACGTTTAGCACATTTTCCAAATAAATAGATCTTGCTGATCTAAACTGATAAGTTGATTCTCAGTCTAATGGTTGTTCTCTCCAAAACATGTCAGCATGATTTCATTGTCTGAGTCATCATATGTACAATAATCTGTTCAATTGTCAAAATAAGTCAGGAACATGATAGCATGAGCACCATATATGATTTTTTTGGGAACATTTGATAAATTCATGACAGTAACTGACAGTCAGGTGAAATAAGAACTTACTATCACACTGTGTGATCATGTGGGACAGTGTGAATTTCCACTGTGGCTCATCAGCGCCTAGTTCACTTTCTATCTAAAGATGCTCATGGAGCTACTAACACCGTACTCTCCTTTCCTCAATCTGATTGAGTTTTTTTCCACTTGGAGGTGGAGAGTGTATGAACATCAGGCTCCAAACCAGAGGTCCCTGACTCTGTGGAATAGATGCTGTGTGCGAGGACATTACAGGGGAGGGGATGGTTGAGACATTTGCCCCCTTTCTTTCCTTCTTCGCAGTCGTCAGAGGGAGGATGACAACTGCGACCAGTGAAAGTGTTACTGTAGGAACTTTATTTGCTTTATTTACAGCACTGAAGTCTAGATATAATTTCTCTTTTTTTGTTGTTGTTTGTGTTTGTATTTGGTACATGTACAGAATACTGTATACATTTTATTTTATGTACTCTGATGTATGGAAGTGACTTTATGTGTGTGAATAAAATGGTTAGAGTTTTGTTGGCAGTGTGAGTGCAGTGTGTGTGATGTCAAACTTTGAACGCTACTCTTACTCTGAAATCCTTTTTTAAGTTTTATCCATAATTGTATTGTGTTAGTTAGACCTTTGCCACAGACCATTTCTATGAGAAAGCAATGCAATTTTGACACATGGATAAACTGTTTTGGAAAAGATCTGAGCTTTTGCAGGTGATCCATGGTGTTGTGCTGAATCATCCAGGTTATTTAGGCAAAAGCACTAAGTGAATGCAAAAGAGCCAAAGCCACTGAGAAGGATCTTTGCCATTTTGAAGGTACTGACTCTTTATATGGGAAAATAATCTGCTTTGAAGCATGTATGAACATTTTTGGGAGAGATATGAGCTTTTGCTGGTAAGCTGTAATGTTGTGCACAACTATCAGACTGTTTGGCCAAATGATCTTATAGTTTTAAGAATATAATTTCTGTTTCAAGAAATGAGCCAAACCAGCAGAAAAAACTGTAATAGGAAATAGAAATTTATTTACAGACAAAAAATTGTGAAACAAAAAAACATCAGGATCATGTTTCAAGGCTTAATATGAACATTTTACAAGAAAAATGACTGCAGCAGCAACAGAGTGAGGAGTGACCATTTTTCAAGATAAAGTCAAGTGGATCCAGACTTGACACAGCCGGAAGCACCCCCATGCCTAGTTTGAATGCAGCAGACAGTGGGTTAGTAATTTATATTGCCTCTAACTGTCTCAGATACATTTATGATACATGGATAAATAAATAGACTCTAACCATGAATATTAATTATGCATTTTTGCACTTTTGACTTATGGTTGGCATTAAAAGTCAAAAGTGACATAACATACTCTTTTTAGTCAATAACTGTTAAACTAAAATCCTTTCACCTTTGGACAAATAAAAATAATAAATTAAGACGGTTCTGCAATCAACAATTTTTGCAAATACACACTGCATCTGCATCATTCAAATTTCCCATTAGCTAAAACACACACTTCACTGCATGGCTTCAATAACTGTGCTCTGATTATAAAACTGAATAAATTGCAACTAATTTTTGAATGTCTCTGCTTTACTCCTGATGTGTTACTGACACACATCCTGTTCTGTCCTTGCTCGATTTTGGTATGCCAGTTTGTGCTGTATAAATGAATATCCTTGGCACCACGGTGGTAACTACAAAATGTAAAACACCTGTCTATTAAAACAATGAGGCCAAACAGAGTGACACCCACAGCAGTATTTATGAGCAGCTCCTATACAGCGGTCTCAAACCAGAGGAGGGAGCAACAGGGTATGCATTGGATCAAGACTAGAATGGATAATGTTTACACGGTGGTATTCTCCAGCAGGGTGACTGAGGCTGCTCACCCAGGCTTCTGAGAAAAGAGACTGAGAGATAAGAGGAGACGAGGGTTTGTGTTGTCACCGCCAGTAGTTATGCTTTACTTAACTTATAATAATCCTGCATAATGGTTTTCCAATAGTTTGTGTTCAGAAGTTTAAGGTACAATTTAGTGTTTAATTGTTGAGTAAATTTTTCTTTCTGATGTGAGGTTAATATCTCTGTCATGCCTGAACCTATTCAGAGGAAACAAAATGCAAAAGTACTTGTTTTTTCCTCGCAATAACTTCAAAAAGCGGTGCCATTATTTCACATCAAATATATGTTATACTCAAACAACTCAATCATTGACATTGAAATATGGGTAAGTTTGGTGAAGTGTCTTGCCCAAGGATACAATGGCAGTATGTCCCGGAGTTGTGATTGAACAGCCAGACTTTGTATATATGCGCAAATGCCAAGTAACTGAGGAGTAATGCTACTTCAGATACTTTTCATAAGCAGAAATAAAAAAGTATTAAATAGCATCATCAGATTATGAACATAAAACAAAATAAGTAATAATAGTTGGAAGTTGTATCAGCCTCTGTGGTAAAAGTACAACAGTTTGGTAAAATATGTTTTCTTCTAAGAAAGCACAAAAAGTGATGACTAATACTGTTGTAATATAAATTTTCTTTGATTATATATCATTTTTGACAGAACCAAAATACCAAAAAGCAGTCAAAACTGTATTGAATGTTCTGAGTACTTCTTTGTTGCCTCTCTTGTGGGTTATTTGTAGGCACCACCAGGACCCTTTGCTCCACAGAGAAATGTGTCTTTTCCTCGATCATGCGTTAAACTGATAGTGAACCGGGGAATCCGAGGGCACACAAAGCCTTTTGGTGCTGGTCCTTTTAAGTTGTGCATGCATTATCGTCCCTCTGAGCCCCTGGTGTAGACAGGTTACCGTGACGATGCACCTGGACCTTTCACATCAGCCAGCACAAAGGAAAATTCCCTCATTCACTGCATCCACCTGCTAGAGTCAGACAAAAACGGAGAAGGCGGGAATGACATTTTTCCAACCGCCATCCCTGGCGCTCAGACAAGGATTATGGCCCAATTTGCCCCATCTCTTTCCTGGGCTCAACTTTATCCCAACAGCTCGGGACTTCAAAGCTGCAGATAAAAATGGGGCAATGGATGCTCATTCTTCAGTGCGATTTGGCTTAGCAAGGCTCTGTTTAAAATGGCTCGAATACAGAAAGGAAATGTGTTTTGATGTGCCCTGGAGTGTGAAAGGCCAGTACTGTAGGAGGTACAGTAGGACACTGTCCCCGCCCAGCCCATCTCCGTCTGGTCAGCAAGCAGCAGCATGGAACCAACATATGTGCCAGTAAGTACATTTAAGGCATCTGAAAAACGTGAAAAACAGAACTAGTTAATTTTAAACCGTTTGCAGTGGTCCAAATTCCCCACTTACCTTATACACGCACAACATCCTGCCCCCTAATTCGTCACACTGAGTTTATAAGCACTTTTTACAACTCTCAGAGACCAGTGCAGAGTCTTGCGGTCATGGTACCTAACTAGCAAACTAACACGTACTTCTTGATAATCGATAAACCGTTTCATGAAAGCTGATAGAATACAGCAGACATATTTTGACTTCAAGAGCCACTTCTCTGATCCGTACTGGGGCAGGTCAAAGTTTACTCAATAATTTGGTAAAGAGCCTTTATAATAAAATATATAATAAAGAAATAATAAGACAATAATAGACATTATCATTGTTTTATTTCAAATTATTTACATGTGTCTTTAGTTTCTTCTTCCTTTTGTTTTGCACTAGTGGGGAGCAGCTAACTTGTAGCTTTTATGTGATGTTAACATTTGAGTTGGAGAGAACTGAAAAATTAACATACTTATAATGATGATTAGGTAATAACTGATCCATAATTGAATTTATTTATCTAATGCATTCATGCTTTATTTATGATATATTTTAATTATAAACTGGTTTACTGGGATTATCTTGCTTTAGGCATTTTTAACAGTTGCACAAAGTGGTGTTTAATATTAAAGTTTATTGTAATCTTTTCCATTGTACAGTACATCAAACTTCACAGTCTGTTTGTTGTTTGAGCTATGGGACCCATGGGAAATTATTGTGAATGGTGAAAAAGGAAGGATTCAATATGCACATAGTTTATGTTATGACTGGTAAAGTGAATAATACAAAACCACTGATATAATATTTACAATACAAACAGTAAGTAATTTAATTTGGGAAAAGGTTTATAATTAAAATAGACTAATCTACAATACATAACTAGATGGCCTGTTGGGCTGTTCCTGCAGCAGTCCTTCTGCTAGCATCAGTGTGGTCACAATACTGAAATTTCAGACTTGATACAAAGGGACTGACTCCAAGCTCAATAAAAAAAAATAAAAAAAAAAAAAACACTCTTCCTTTTGAATGCCATTTTAAACATTAAATTTTAGTACTTTCTTTTATATTACCATGTGACCTTATATCTGTGCAATCCCTCAGTCATCCCGGTAGGTTACACAGTGACCAAACCTCCTTGTCAAAGCCTGATGTCGTCAGATCTCAGAAGCTGAGCAGGGCCGGGCTAGTACTTGGTTGAGAGACTGCTGTTGTTGTGTCCTTAGGCAAGACACCTCATTCACATTGTCTACAATGAAAGTGGTGTGTGTGTGTGTCTGTATGTGTGTCTGTGTGTGTGTGTGTGTGTGTGTGTGTGTGTGTCTGTGTGTGTGTGTGCTGTGTGTGTCTGTGTGTGTGTCTGTGTGTGTGTCTGTGTGTGTCTGTGTGTGTGTCTGTGTGTGTGTGTGTGTGTGTGTCTGTGTCTGTGTGTGTCTGTGTGTGTGTGTGTGTGTGTGCTGTGTGTGTGTGTGTGTGTGTGTCTGTGTGTGTGTGTGTGTGTGTGTGTGTGTGTCTGTGTGTGTGTGTGTGTCTGTGTGTGTGTGTGTCTGTATGTGTGTCTGTGTGTGTGTGTGTGTGTGTGTGTCTGTGTGTGTGTGTGTGTGTCTGTGTGTGTGTGTCTGTATGTGTGTGTGTGTGTGTGTCTGTCTGTGTGTGTCTGTATGTGTGTCTGTGTGTGTGTGTGTGTGTGTGTGTGTGTGTGTGTCTGTGTGTGTGTGTCAGATGCCCTCCCGCTACATAGAGATGAAGACAGAGGAAAAGAAGAGGGATAAAGAGGAGATGGAGACAAGGAGAGCACTAAAAAGTGACAAGTCCTGATGTGACTGAACCAGGACTAAACCAGGACTGAACCAGGACTGAACCAGGACTAAAGCAGGACTAATGTAAAGCAGGACACGGCAGAGGTTTATGTCCCGAATCCCTCCTGTAATTATGACAAAAATAGAACATAGGTGCCTCAAAAACTTCACATTTCATTTTTATTATTATCACTGTGTTTTACTCACAGTCTGTTTGTCTTTCAGTGATGAATGACTCACACCTAAATCCAAAATACAAACTGAAAATGCTGAAAATCCAGAGTCCTTTTCCTCTTTAGACGTCCACAGACTGTAAAGAAATCGCTCGGCTCCAGTCAAATGAAGCTCATCGACGCCTGCGGTTACAGGAGAGAATTCAGAGCTGCATTTTAGGAATCGATTTACAGACAAAACAGCAAAATTAAAAACCCGGGATCACGTAGAGCGGATTAATACGAACATTTTAAGAGCAGAACGACGAGGCTCGCAGCAGCAGTTACGGACGGTCTTTCTGTGTGGAGTTTGTGTTTCTCTTCGTGTCTAGATGAGTTTGATGGTGGTGTTCGGAGGGACCGATGGCGCCGATTGACATGGCAGCCGTGCTTCTGTCAGTCTGCCCCAGGGCAGCTGTGGCTACAACAGTAGTTTACATCAGCAGGTGTAGAGTGAATGAATAATGCTAAATAATGTTCTGTAAAATATCTTTGTGACAAAAAGCGCCATCTCTATTCAGATGCGCCGCTATTACAACATGTTTTATATTTGTGACTACAAAATAAATAAACTATTCTAAATATTTTAAAATATATCAACATTTCATCATTTCTAAATCTAGTTATTGAAAAAAACTAAATCACACACAAAGTCGGAGCTCTCCTGAAACTCTGAGAGAATCGAAACAACAAAAATGTAGAGCTGTATCATAATAATTTAGTAAAACAAACCAAAAACTACTCTGGGTGATATATCGATACAGCAGCCCACGATATCGATACTGTATCATCACATTAAACCATACGATATATCGATATTTTTGCACACCCCTAACTGGAACTGATGCTGAGTCTGAGGACAACGACGCAGAAGAGTTTGTGTGGCTCCATTTCCCTCCGGAGGTCGAGGTCGAGTTGTTCAGAAGTGACACGAGGATGAAGAATTGAAGTGATTTAGTGATTTGGAGTGAAACGGAGAGTTTGTTCAACTTGTTCTGTTGTTTATACTTTATCTGAAGAACTGTCAAATATGTGATGTTAGGGTTAGGGGGGTGTGTGTGTGTGTGTGTGTGTGTGTGTGTGTGTGTGTGTATGTGTGTGTGTGTGTGTGTATGTGTGTGTGTGTGTGTGTGTGTGTGTGTGTGTGTGTGTGTGTGTGTGTGTGTATGTGTGTGTGTGTGTGTGTGTGTGTGTGTGTGAGGTGTGTGTGTGTGTGTGTGTGTGTGTGTGTGTGTGTGTGTGTGTGTGTGTGTGTGTGTGTGTGTGTGTGTGTGTGTGTGTGTGTGTGTGTGTGTGTGTGTGTGTGTGTGTGTGTGTGTGTGTGTGTGTGTGTGTGTGTGTGTGTGTGTCTGTGTGTGTGTGTGTGTGTGTGTGTGTGTGTGTGTGTGTGTGTGTGTGTGTGTGTGTCTGTGTGTGTGTGTGTGTGTGTGTGTGTGTGTGTGTGTGTGTGTGTGTGTGTGTGTGTGTGTGTGTGTGTGTGTGTGTGTGTGTGTGTGTGTGTGTGTGTGTGTGTGTGTGTGTGTGTGTGTGTGTGTGTGTGTGTGTGTGTGTGTGTGTGTGTGTGTGTGTGTGTCTGTGTGTGTGTGTGTGTGTGTGTGTAGGGGTGTGTGTGGGTGATGCTGTGGTCGGAGGGGCTAATGGTGCAGATTGGCAGCACCACTTCCATCAGTCTATCCCAGGGCAGCTGTGCCTACAATAACATCTATTCACATTACGTCACAAACCAGGAAGACGTTTGGAAATGTATGATGACAACTTCTGGTGTAGTTACCGACACTGGGCTCGCCTACTGACTGTTATAAACCCCACTGAAGTAAATGTCATCAGCATTAAAATGAAGACTGCATAAGTATGTGCTGTTTGGATTTGGAGAGCTCATCTCTTCTAATTGCTTGTAGAGTGCACTCGGAGTCGTGTGTCAGTGGGGAAATTATGAAAACTGAGGTATGGTTGTAATTGTTGATTAGCCGAACATAATGGAACGCTACAATGGCATGTAGATGAAGAAAACTGGGACATTTTCTCATTTTTCCTATATTTTGTCAGACTTACTACCACAAACAGAATCCGCCAGAAGTTGTCATCACATATTTACAAACGTGTTCCTGGTTTGTGACGTAAATGTGTAAATAGAGCCCATAGCAGCTTACTACCAGAGTGCAGAGTGAAGGAATAATGCACTAATTTGTAAAGCGACTTTGAGCATCTGGAAAAGCGCTATATAAGACTAATGCATTATTATTATAGTGGGCCATGGGCATATACTAGTCTAAGTTGTCTTATACTTGTTTTGATACAGTTCATGATCATTCTAAAGCCATTCAAGAAAGATTCATTTTTATCCTAGGAATGTGACATAGTTTAAGCGATTAGTATCTGATTTTTGATACTTTTGACAACCCAACTTGCCTACAATCTTATTCTATTCACTTACAACAAACTCCATCACCCACTAACAACTAAATTGACCAATCAAAGTGCTATTTGAGGGTACAGTTGTAATAGCCGCTCCTATTGGTTAAAAATTGTAGTACAATCATCTGAACAGAGGATGCCATTAGCTAGCCCAATACTGACATCCTATTTAGAGCCCCTTGAGGTTTATTGTGACCTGGCATAGTCTGGCAATTCTGGTTGGATAACTGACTTGACAAAATCTAAACTTCAACAACATGTAACTTAGAACATAGTTTTCAAGTTAACAGCTACCTTTTACCTTTATTTCAGTAGAGACTGGCAAGTCTAGGGCTAAAATTTATATAGTGAAGCTGTTTGGAGTTTAAAAAAACGCAGTGAAGCACCTCCTGTATCACAAGGTGGAACAGAGAGTTTTCTGTATGAGAGAAGAACTCAGCCTAAATATGCAATTTGTTAAACATGTGTGAATGAAACAAAATGCAACTTCAGCTGTTTTTGATGAGGAAACAACATTATAACATACTGTAGGTCAGAAAATAATGTAGTACAGACCCTAAAATGGTGAAAAAACAGCTTATTATAATTGAATATCAGTAACATTTGTACTTAATCGGACAATACAAAAGTAATGTTATTATAAATACTTCATATAAATATTTCAAAGGTACGCAGTACTTCAAAAATCATCCATCACCACATCACTTGATCTTGTCCAACGAAAAGGCAGTCACAGAGCTTCCCCTGGGGTGAGAGGAAGAGGAAGAGGCCACTATGCTAAGCTGTGGCCCAGGGTGATCCACCACACACTGCCCCAGCTGCAAATGTCACAGTGGATTTGCTCTTTGTGCACTAAGGTCTGGTTCTGCCCACGGGCTCCAGTGATCACCACTCTCTGTTGTGCTCTAAAACACTAATGACCACTTAGTCACCTATTATACAAGATGACTGAGACCAGGGCACCCACTGCTACAGGAATAATTAATAATGAGCTGAAGTTAATCAGAGGATCCCAGATAAACGTCACCCTCTTCATTAGTGGATAATATAGTTTTTCTTTTTTGTTTAAACAGGTGGATATAAGTCTAGTACAGGTACAGCGTAGGGCCTCCAATATTGTGAGCTGTGACTCTCATCCTTTATCTGAGAAGTTCCACCTCCTCCTTCAGGACACAGGTACCTCATGCCAAGCTGCAGAACAAAGCGTTACAGAACAGCTTTGTTCCTCCAGCAGCTATCCTTATGAACAAATCAAAGCACTTCATTTTTCTGCTTTTATACTTCTCAAATATTTATTAGATTGTGACTCTGAGCCAATATTAATGCTTAAATTGGAAATGGTTTATTCTATTATGACATTTTTATTTGATAATGCCACTGTTTTTGTTGTAGAAAAGTCCTTTGGTATATGTTTTAGTGTATAGTCCAGCTACTGATTATGATTAACAAAAACAACTATGATATTTTTTATTGTGGACCTGAGGATTAGTTGATTCAGTATTACAGCCCAAATGTCTTCCTCCTGATCTCAGGCTTCCTCTGTGCTTTGAGACACTGTTTAATATGGCACATTTGACAAATGTGCAATCAAAGAGGAGAGGAAAGAGAATTGGGATGCAGCCAGTATCATTTATAATGACGAACAATATTAAACAATGATCATCTATTTCACCAAAAGCACATTTCTTGTTTGTCAGTTTTGTTCATTAACAATGACAATAAAGCTTTTTTTCCCTGAATAAATACTTTAAAAGAGTTCAAAAATGGTTCATCAACATGTCTATATCTCATGCCTTTTTCCAATGTTCATATTTTTTCTTTGGAAGTCTGGCTGGTTCCAAAAATAACAATTTTGTAGTTCAAATGTGGGGTAGGTCAGAAAGGAACAGAAAGTATGAAATCCTAACCATGAAAAATGGTGCCAGAAGACAATGTTGGCAGAGTGACTATTGTTCTGATATCTACTACACTCACACTTCCAGAGATCAAACGATGCTGGAATAGAAAAATAAAAGGTCTAAGCTCCCATGGTTTAACTCTTTATAGTCGAGGAGTCAAAGTCTCAAAAATGGGTTGAACCTGACATCGCCTGCCATACTTTTTATTTGTGTTTTTTTGTTAACTGTGACCCTGAGGACCAATAATTGATGGGTCTGCTCTTCCGGATATATCGAAAAAAAAAAATTGTGGCCATTTTAGTGTAGGTAACCTTCATTTTGTGATAGAAAATTTTGAAAAATGAAAAATTTCCTCAAATCCTCAGTGGACTGGGTAAGCTGTCTACAAATACATTCCAGATGCAAGGAACACATGTGATGACAACATTCAGTGAAAAAAATATTCATAAAACACATTTCTACATGATTTTGGCTCAATTTAATGCCAAAAAATAGTAATTTTTTCACTTTTTTCCAATATTTTCATCTTTACCTCATTGGCAATCAACTATTCCCCAAAGTTTTGACATCAGCCAATATGCCATTCTTTTCTTCAAACAGTATAGTCATTCCACAGAAAAAAAATATAAAAATCCAACCAAAATCAATGGATCTGTGATGATTTCTTTACCATCAACAGGCCCAGAACCTCAATAGAATGTTAGGCTCCTCTCAACATTCCATAAGGCACACTGGATATTTAGCATGGTTGTTAATGTCCACATTATTAAACATCATGGCCTAGGCATCTTTTAAATAATAATAATAATAATAATAATAATAATAATAAATATAACCACAAGCGGCAATGATTGGCCCTCGCTTGAGCCTATGACACGGCCATGCCACGCCGCACCCTGGCCACACTGAGCTCTGCACTCTGCCCCACTAATGCACCTTACTCATTGATCTAACTTCTAAATTAACACTAACCCCTAAACCAGGGGTTGGCAGCATGCGGCTCTTTAGCACCCCCCTAGTGGCTCCCTGGAGCTTTTTCAAAAATGAGTGAAAATGGAAAAGGAATGATTTTTTTGGTTGTGGTTTTAATCTCGTTTCTTTAGGGGTAAAACCCTCATTCATCTCTGGTCATGGATTGATCCATCAGCTGTGTGTGCAAATGCAAACACATCAAAAATGTTTCAGCAGGACAAACAGATGAGCTGAAGCAGGGGTGGTGTCCGGTGCCTCCACCTGAGAAGCGCTTTCCTCGAAAAAAAAAACAAAAAACAAAAAAACACGTGCGCAGACGGACACTCAGAACAACATACAACAAACCAAACGGGATTCACGCTTCTGTCCGGATGCTTTGCACCACCTCGGAACCAGCCGCGGTCGAGCGCGGAGGACCGGAGCAGCCCGCCCAGACCTGTGGTCCACAGCGCATTCTCGCTTTTCCCGCACGGAACCAGCGCGCAGATGACGGCACTGAAGCACTCGGACCCAGTCCTTTGTGCGCTGGTCTTGCTCGCCCCCGTCTGGAACCAGGACATGGAGGACGAAGCCTCTGGACCATCTGACCAACACTGGACCCCCAGCCCCGTCTTGAGGAGCTGACTGCTCCCATGTGTTTAGCGCTGCTGCCCGAGTTCAGAGCTTCTGCTCCGGGTTTATTTTATGAGTGCTCCCATGCACGATCAGAAGAAATGCGACTGCTGCTCTGAATGCTGCCATCATCGTCGTCAAAGCAACAGGTAAACGTCGGGTGCACTTTCAGCGCGTCAGCTCCTAAAACTCCGTTTATCTCAGTTTACACGCAAAGGTGAACCTGGAGTTTTCCAAAATCTCCACTCTAGCTGGAGTTTTTAGAAAGATTTGTTTTCAGAGGCGAATTAACGTGTAAACAATGTGAACAAACTCAGGGAAATATCTCCGTTTTTAAAAATACTCGTGTACGTGTAAACAGGGCCTAAAAGACAAAGGAATAAACACTAACCACCTGATTTCAGTGGCTACAGACGGCGCACTGAGCATGAGAGGGTTGCAAAAAGGGTTTGTGTATCATGAATGCTCATTTTGTATTTGTAGCCTACTTAGTCATTTTAATAGTCGGCTTATATAGCTAATATACTGACAGCCTATGCTGCCTTATAAGGCTTTTCATTTTTTGCAGCTCCAGGCAGGTATGGTTTTTGTTTTTTTGGGCCAATATGGCTCTTTGAGCATTTTGGGTTGCCGACCCCTGCCCTAGCCTAACCTTAACCCCTGATCTTAACCGAACCCTACTATTTTTCTCAATTTCTGTATGTGTTGATTTTATTTATTTTTTTATCCAAGATGGTGGACTTCCGGTTTGGGAGAGAGCATGGTCACAATATACTTTATTGTTCCTATTCCCATGATGCATCTGTGTACTAAATTTGGTTTGAGTACATCTAAGTTTTTGTTGGGACGCCCCTTGGTGAAGACAGATTTTTGGCCAGTTGCCATGGCATCATTGACTTTTTTCATTAAGACCAGGCCACGAATGTGTGTACCAAATTTTACATGCCTACGACAAAGTAAAATTTTATTGTTCCATACAACTTCCCTAGGGGGCGTTATTGCGTCCAGTTTAGATTTTCTTATATAAATCTGTTCAGGGTCGGAGTGTCCACCAACAATTAAAGTTTGAGTGAACTTGGCCAAAGTTTGTGCGTTGAAGTTTGATGGCGAGCTGCAAAATGAACCCGAAATTTGCACCGTTGCCACAGCAGCACTGTTTTAAAAAGCTTTAAACAACTTTTAATGTCTCACTCGTCTAGATGATACCGAATGATTCTAGTGAGTCTGGGTCAAACGCCTTAGGACGAGTTCGTTCAAAGATGAGGACAAGAAAATGCGCCTTTGGCGCAGAGTCACGCAATCAGTCCAATATGGCCGACTTCCTGTAAATATACTTTTTTGACCCTATTCCCATGGTGCATCTGTGTACCAAATTTGGTTTGGCTACCCCAAAGTTTTTGTTGGGCGTCCTATAGATGCATCAAGAATCTCAGACTTCCGGTCATTGTGCAGTCCATACTGACAAACCTCCATGTTTGTTTTCCCAGTGGGATGTGTCTATTGTCAAAGTCAATCTTTTCAAGTCTTTTGAACCATATCACTTTTGTTTCTGGTTCTGATATTGTCATATTTTAGTTTTGTGATTCAGATATCGTTAATTGTGTGGTTGTTGGATCCTAACAGCGGGAAAGGACTCGAGAAATTTGTTTGCGAACTCCATAAATGCAAAAGGGAATCAGATGTGTGTGACTCAAACCTCTGTTCAAACTGTTTCCCTTCACAACGGAATTGAAAAATATTGAAAGATGAAGGCGATGGGCAGGTTTGATCCACAGGAAGAACCAAAAAGGAAACCTATGACTTCCTAACTCATCCTGAGTTTGCAAAGAACATTTTGTATGTGGAGCACCATCAAAGTAAAAGTTTGTTAAGTGAGACGTACAGAAGACAAACAGGCTGAGCTCAAACTTTCTTGTTCTTGTGGTTTTACAGCAACATCACGTCTTGGTCTCTTTGCAGTGGAAGGTGTTTCTTGGTGAACAGCTGGGGAATTTCACTTTGGCGTTGACTTTTTAAATTCGTGAACAAGGTGAAGCGATGGACCATGATGTTTAATAATGTGGACATTAACAACCATGCTAAATATCCAGTGTGCCTTATGGAATGTTGAGAGGAGCCTAACATTCTATTGAGGTTCTGGGCCTGTTGATGGTAAAGAAATCATCACAGATCCATTGATTTTGGTTGGATTTTTATATTTTTTTTCTGTGGAATGACTATACTGTTTGAAGAAAAGAATGGCATATTGGCTGATTTCAAAACTTGGGGGAATAGTTGATTGCCAATGAGGTAAAGATGAAAATATTGGAAAAAAGTGAAAAAAATGCCTTATTTTTTGGCATTAAATTGAGCCAAAATCATGTAGAAATGTGTTTTATGAATATTTTTTTCACTGAATGTTGTCATCACATGTGTTCCTTGCATCTGGAATGTATTTGTAGACAGCTTACCCAATCCACTGAGGATTTGAGGAAATTTTTCAAAATTTTCTATCATAAAATGAAGGTTACCTACACTAAAATGGCCACAATTTTTTTTCGCGATATTTCCGGAAGAGCAGACCCTCCAATTATTGGTCCTCAGGGTCACAGTTAACAAAAAAAACACAAATAAAAAGTATGGCAGGCGATGTCAGGTTCAACCCATTTTCTAGAGCTTTTGAGACTTTGGCTCCCTGACTATTAGGATACAAAGTTTCTCAAACACAATAACCCAAATACACATTGCTTTGATAAAAAGAGTGATTTAGCGTAGTGATTTAGTATCCAAAGATAAAGGCAGAATAATAAAGTACAACATAATTTGTGCTGAAAATCGGTTACGATTTTATTTGCCCTGGGCTATGAAATACAACCACAAAGACACTGTGCAAAGAAAGCAACGGTTAACACTTAAAGACAGCCGACTAGCACAAAACACAACTAAAATGAGGAGTACACAGCAAAGGCATGCTACAGTCAACATATAACTCAACCATGACAGAGGGCTCAAAATGCTTACAGAATTACATGTCATTCTAACGCAGTGTTTAAAATGTACCATTGTGTTGAGTGGAAGATGGAAACCCGTTATCTCAGCTCCAGACATTATCAGCAGATCATAGCAGGAGTGCCATGTTTAGATTTATTTTCTATATGTTCTGTGAAATGCTGCTTTATATATGATGCTATATAGGCCCATTATATCTGATGTTAAACAGGCCCTAGCATTAAACATAATCAATCTTCAAAGCCCCATAGAAAATGATTACATGAAATATATGAGCTAGCAATAGCCAGTAGTTTGTGTACAATTCAAGGTTAAATGTTAATAATAAAAGCAGTTTAAAAAGCAAGAATATGGCCGTCTTGACTACTTTTGTGAGTTGTGTTGAGTTGTTGGCTCATACAGTTCAGATTTATATTTTTTTCACAATCATTACGTCATTTACTTGTGTTAAATCATCTTTTGGCAGAGTTGAACAAGTGCTGAGTGTTTATTATGATTGCCCATTTTAACATTTTTCTTTCATGTTAAATATATTTTCTTTTTAAAAAGGTTCTTTAGAATTTAGATATGAATAATACATTTTAAAAGTGCATGCAAGCTGTAACAAATCATGTAAAAGCAGGTATACTACAACCTGTTTTTTGAATTGTCTTAAAGCACAAAGTTAAAAAATAATCATACAAAAACTTTGTTAAAAAGAGGGTTAAATGCAGATTGTTATTGCTATAGCTCTTATAGTTGGACAAGCACTGCACTAGAGACAAAAGGAGATTGAATATGCATGGGAGAGTATTGTCTGTGCTATAAACAGGATCCAGGCGATGGCAGAGTCACTCATAGTCGCTCTTGCTTGCATCAGACTGATCCTGAAATGAAAGAATAAGAGAGAAGATAAGACTGAGCAGACAGACAGACAGAGAGACAGACAGACAAGTGATGCCTTCAGTGTCTGTGTGAAATATGGACTTGAGGTAGCATGGATCATCACAGACAGTGCAGATAATGAGAGCATCGCCAGATTAAAAAGGAGCTTAGCCTTGTATCTTCTGCTCCAGACACATTGAATGCTCAAAACTTTGAATATGTTGTTAGTTACTTCGTATAAAAGGCAGTGTGTCCCCAACCTCAGTGAATGACAATGCTTATTAAATACTCATCTTATTTAGATTTAAACCAACACCTTCTTTAAATATGCATACATTAACCTCACAGCCAGACACTTTATTATCATGAGGGGGGGAATCTTTCAGTTATTTGATCCCAGTTACAACCTGAGTTAATATATGATTCAAGTTTATAGAATAATTGTGTTTAAATGGTCACTGGCAGTGCAACAATAGCCAAATAACATTTGCTAACCAATCCATGAAAAAAACTTTTCGTTCTAATCCGTCCTGGTGCCAAATAGATCTGAGAGGACACTCAATTATTATTTCCAGCACAACCAAGTATCATCCTCTGATGCAGCTTCCAATTGTCTGTGACTTGATTCATTTGATGTTTGAGTTTGAAGAAAACATCAGAGTCAAAGTCAAACCAAGTATCATGAGTAATGACAGCACTGTGCACGCCACTCTGGGAGCTCCTCTATAAGAACTTTTTCAAAGTATCTACCTGAGGTTTCCAAACTATGGCCCTCAGACCCAATTTTGTCTGTCCCAGTACATTTTACTGTAAATTTAATCAATGTTACCATTTTAAATTGAACAGAATGTCAACACCATATTAAATTGTGAATAAGATTTAAGATTACCAATTTCAAGATGTGTCAAAGGTCCAGTGTCTCTTTCAAAGCTGTGTTAAATGCACCTGTCTGAATAAAGTAATATGTGTAATATATGTTTCAATAGATGACCCTCAGTGGAAAATGCTGATCTATACAGTGAACTGGAGGCTTTATATCTTTATTGTTGAGAGAAAGGAATGAGAAAGACATTGCTATTTAAGTGGACATATAATGCATTATGGATTTAATTGGCTCTTAAACAGGCTTTTTATCACATTGGCCTTAGTATTTCATGTCTCATAAATTAAAATAATGTCTACATTTGGAAAACCTTAGTTGGCACTAGTTTTAATGAAACTTATGTGCAGTGAACACAATTTGAGCACAGAAATGCTCAAAACAAGTCCGGTGATGTTTTATGGACTTAAGGTGCACATGAAACTCCTGGATTCTACCTGTTACGTAACTATCTGGGGTAAATTGAACAACCTTGCAATTAGGATTAATAAAATTAGTGTGAAGTAAAATACAACTCCAGGCATGTTTTTGTGGGGGAACAATGTTTTTTTTTTAAAAGACAGAATAGATAACATTATATAAAGTATTTGTTTTTAGTAAGACAAGGCACATCTGTCATCTTATTTTCAACACAGCATAGACAACCTTTTCAGATCAAATTACTGTTTGTCAAAGGCTTATAAAAAGTGTCTGTAAAGCTTCCTGTTATTGATCTACAGTAATCATCAAGAGACATTTCTTCTTTCATTATCTGGACATATTTTGCTGCTGAAATGTCACCTTGAGTTAAGGATTTAGTAAAGATGTACTAAGAGGATGGGTGAGTCTTATTTGATGCCTGAGAAGAATATAAATGTGAGAGAAAACCACATTGCTTGTGTGAATAAATAAAATCCTCATACAGCAGCACAGGGAGTTCTCTGTTTGATACAAACCGTGCCCTCATGGATCCTGTCTCGGACTTCTGTCTATGTGCCAAAAAAAAGTGTTTTATTCATGACTCTAGCAACACTTGAGGTAAGACAAGGATATTCACAAGGGCGACATGATTCACAACAGGCCCTGCCATTACAAACATGTTTTACACAATGAAACTTCCAATTTATCCGAATGTGCTCAATGATGCTGTCAGAGTGATGGAGAAGAGCAAGTACACAGAGCAACAAGGAGCATCATTGGTAAAGTATTCCTTAGTCTAGAAAATCACCCCGGTATTCAACTGAACCAGAGAAGAGACTGTGAACCATGTGCACTTAAAGAACATATTAGAGTTTGTGGAAGGAACAAAATGGAAAAACACTATCAGAAAAAACTAGTAAAGTAATGATAAACGATTTTACCCGTTTTGAGATGTCGCTTTTAAAAGAGGATGCATTATGCAAAATCATGTTACAATATGATCTCTCTCATCTCCAGATCTTATGATTAGCAGTGCAGTCTTGTCCAAAATCTAGGGATGCACCAAAATGAAAATTTGTGGCTGAAACCGAATAAAAATTAAACACTTGGCTGCATACAGAAACTGAATATCAAATCTGAAGTTTTTTTGTTGTTAAGTTTTTCACTATGTTTTTAATATTGCATAAATAACCTAGAATATTTTTAAACATGTTTTTAAAAGAAAGAAAATGTTTATTTGATATTCTTTAAATATTCCAGTATCCTTTCTAGTAAGTACACCAGTACGTTTTTCATTCATATTAGGCTAGGCCTACAAACAAACCCACAACAAATGATTTATTGTCCTATTGGCACATGTCTTCTTAGTCACAGTAGGTAATAAGCTAATAATGTAAACAGAAGACTAAAGTAAATCTCAATAAGTGTGTGCTTGTAACCTCATACAGCCTGTATAATACAGATACACATCATATTCCAGGCCAGAACACATAATAACAGTACTTTAGCTTCAAAATAAAAAGATAATAATGGTTGATCATCTAAAGCCATGTACTCTATTACCTTCTTTGTGATTACCTCTCCTTTGTGAACACTGCGTCTTTTCAAAGACGTCGGCCACGGACGGTGTGGGCGTGCTGTGACTAGCTTTCCTTTTAGCTGCTGCAGCCATCTCTTCCTCGTACTCAGTATGCTGTTCAGGGTGTTTGGCTTTAAAATTACTAATTAAACCAGTAGTGCTAAACATCTTAGCACAGGAACCCCCTCTAGATATTTTGGTGTAGCATTCATTGCAAACTGCAATTCTTTTCTCACTCTCAGACACTATAAGAGTGCACTCACTCTTGGACTTTAAAACCATGCCCAAGCACGGATCGACAATAAAGCACGACACACTTGTCCAGTGTGAAGGCAATTTGTCCAGTCCCAACCGTGCCCAGGCACGGCACAGTTGGGACTGGACAGTTGGAAGAGGTGGGCCAAAGCTTGGCACAGGCGCTCATGTACAGACACAAGCACAACTTCACTATTCGAGCCCTGTGTGTGAGCTGATGCTCATACAAGGAATACAGTGGATAAACTTCGCTCCAAAACATAAAGCGAATCCGCCCTTACCTTCAATAAAGACTGTGACAGACAGAAGTTTAGCCGCCTCTCGTCTCCGGCTGTCGTTACTGCTCCACACTGTTTTTATATCCATAAACTCGAGGAGGAGACCATATCATAAGAGTACGCACATCTGTCACACTATTTAATAGATATTTCTGCAGCTGGACTTATTTTCTCTGCTAAACGCAATAACACTACTGTGCAACATGTAAACAAACAGCGCTCTGTGATGATGTCATCAGCTGTAGCCCGGTTCGATTGTGCAGGTGTGAGTGCGGAACATAGAACCCTATGTGATTGTGCTTGAGCACGGCACAGTTCTAAAGTCCTAGTGCGCCATAAAATATTTCAACACTGCCAACATTTTGAAGAACACGCCAGATCACCACGTCGCTGCACGTTGTTTGATTGCGTCATAGCGTCACACACCAATTCGTCCTTACTTTTAACTCACTCCACCGAAAGCCAAATGTGGCTTTTTTTTGCAATATTCGGTGCATCCCTACCAAGGTCCTGTCCTTCTTGGCCCCCAAATTTCTTTTAGTATGCATTACCAAATAAAAATGTAATATCCCTCTTTAAACGATCAACAATCTGTAAGGGAGTTTAACTGTAGTTGTACGGGTTAACTGAGGCTAGCGCTACATGCTGGGGGCATTTTCAGGTTTGTAAGAGTTGGAAAATGAAATGGAAATGTGCTTGACAGCAATTGATTGTGGATGCAGGGAGATGGCAGCTCACTCTGCAACTAAGATTCCAAAATAGAAGACACTGCATGACATCAATCCGAGCTCATCTTTGGTCGAATGATGGTTTAAGTTTAATCTTTGTTCCTCAGTGTGAGACCTGCGGACCTGAGCTACAACATAAGATTTTTCTCACTATCAGTAATTTTTCTTTGCAGATGGCCAAAATTGTGCAGTAGACATGTGGCTTTAGGCTTAGGAGATCACACCTGTTTCTGAATGATTGAAAAACTCATTTGAACAAGTTTCAGATGGCACTTGAAACCATTTCCTCCCCTGTGGCATATTGTGTGTGTTATGTGTGATTTGCAGAGGGGGCAGATCTGTAGTGGCATGCGGTGGAGTGACCTACATTATCGTCCTGGTCCTCGTCACTGTCATCGTCGCTGACCACTGGCTTGGCTTTCCCGCGGCTGCTGCGCTTCTTGCCTTTATCGTGGCCACGTGACTCTTTGCTCAGCTTGATCTTAACGCGCATTGACTTGGCTGTGTGGAAGAGAAGAAGAAGCCATGACACGATTAGATGTCTGTTGTACACAAATCAATCAAATAAGTTAGAATCAAGTAAATACACATGACAAAATATTTACATTAAATGAAATGTGTGACACTTGTGCTGACACTCTTTTAACAACTAGTGGGTTTCAGACTCAGGAGCCAGTCATCTGTATTGATTGATAGTGTATTGATAGTTTTCAACATTGCTGGGAGGAAAGTTCCAAATTTACCATGGTGACAAAATGCACACCATAGAAAAGTCAGACTGATATGTTTCTAGAAAAAAATACTGAAAACTACCATGATCCCTTTACTCTCCATAAAATTCTAAAAATAAAAATGTTACCTATATGACATATCTATTAAACATCATAGGCCTAAGCAATGCTGGTTTCCAAAATTGATTTATATTTCTTCGCCCACAATAATCAAAGTTCCAAATGTGAGTGCAGGTAGCTCTATGTTTTCAGACCACATGTCATATTTAGTCTCACCATCAGACTCTGACTCGTCATCCTCATCATCGTCATCTTCGCTGTCATCGTCGCTCTCCTCTTCTTTAGCGATCTTCTGTCTGGCACTTTTGAACACTGACTGAAGCACAATGGAGTCCTCATAAATCTAAATCACAGTACAACACATAAACACAGCATAAGGAGGTAAGCACAGTCTATTAAATGTTCAGCAGGAGAAAATACTGAGAAAACACTGAGCAGTTGCTCTGAATGAATAAATTGGATGAATTTAAAAACAGACAAAGCTGAACCTGAGAGCCTTCGAGGTTGAAGGTCTGGGCGTTGTGACAAAGAAGCATTACGTCCTTCTCCAGGTCTCCCACATTTCTGTATTTATGGTTTCGCACACGCTCCTACAACAAAAACAAGACAGCATTCACTTTCAGTCAGTAAGTAGTTTCTTTTATCTTTGTCGTCATAACAAAAGCTACCTTAATTTTCTTGAAATCCACAGGTTTTCGGATGAGCTCATAGTATTCTGGGAGCTCCTTCCTGGACGGTAACTGGACAAAGACCTCACTGAGCTGTCTTCCTGATCTGTTTAAAGAAGTCAGAAGAGAGTAAGCATTCAAATCAAATGTTTTTGTGGTCTAAAACAAACTGCAGAATCATTAACTATAAGTAACAAAATACGTGAATAAAGTTCTAGCTCCCCTTCCCAAGTAAGTTCACCCAGGATTTAAAAACAGCAGAACAGCTCAATTGTGAACAGCACCATCTCACCGTGATTCCTTTTCATTTATGCACTTTTACACTTTCACAAATGCTATAACACTGCCAGCATGTTGTTGTTTTTTTATTTTTGCTTTAAGCATGTTCCCAGTATAAGTAAATCACAAGTATCAAGACAATTTTTACTTTTACACAGCAAACTCAAATATTACTGTAAAAGATATGGCCTTTTTATTTCAATGCTTACTGAGTAGACATATAGCCGACAGAGAGCAGTGGGGCTTTTTATTTATAAGTACCCCAGGAGTCAGAGATTACAGACTTTCTTTTATTTTTCTTGTACAAATGATTTAACCTTTCACAGAGAATGAATAGAGCAGAAGCTTGTTTCTGGGCTCTCTCTCACGGGCAACATATTAACAAGGCTGTGAGAAACTCAGATGTCCTTGAGTCCTGATCTTTCTGCAGTGCAGATAGAACATGAAAAAGTACAACTAATTTCCCCTGAGTTTTACTGCCTCTTAAATTTTGAGATGGGGAAATGTGTTTTTACTTTTGCTGTTAGCTTTATAAATAAGGCCGACTTATGGAGCCTTTAAAATGCTCTGTCAACAGAATTCAAAATTGTGGAGTCAACCAAATATTCAAAAGAGTGAAAAGGAAACGACTGGAGGCAAACTTCAGTGGAGGCAAAGTTAAAAACTGTCATTGATTAATTATTATTAATCATTGATTGAAGTCAACCTGTTAATGGTTTTAAGTCTATATAGCAAAAAATAAGAAGAATGAGAATGTATTTGTCCAGAAAATTAAAAAAATAAATAAAATCTAGATCAAAATGCAATGCTTCATCAATAATGCAAAATCAATTAATCAATTCATTATAATCTCTTATTATATAAACAAATACTGTGAAATACAATTGGAAATGCTTGGACTCTGATATCACATCACCTAACAGAGTGGTTTTCCTTTGCCCCTTGATGCTACATATTTTGTGACTTTATATGGTTCATTTCAGTTTCTTCATTGAAATCGCATAATGTTCCAGTTCACTTTTGCCTACAGTTACCTCTATTCTTTTAAAGAATTTATTGAAATAAATACATTAGTTATATTTCTGAGACTCTACATTTTAATATTGCATAAACGTAAAATTCACAAGATGTTCTCATTGTGGAAATTCTTATTCAACTTTAAAATAGTTTTGGATGGAATGTACAAAAGTTGTCTAAGTCAGCTTTAGAGGAGACGAGACGAGGACTGTTCACCGAGAGAGGAAAGAATGTGACTTTTGGAACAGCAGGTAGCAGTTTCCTGGAAAAGCTCTGGTATCGCTGTCAGCCAGAGCATACTAGAAGGAATGTAAGAGCACATGTTCTTCCATGCTTACGTTATGTGTGCTTTGAAAATGTGTGAAATGTGCTGGACCAGAGAGTGGAGACCAGCTAACTCATATTCAGTAGTAAGATTTAGGGCAAGATATAAAATTGTAATGTGTATATGCAGGCTCATTATTCAAAGTGACGAGTCTCTCAAACTGCTTCGCAAACAATGGAATAATTGTTTTGCTAATGAGTGTCTCCTGTTTACAAGCGTTAGCCAGGAGTTGAGCAGTGACAGTGTTATCTTGTGGTGCACCTGCAGCACTTCTCAGCTGCTACAGTGGAAGTTTGCAAACACAAAGTAAGGACAGACCACCTCTGAAAGTATCAGCCAAACACTCCTAATGAAGATGACAGACAACCAAATGAGCTCACAGACAACCTACATGAGTCAACAATGAATCCATAACTGTCTGCAAAACAATCTTTGTGCTTTCAAGTCAACACAAGTGAGGTAAAGCTCCCACACAGAAGTATGCAGGTTATATACCAGGACTGCTGCTTTGAAATAACTATGCATGCCAGTTCTCTACTCTTAAATGCAAACTGTTTAATAGCCCTTGGCTATGGGCAGTGGGCACATTATTTGAGTCTCACTACAGCTAAAAAGTTTGAGCCCTCATGAGGTTAGATAAAATGGTGAATAATGGCACAGTGTGAAACTTGACTTGTGGAATGTAAAATTAAGTAAATGCTGAGTGAGGGGCCTTACCCATCTCTGTAGTTGATGACCGTGTCGATAATAGTGTTCATTTGTTTGGTGAGTTTCGGTGGGTTGGGAGAGAATTTCTCAGCTGGTGGGCGCCCACGTCTTTTCTTGGCCTTGGTGCCTCCGTCCTCTCGACCCGAGTCCTTGTCCTGGCGTCTTTTACGTTTGCGCTTCTTCAGTCTGATCTCCTCCTCCATCTCCTCCAGGTTTCCATCCTCAATGGCCTAAAACACATGGCACACTCTATTTTATGTTGAATAATTAACGGTGCACTACGTAACTTTTCTTTACAGCTAACTCCTTGTCTGTATTGATACATTATTGCTTTACCTGCAAAGCTCCACAGTATCAGAGGAAACATGTTTATTTTGCATTTATTGCAGTTAGTAGGGGTGGGCCGAGACACACCTTCCACAAGAAGAGACGGGACATAATATAGGGTCCATAAGAAAAAGACAAGACATTTATGATTTATGTTATTTAATATTTTGTTGTCACTGAAGCTCTGTTTTGTGCAACTACAGCTTCTCATGAAATGTAACTAGCCAGCACGTAACCCTTTTTGTCCAATCCAAAAAAAAAAAAAAAAACATGAGGAAAAATGTAATAAGATCATTTTTTCTCATGTGTGCACAATCTTGTGGCAGTTTTGTCTGGCAAGATTTTGTGGTAAGAGATCTTGTTCCATTCCTGTCTTTATTGCTTGTGGGCATTTCTCATCTCTCCACAGATCAGACCTGTCACTTGATCTGTTGATGTCACCTGTTTGTCTCTATGGAGATAGATAATGCCATACTGTGGAGCATTCTAAGCAACTGAAGCAACATCTTCATGAAGGCAAGCGGGTATCAGACCCTCCATCAGAAAAGTTACATAGTTCACCTTTAACTTCTTGTCAAAAGTAGCACAGTTTGCATGCAATTAGTCTTTGTTTTTTTCAAGTAATAAATGACTGCTGACCCAAACTGTAGTTTGAAAATAACTATGTGATACTGAAACATTAAAACAATGACACAACAAATAGAAATGTTATGACTCTACACAAGACATTCATCTTGATCAGTTATGGCCACATAGTTGTCTCTGAGAAGAATGGTCGCTGTTCATTTTGCAGGTTTAATTGGAACTAGCCTGGATCACACTTGACATGTCTAACACTGGTACCTCATTCTCAAAAACTTTTTGTTCTATTTTTGTTCCCTGGAAACACCTGAGCCACAGTCAATTAAGTGTGCGTGTCACAGAGGAGAGGTTTCTGCAGGGCCTGTGTCACATTGGATTTGCAGTGGGGAAAAGGCTCTCCATCAACATGAGCTGAACATGGACCCCTCTGACCAGTCAATATCATGTATATGGAAAGGTGCAGTTTTTGTCAATAGAGAAAAAAGATAGCCTCGGTTTTGTTATTATATGCTTGCTTTTCTCATGTAGTTTGTTGAGGCTTTTTGTGAATACAGTCAATACGACAACACAAAAGGTGCTATTTAATGACTCAAAACTTGTTGGGGATTGTTTCTGTAAAAAGTAAGTAGAGAGGGTTCGTACTTGAACCATTGTGTTCGGTAAGTAAACAAACAAATACCAAGCCAGACTGGTCTGTCTGTTGTGCCCACAGGACACATGAAAACAATAAAAGCAACTTGTATGAACTGGATACAAGTTTGTCTCAAACTAGTTTATGAAGATAAACTAAATAAATAGGTTTAGAATTGCACTGGTCAGTTCTAGACTCTGGCACTTTACCCGAAGCCACTGCTTCTCTGTCAGAGTGTCGCTGTAGTCCACATCTCTGCGACAGCGTGAGCCTCGTCCAAACATCTTCTCTTCCTCCTCTTCATATGTGAGACGCTCCACCTCAGCATCGTCTTTGATAATCCAAGATGGCAGCTCATCCTCCTCCATCAGACGTGGTTTACGTTTCGGGTTTCGGGAATCTTCTCTGCGTCGGTCCATGTCCATGCGCTGCAAACACAAATACAGTGTTAGGGGCAAAGACAACACAGGCTTGGCCCTTTTCACTTTCAGCAAATGAGAAAAATAATGTAGTCTGATTTAGAGGCTACTACAGAATATTTCACTCATAATTAGCAGGTGCCAGGTGGATTAAGGAGGTATTATACTCACCTCAGGAATGTAATGCTCAATGAGTACAGAAAATAATCTCAGAAGTTTCAGAACACAAACACTCACCATGAATAGCTCAAACTCATCCTCATTGCGGGCAATCATCTGGTTAAGAGTTTCATCATCAGGCACTTCGTCTTCCTCCTAAAGTTTTAGTGTATCAAAAAGAAGTTAGAAAAAGATCTGCTTACAGGATGCATCCACTCATATATAAATTGAGGAATGTAATATACTGACTGCTGGACTGAAACACTTTGCAAAGTAACTGATCATGATTCTGTCTGGGGATTTTCATCTTGAAGAACATAAAATGGTGAGACACAGCTCTGTGTGTACCTCGTTTTGCTCCTCGTGCTCCAGGATGGCCTGCAGGAAGACACGGCGCTCGTGGCTGGATGACTTCTGGTCAAACATGCCGGCCTGGATCACCTTTTGATCCACATTCAGCTTGTATTTGGCAGCGGCCAGGATTTTCTCCTCCACACTGTTGACAGAGCACAGTCGGAGCACACGCACTTCATTCTGCTGACCAATGCGATGTGCTCGGTCCTGAGCCTGAAGGTCCTACAGGCAGAAAATAAAAGAAATATAAGAATAAACCATGTAGACTATGGTCAAATAAATAGAAGACAAAATTCAATTATTTCCTTGTTGTTGTAACTTGTTTGCTACTTTCGCAATATAATATCATACTTTCCCCCCTCGATAGTCCTATCTGACTGATCTCTTTTCCTGAGAAAGACCAACAAAACAAATAACTCAAAAGCATGTGTTTTAAAACTGTAAAACTAACATCTTAAGTGGACCTGTAAAAAGAGTCCACACATAATACTACTGAAGCAGAGGAGAGACCTGGTGTGGGTTCCAGTCACTGTCAAAGATGACGACAGTGTCAGCAGCCTGCAGGTTCAGGCCCAGACCTCCAGCCCGAGTACTCAGCAGGAAGATGAAATACTGCGATCCCTCCTCATTAAACTTCTTCAGAAGCATGCCTCTGTCCTCAGACTTTGTGGTCCCTGTGACACAAGAGACAAAACCAGCAATGACCTAAGCTTTTCTCATTATTCAGACTGCTACCACTGTGTAAGAACTGTTCACTCACCATCCAGTCTCAAATACTGGAAGTTTCTGTAGCTGAAGTAGTCCTCCATTATGGTCATCAGTGTGGTCATCTGGCAAAACAGTAGAACTCTGTGGCCGGTGGCTTGTAACTTTGGCAAGATCCGGTCAAGAAGCTCAAACTTCCCAGAAGCTCGATAAAGATCAGGACTGTAATATAGTAAAATAATTAATACTTTAAACAAACTGTTCATCAGTAATAACAACAATGTAATAATAAAGAAGAAGAATACATTCATTCTTACCCACTAATGATTCCATTGGGGTAGCCCAAGTGCTCAGCAAAAGATTCCTAAAAAAGATGTTTGTACGGTTTGTATAAGCTTGTAAAAACATATAAGCCTATATAATAATCATATTCAAAAGGAGATGTGTAAAGATTCAGAAGCAGATATAATACAGCAGTGAGTTAAAAGGTGGAAAGACAAGTCTCATCACATTACATGAACAGTAATGTATATTAAGCAGAGTAATGTATGTTGTGTACAGTAAAATAATGTCTGTTCACCTCAATATGCTGGAACATGTACGGATGATTGCAGATCTTTTTCAGTTGCATGATGGTATTCATTAAAGTCTTAGCTCCACCTTTTCCCTATAACATTTCAAAAATATATTAAATTTTTTTTTTAAAAACAATGTTCTCAGGTTCTCAAATGCACAGAATGTCCCTGTAACAACAAAACATTTCAACAACCCAAAGAAGAGAGAGGAAGTGAAAGGTCTAATTGTATTCACCTTCTTGTCTTTCTCTGAGCCATCAGTGAGCAGAATGCCTTTTTGCATGTGGCGATACAAAACCTTCTGGATTGCCGACATGTCACATTTAATGACATATTCCACCTATAAAAGCAGAGTGAACATTTGAAAAGGTTATAGTTATTGAAAGAATCATGTGTGTACTGTAAAGATCAGGGCTACATTAAAAACAAAACCATGCCCCCCAGGAATGCTTTATATCCTGCACTTATATTTCTGATAGCCAGTAGAAGAACAGTACTGTGCTACAGAAATAAAGAAAACAGCAGGGCTCCTCTGTGGCTCCTTTGTTAATTAATTGTGGAAAATACTTGAATCTTGCCAGATGTGTGCTTTGTTTATTGTTGCTTGTGTGCTTCACACAAGAGGCTGCTTCATTGTTCATTAACACTTACAGCTGCATATGTGTCAGCACTATTCAATTGATTATGTTACCTAAGAGTACATTTTCTTGCCTCACAGTATACAAGTACAGTCATCAAGTACAGTCTCTAACTGGGGGTAAAAGCACCATAAACTGACCACACTGGCTATAGAACTGAAATGGTAGTTCTATTTCATCAATCCTGACCAAAAGTAAAAGCCCTGACTTTTTTGTGGTCATCCAACTAAATACGAAATTTTAGTTTGTCTGAGAGCAAACCTTTTCTGGTAGTTGAGACTCCACTTCTTTCTTGAGCCTGCGGAGTAGGAAGGGGCGCAGCACTTTGTGCAGACGACGAATGATCAGGATGGTCTCCTCTTCATTCAGATCAACCTAAAAACATGATATGATGCTTAATACAATGCAAACATTTTAGCTGGTCTAAGTGGTACCTACCCGCTCTCCTGTCATTGCAAATGGGGCATTAAACCACTGCTCAAAGGTGCTGCAGCTCTTGAAGATGGTGGGCAGCAGGAAGTTGAGCAGTGCCCAGAGTTCAGGCAGCTTGTTCTGGAGGGGCGTGCCTGTCAGGAGGATGCGCCGTGGTGCCACATAGTGAGTGTTAAGCACCTGGGTCAGTTTACAGTGATGGTTCTTCATGCGGTGGCCTTCATCCACTATCATGTACTTCCAACGGATCTATTCACAAATCGGAAAATAAATGTTCAATATGCTATGCAGTAGGAAAATCTTCCAAATATGGATAAAATCCTGTCACTTTTGTGTGTGAGAAATATGGGTTTTGCAAATACAATGCAACACAACAAACAATGTTCCCTTTACTCACCTTGGCAAGAATATGCTTGTCCTTGATTATATATTCATAAGTGGTCAGTAGAACATTGAATTTCCCACTGCGGAGCTGTGGCACCAGTCCGCGGCGTAAAGCAGGTGTGCCCTTTCATTATATTAAACAATTAAAAGTCAGACAAAGCAATCAGCATTATTTTAACAAGAATCAGCAGGCAGTTTTACCTTGTAGGCAATTTTAACAATTGATGGAGCCCACTTGTCAAGCTCATAAACCCAATTTGACAGAGTGCTGAAATGAGGACAAAAGATATTAAATGTGCATGAAAAAACAAGTTAATCCAGGTTAATTCAGAACAATCCACTGGCCCTCGTGAATGAAAAGCTTTTGGACATAACAAATAAAGCCACTTGAAGCACTGCATTTAAAGGGAGCCAGGGGGCCTCATTCATTAACTTTTTCTTTAAAAATGTGACTTCCACTTTAAGAAGATGCTGAGAGAACTCTGCGCCAGATTCACAAAGTGTTCTTAAGCAACCAAATTCCTTAAGTGACAGTTGCACCTAATTCACCAACACTCAGCTACAAACACCTCCACGCTCATTTAAATTTCATTTACATGGGAAATTAATATGTGCTTGGTTAGAAACACTCTCTTAACTTCCATATTTGGCAGTATGCATTTGGCATTGCTAACTTTCCATTTGGAATGTGGTGGCTAGCTCGTTAGCTATGTCCATTTATATATACAGTCTATGATAGTTACTTTGCACTTAAACTAGAACTACACTATGAGCAAATTAATTACAGACAATAACCACCTCCTATGTAACTGGAGGTGCAGTGACACAATAAAAATATTGCAATAGAAACATCTTGTAGTACAGAATTAAAGGCTTCTACTATTTTTGCATATTTCAAGGTTTCATTTTCCATTATTCACATAGCAATTTTCAAACAACAATGCTTTTTGGGTTTTATTTACTTGGGAGTTGAGATTATGTCCACAGTGGTGAATTTTAGTGTATTATCACAAGCAGGTCTATGCGATGAAGACACTGAAGTCTCTCTCCTATTCTGAGTACTGTGTTATCTACAGCCGGCCTATGCCTCTTTGACAAATGACCGTATTTCAGCCCATCACGGGAATAGTATGCAGGTGAAAATGTATTTTAGGGAGTCATAAGAGCACGCGATAACATTGATGATGAATGTTGGGTGATGAGTACTCACGAAAGGGGGACTATGATCAGATATGGCCCGTTGAGCCTCTTGTATTCCATAAGGTAGGTGATAAGGCCAATGGTTTGGATGGTTTTGCCCAGGCCCATCTCATCAGCCAAGATACCGTTCAGATTGTTATTGTACAGGGACACCAGCCACTCTAAGCCCTGGATCTGAAAACATAGGAAATAAAATGGTTCTGAATAAAGACACAAGTAAAAACAATATAATGTATAATGTGTACAGTTCTACAGTGACACATCACTTCAGCAGTTTTTTTAATGGTGTTCAGTCATATTACTAGCCAAAAATACATGTGCATGTTTTTGTATTTTAAAGCTACACCTTTAAGAAGTGTTTTCTGAGTGCTCCTGCAAGTGATTTTAATTGTCACGGTGGCATTTTATAGCCTGTCAAAAAGCAGACTCATGTACGGTTTGGGAAAAGTAATTGCAGGGACAGTACACAGAAAAGGGCATAAACTCACTACCAGCAGAAAATTGGGAATGCCAACCAATTAACAGCAGCAGCCAAACATAAAAAACACATTTTGGAGAATAATAGTCACTTCAACAAACTTCAAGAAAACAGTATTCAATGTCAGAAAAGCAAAAAGCAATATTTGATATGTATGTACGTTGTTCAACAATTGACCCAATTATATGGAGCCGAAATTTCTCCGTCTCCTAATGGAGTAGCCTCCATACCTCATTTAAACACACCATCTATTAGAAGTGTTCCATTGTGGGCTCATTAGAGGACCACATAAAAGAAGTAGAAATTTATTTTTAAGTAGAAATTCACCTTGTTTCTTGGTGTGTGTGTTTTCTTTTTACCTCCATCATTGTATCTGAAAACTAAGTATTAAAACGAGAAATGTGGGAGTTTTGCACAATTGTAATATCTCAACTATTAATTTCAAATTCCCCAAGGATTATTTCATATTTTTCTGCTGAATGTATAATGCTTGTCAAACAACTTTCCACAACAATAAAAGTCATATTTGTCCCAACATTGTTTTCTATTGAAAAAAATAGTTTGGCAGGATTACGATGCTAAATTGTAACTGAATGTACTTCTGCCTCCTTAAAAGGCACTGTACCTGTTTTTTACATTTACACTTAAAAACATGAAAAACAGAAATGGTTATTTTCAACTACCACAATTAGTAGTAGTGCTTTTCACAACTTTCAGAGGCCAAAGTGGAGTTCTGCTATCATGGTAACAGTAACAACTGTTTATAGAATATATCTATCCTGCCTGGGTCAAGACAAATTTTGCGCAAATATATTTGGCTACAGACCTTTTAACTTACGGTACCTAATAATTCGAGATTGCCATTTACAATTACTTATCTTTGCAGAAGGTACAAGATTTTCTTGACCTTTTAGGATATAATTTCATGTGTCAGTTCCTTTTAGACAATCACTTAAAGACATTTATCTTCTCATCAGTTACATATTTATACTATCCTACCATTTCATTTTCTCATTAAACAGGAGACGCATGTCAAAATGTGCAGACTGCATTCAAAATACTACAGGGCCACAGGACTCTGAAAATATGATAAAAGTGAATGTGAAATGATTTATTAACATTAGGATCTGTGGCTGGGGTTTGAGAGTGTCAGAGCCATTACAGACCCACTACAGAGCCCGAGGCAACCATTACAATGAGCAATGAGCTTCACCAAGAGACTTTCCATTAGGATTAAGCAGGCCATGTCTACCTCTGAATACCTCAGAACTCTTCTTTTATGTGGTCAGTTATATACTTGCACTCAGATAATTTAACAGTCTACAGCTCTACTGAACCAACCCAAGAGAATATAATCATAAAAAATTAAGCTAATTACCTGGTACTGTTTGAGTGTACCGTTGACTAGCAGAGAGGACTGCTTGTCCACTTTCTCAGTCACGGCATGGGCCACACCGTAGTAGGACTGGGAGCAAGTAGTTCCAGTATCAACACTGTACTCATCATCCACATCCTGCTTGGCTGACCTGAATATAAATAACACAAAGATTACTTTTAGACTACTGTGTCGTTAGAGCATATTTAACTTAAGGAAAAGTGACACTGTACTCTATAATATTCTTGGCATTTTTCACAGACACATCATCTCCATCAACTTTCTTCTTTTCCTCTCCTTCTCCTTTGGATGCCTCCTCGTCCTCCTTGTAAGGCAGCAAATAAATGTGTTACTATGTTATACCCAACAGCAATGAACTGAACATAAAGTAGCCTTAGAAACATGCCATGACACATGTAGCTACAGCCCTCTAGTGGTTGATCTATTATATTTGTAATACAGTGTACTCATTTTTTTCTTAATTTAATTAATATGGTTCTAAAATAAAGGAAATTCCTCTCTTTAGATTTGAGGAAATTTCACTGACCTCTTCTTCAAATTCAGAGCCACTCTCTTCACTGTCTGAACGTGGTGCAACTTCATAACTAATGAGAAGACAAAATTAATATACTGTCAAATGCAGATTTATGGAAAATTGGTGTTGTTAGAAAGTTCACAAAAACTTACCCAGGATTCATTTCAAGCCAGGCCTCAAGTTGGCTAGACTTTGGAGCATCTGTTCCCTGCAAAACCTTCCCTGTCTCTGTTTGAATAACTTTGACAGGAAGCTCACTCATCTGGCTGCTCTCATCCATGGGCTGCACCATGAGAAAAGAAATCATCCAGCAGAGAATTATATGGACATTTACCCCATCAACTATTAAAATACAACACTAATTTACACCACTAATATCAAATCTTTCAAATCCCAATTACAAAACTAGAGAACAAATAGTTTGAAATGTACATTATGATGTTACCTCTCCATCTGGTCCAATGGCACTGGTGCCTTCAGCTTCTCCATCAACTTTCTACAAAAGACAAAAACAGGTCAACACACACACACACACATGCACGTATGCACACCTCATTAACCTGTTAAACAATACCACCACCATTCAGGTGACCAAAAGAAGATTTAAAAGTTAGAATGCACAATACAAAGGTCAAGGATTTTAGTGTTGAGCTGTTTCAAATGCTCTATTCAAGTGCTCTATTCTCTAATGTGTGTAATGTTAGATACCTTCTTTTTCTTTTTTTTCTTCTTCTTTTCCTTGGCAGCTTGAGCTGCTTTATGTTCATACACCAGAGTGGTGAGATTAGCAACGTATTCATCAGTCTGCTGCAGCAAGTAGGCCAGACGTTTGTCTTTTTTTTGGTCAATTAATTTTCTGTAGCCTTCTTCATCTTCTGCCTGAGAGGTCACAGATAAAGGACGTCATTATTATTTACACAGCGCCTTCACTAGTCAGGGCTTTGATGTGTTTTTTTCTTACTCACCATAAGTCTCCTCATTCTCTCTTTCTCAATCCTTTCTGTCTCCTTCTTCTGTTCTCTCTCCGTGTTGGTGTGCCATGTGGCAATCGCTCGGGTGAGTTTCTGGATTTTACCAGAGACTGACCTGTGGTATTCTTTAAAGTCCTTTGCATGCTGAAGGATGCTGTTCAGATACTCCTGCAACATACAGTTTGAGTTTAAAAACAATGCATTTAATACTACTAATAAAAACATGTTCATGAGTGGTTTTACCTGGTGTTTTTGCCTGCGTTTCTTCTCTTGTTCCAGTTTCTGCTGCTTCTCCAGTTTCTCTGTCATTCGTGCCTCCCTCAATGTCTGCCTCTTACTTCGTCTGTAGGCCTTCGAGTTGAGAGCCGTCTCCAGGGTCGTGTCTCGTCTCATGCAAGCCACAACATCTTGTCTCAGCTAAAATTGACATGTGTTACAGGGATTATTGTTTTCCTAATTCATCATTTTGTTATTTAATTTTGAGTTATGGAGAAATTGATTTGCTTTGACTTGTACCTGGCGCTGAAAGTTGAGCAGACGCAGTGCTTTGAGCTCCACAGTAGCTTTAGTTCTTAAATCAGGAGGCAAAGAGCCTGGCAGACTTTCTAGTTCCTGTATACGATGAGCTATCCTTGCCTGTAGTCTTAAAGAAAAGTTTAGCAAAATGTTATTACAGCCTGTCAGTGCAAAAGATCTTCATATGCTATGGGAGTGCTATGTTGGTATGTACGCGCACAAATACAAGTATACATTACAGTACTTCCCAGTAGAAAATGTGAATAAATGTCAAATTCAACACAGTTCTGATTTTGTAAGTAACGACAACTAATCAGATATTTCATAGCACTAATTATAAATGTTCGCACTGTGAAGCAACTTGTAACTAAACAGTGCTTCATGAACTGAACTGAGCAGGTGTGGGTCAGGTGTGGGCCAGGAGTGGGCCATCAGGGGAAGGTCAAACCTGAACTCATGTGAATGTGTCCAAAGAAGGATTACCACAATCCTCATTGAATGTGCTGTTCTAACTGCTTTACTTTTCCAGGGTTGCCACAACTTGCCACAGCTCATTGCACAAAGTGCCTCACTGACACAACAAAAAATAAACATGGTTAAAAGATACCTGTACTCTCTTTCTTGTAGTATTCCCACTGGATCCAAGCCTTGGGGCTTCTGGATTGGGGTGACGCGGTTTTGTTTCTGTTGCATCTGCAGCATAGGAGACACTGGTTGTGCGGAAGGCTGCTGGGGGGTCACTGAGCTGCCTGGTATGGGTCCAGGTGCACCAGGGCCCTGAGGGGGGGCAGGAGATGGCCTCCCACCAGCAGCTGGAGTCAGGTGCTTTTGAGGGGTGCTCTGACTATCCCCACTCTGACCTGGATATCAAGTATTTTTGTCAAATGAAAACATAAATATTGTAAGCACAAGAAGAAAAACTCAACAACTGCCATTTTTACATGATTATTTACAAAGCATTATTACTATACTATTTAATATTTAAAAATTAAATAAATATCAGCATCAGAAGTAGTAGTAGTAGTAGTAGTCCTGGTAGCAATACTCTTATCACTAGTGTCATACATCCCAGCTAGTTCATGAAAGATACTCATATTGAATAAGTATGATCATCACAAACTTACCCTCAGGCCAAGTCTTTGGGACTGCACTCTGGCTATGTCCCTGCATTGCTGGTGTGGCACAAGGACTTGACTGTGGACCACACATAGGTGGAACACCCATTCCTAACAATAAACAAAAATTTGTCAAGACCTTTTTGACAGAAATGTGGTTTTGTAAAAAAAAACAACTTACTATTAACTTACTAATACCTGATCTGTTATAAGGACTAGATCCAGGTGCCTGTTGTGGCTGCTGTTGTTGTGGCTGTTGTTGCATTGTGGGAAGGCATCTCTTGCCCTGAACTGCCAACTGAAGGTTTTCAGGCAAGGGCTGCCCTCGTCCCAAGATTTTATAGGCAAGAATCTGAGCTCGCAGCTGCTGGAGCTGAACTGGACTGAAAGCAGAGGGTCCACGGCCTGGCTGACCCATGCCCGTCATGTTTGGCCCCATATTTCCCTGGGGTTCCATAGACATTAGAGGGCCAGATTGTGAAGGAGGAATATGAGGAGGTGTGGGGCCTCCACTACCTCCTGACATAGGACTGGAAGCATGTTCATGAACTCCCATGGGTGATGGATGGGGTGACATGTATCCTGAATTATACAAAAGAATAAAAATATTTAATTGGAAAAATATAAGAGCAAAAAGTTCTATATGGTAATATGGTTCTGAATGATCATGCTCAGATGGATGATATTTTGTCTATTGACTAATAGACTTCATACCTTGGCTATGTGGATCCATTGGACTCTGTGGAGGTCCCATACCACTATGCAGAGATCTCATTCCAACATTTTTCATGTGACCAAAGTGCATTGGATCAGCCATGGGCTTGTCACTGATTCCCTCCATGGGCTGTGAAAACACAATTGCAATCAGAATACCTTATCCATTTAGGTTAAATCCATCTCATGTTTTGAATCAGGAGGCAAACCTATCTAATACACCACATTATTACACGTTTGTTACCTTGTGCATCCCGTACATGCCATCTTGAGAGTACTCTCCCTGGCTTTGAATACCATGTGGAGCATTGGGCGTCCCTGGGCCGGGGCTAGGTCCCATCATGCTGTGGACAGAACCTGGGGAGGGGTCTGGCCCTGGGGACAGCCCGGCCCCTGGGGAGGGGCCAGCATGGGACATTCCACCTGTTGTGTCGGGATGGCTGGACATCTACTGAACAGCCAAACAGATGGCAGCCAGCTGCAAGTACAAGTGAAAGTCACAAATACATCAATACATGTTGCTTAGTACTGCTTATATCACCAAAACAGCTACAATCTAATCATATATGTAAGATATCTAAATAATAAATTATATTTTTAGCATTAATAGAAGACAGATGCAATGCATGATAACCGTTGTGATTTCAACACAGATAATGTTTCAAAAATGGTTAGGTTGCCATCAGAGTTGTGCTCGTTGCGTAAAATATCCACTAGTTGTTATTCTGATGATGATGATGTACAGTGACATGTGCCTACGGGAATGATTCAGAGCACAACGTTATAAAGCTGTCACACAAAATAGCGGACCTTGCTCTCGTTAGCATTGTGCGCGACAAGCTTCGAAAGGAAGTGAATCTGATTGGGTCGTGGCTTCTGCCGAACTGGTGGCCCATCACATTTTACGAACAAAATCTAAGTTTGGCTTCAAGTACAGGTGGTAACCACTAAGCTGGTGAATTTAAAGGCTTGTTAGCAAATTAGAACTAACATCTGTCTCCTGTGTTGCCACTGACAGCGGCAGCAAGAGGTTAGCTCAGCTGTCTGATTTTCTCGACCGTTCGGGAACTTCGCGCTAGCTTTAGCTAACCCCACGGCTAGTGGATGTAGGTTAGCATAACAAGCTACCCTGCATGCTAATGGATGGCGTTGGCTGTTTTCAACTCCTGCCAGTGCCTAAATAAGGAAGTTTGCTTACTCAGTAGAAAAACATATAATTACTATATAATTGCGAATTATAAAGGTCATGGCTATTGATTTACCTTTAAGCAGGCGTGAACCCAACTAGCTGTCAATATAAAATGTTTCCCCAAAATATGACTGCTCCCCACAAGTTCACTCCCCCTCCGTGTTGTTTGCTGACATGTTAAATTATTTTTTGTCTGACTCCTCTGATTTGTCAAAGTCACCGGAAATCCCGCCTTATCTCCAGGACGATTGGCCGTATCAGATGTCAATCATCTTGTACTTTTCTTCAGTCTTGGGTGTGTAAAGATCGTAGACTGTATTTCTCATAACTTTGGACATATTCCTATTCTCCGAGTGCTGTGATTTTGCATTTTGCATTATGGCAGAATTAAAAGAAATGGGCCCTAATGATGAAACTAACTTTTTGCATTCCTATACACTGCAATTGTAATGAGTGGAAGTTATCTGCTAAGTAATGTGTAAGTGCCCACAAGCTTCATTGTTACTAGCAGGTCAGTGGAGCCTAGATTTTGAATTCGTTTCCAAAAATATGATATCAAAAATTAGCACGTGTAAGCCATCTTGAAAACTGTGCTGGATAGCGGTCATTTATGCCATAGAAGAAAATACAGATCCCTGATCTACTGTGGCTTTACTCTTGTGGGTGTCGTACACGTTGGTCAGCACAAGGTGGCAGCATTAAGCTAGTTTTCAACCAGTAGGCCCTGGTCTACCGATTTAATTTGTCCATCAGCAATCTTCACCTTCAGGGTGATAAAACTCAAACTCAATTTTCATAGCCTACCTCATCCTGACTATTTCTGATAGATTATAGTGATACTATATCTCGTCTCCTCAAAAGAGCAGTAGGCAACATGCAAACCATGTAATCTAATATGACCGGGCTTATTTGCATTCTTGTTATGACACTGGAAACTTGGTAAGTTTTCTTTATGAAAAATAAACTGCTTTTACTAGGCATGTGTTAGTTTATTCAGTGTTGTCAGTTTGCTTCAAATTTTCCTAGAATCCTTTTACAACAGGCTATAAGCTATCACACACATACTAGTAGATCTGCCTGCAACCATGGGCTAGGTTTAAAAGTCATTCAGTTAGGCTATTTAAATTGATTAAGCCATAATAGGCCTTCTGTACTCACCTCATGCCTTTGTAGCTCCAAAGAGATGCACACAGGGTTCCTGGATGTAAATTTTATCCAAATAAACACAATTAGCTTAGTGGTTGAGACCACTGCAGCCTTATATTTAGTGAGCCAGGAAAGAGCATGGCCACAGTCATTTGGCTGTGAAAAGAACAGTGGTTGTGGCTTCCATTGACCTTGAAGCCTCAGTACTGGCTGCAGTGCATCATGACATCTTGAGTGAGTAATTAAGGTGAAAAGGAACAGATGAAAATTGTCATTATATATCATTCTGAGATCAGAGCAACAAGCTTTTAACGTATCAATACCTAAAAGTCCTATGTCTTATCGCCTAAACAAAATCAAATAGTAATCATAATATTAATAATTTACAAAGTATGTCTCATGATTTCAAAATTATTCTGGTATTATGACTGAAACAGGCGTACACCATCATTAGAGTCATATTATTTAGGCCTAAATAATGACCAAATGGAACAATAAATGGCACACTATCTTTATGTTTTTACTCCTTTGGCACTGAGCCATGTGCACAGAGGTACTCTTTATGTTTAGTTTTACATGAGTCACATTTCAGGTGACATGTTTGTTTTTCACTATGTTATTTGATAGCATACTTTGAATATTCCTTACATTGCGGTCTATTTATTCTATTTCAGTGGCAGACTAGGGACAAATATTAGAGGGAAAGGCTTAATCTTTTCTTGAACTGGTTTGATTTTTATTTATTTTTTTTAGACATTAAATACATTTTTGCATTAATTCTAGTTATTTTATATTCCATTATTTTACACAATTCCACTTTGTAGGGTGATCAAAAATGCTACCCAGATGCTAATCAATACTAAATTTGGTATTGAAACCATAGCCTAATTATATTTAGAGCCTATTTGTACAATATTGAACAAATTATTTAAATAGGAGCTTTCCTGAAAAAAATTTGTTTGACCTTGATTTATATCACAACTAATATAAGACGACATATTTTCCAAACAATTTATAATTGTAGTATCAATTACCAAGTATTAACCATTTTCTATGTATCAAAATCATATTCTGACCATTTTTGTTCACTTTGAAATTATAATTGAAACAAACAGGCATTTGATATAAGACCCAATATGTGAGTAGTTTTCACTTTCTATAGCTCCCATATTCCTTAACTTCTGATTTAAGTTTATCATATCTCTGATGAAAGAGGCTTGGTCAGATTTACAGTCAGATGTGGTATGCCCTTCTCCATGCAGCGATTGAGCCATCCCGGGGGAGCAGTGTCCGGTCAGGAGCAGTCCGGCTGTGAGATGTTTTTCCAAGATGCTGCTGGGGTCATGCAGGAGGCGCAGAAGAGAGGAAATGCTGTCAGGGAACGTCTCTTTGTAGTTGCCTTTGTTGCAGGTGCTCTGCCATTCATTGTTAAAGTGTACTGTTTAATATTACAGCCATTCTGACATCTGCTGCCCCTGACTCGACCAGGGCAGCATATATGAGCAGAACTACAGTGAGCAATGGCTGCATTTAAATCAAGTCATTTATGCTCGAGGCCTTTAGTCGTTATCTGTGATTTGAAGATGTGAATTTGGTCATATGAGTTTTGTGAATAGAAATTTGTTGCCAAAATCTGTTGAGTACAAACAGGAAAAAAAAAACACAAAATACAAATAATGCATGATTTCAAACGCATTTCAGCAAAAGTGCAATATAATAATAAAAAAAGAACATGTATATTTTAAATTCAAATGTTAATTACTAATTCCAATTGTATTATTACCATTTATATTTTTGCTCTTTGTTATTGCAATATATTGTGATATGTGAGCTACCATGGCAAAATAACTTCCCTTGTGGATCAATAAAGTTTGTCAATCAAAGAATGTATGACACATTATTATTAATTTAATTCCTTAAAAAAATAACATATTTGTCTGTATGGCTGGTTCAATCCATTTGCAATAATATTACACTTTTAAAAACTCCTATAATATTGCTTGAAATGAATACTGTCAAACTAATTGTTAGCCTATGAGAAATAGAGTTGTGACTGTCTGGAATTGGATGAAAGATGTGAAACTGTGCATAATGCTTAACTTGGTCTCTTAACTTAATGTCCTCCCATTTTCCCTTCAGATTGTAGCAGAGGTGGAAAGTGTGAAGCTGGCATATGTTTCGGTCTTGTCACAGTGAATCTCTGCTTCTTTGGAGATGAGGTCAGAGCCTGAATTTCTGCCCACCATCAGAGCCCTCTTCAATGAGCATGTGTTAAATGTTAGGACCATCGCAGACCACTACAGCTTCAGAAACATGTGGCTGTGGGCTCTTTAAGTGTTGGAAAGGACAATATGTCAGACTCTATTTGCACTATATGTCTGTTAGGGCAGGGCTCTTTGAACTGCGGCTGGAAAAGAGATGGTAAAGCATGGTATGTGTGTAATGGTCATGCTATGACTAATTGCTTGTTTCCACACAGGACAATAACTACTACAACTTAAGTCTTCTCCAGGGGTGGTACTGGTACACTCAAAATATGTACTCCGGTGAAAGTACTTTTACAGTTTAGTTGGCGAATATAAGGCAGATATAGATATTACTAGCCAGATGGAAGTTAGGCAACAAATGGTTATAATTAAAAAGAATGTATTTGTACATATATTACTTTATATTTAGTATTTTGACGTATATGGCCACTTTTAATTGTAACATTTTGAGTTCTTTTTCTGCTGTTTCCCCTCTGGCTCGACCTGCTTCCAATATTACTGAGCATAATTTTTTATTTACCATTTCTTCTCTTTATTCATCATTTCAGAGGTCAAAAGCATCTCAACACTGAAAATTGTAATAACTATTATTATTAGTGACACTTGAATTGTTTTGTGTACTGTGTTATGTATGTTTAAGAATTGTAGTTTCTTTTTTTTTTCTGACATCATTTTAATATATTTAACATAACAGCCCATAAGCTGCTGAAGTGTTTCAAAAGGCCTCATGCATAGAGCCTTTACTGTAGAAATATTTACTTCCCATTCCCATTATAGTATATTACTTTTTTCTACATAATATAATATACAATTATATTAACAAACAAATATTCTCCTTATTAGTTTGGCCATGACAATTATCTGGTGTGTGTTCATGCCTTTAACAGTGCTTGAACTTTAAGTGGTTTTAAAGTAGGGGTCAGAGGTCGAACTTTAACATACTCGGGGTATGTAGCAGCACCATGTGTTTCGGAAAACATTTTGGTGACATCTTCTTTGTTGCCGGGTGTTTCCTTTTGCTAAAGCGGCTGTAAAATGCTTCAAAGCTTCTTAATCAGTAACACAAAAATGCCAATTTTAAAGCAGTATTTAGCTTAATTTTTCTAAACACAATTATTCAATAGAATTTGAATGTATATTGCTCGGGGGTGAATGCTTTACTCTAACAAATAGTTCTTACTTTTGAAGAAGTAAGAACAATTTTTTTTTCTTCTTCAAAAATGGCAGTGTTAAAATTCCAGAACAAATATAAATCAATTTAATTAATAATGATATAAAATGGAAAAAAAATCCTAATAATATCTTTGAAACACTTTATGAATTATACAACTAGAGGGAGCCAGGGTTGCTCGTGCGTTAAAACAATATCAGTAGAAACAGCAGTACCTGAGGTGCACTTCACACACTTTGTCTTTCAAAGAGAGGGGTAGGGCTGCTTTGTGAAACCACACAATGACAAAAACTACTTTGAGTTTGATTTTTACTTTGTGTATAGGTTGCATTCACATACTGGAATTTGATGGTTGATTTGATTTTCGATGGAGGGCAGAGATCTATATAACTCTATGGGTGATTCACTGTTTTTGAAAGACATTTTAAATCCATCATCATTATTTGTTAGGGATATGCACCACAAACCTGCCACATTAATCTTCTGGCTTAAAGTCCTTTCAACTGACAACAATCATGCCTTTAGGCTGAATAATGGCACCACTTTCTGAAGTTGTGAAAAAAATATTTCACTTTATTTAATCCTTTACTGGTGCAGAAAACATTGAACTTTGTGCCATTTATTCCTATGGATCGACCTAGTAATTGCAGCAATATTAACCATAAACAAGATCAACTAATCTGCCTGTAATGCAGTTTCCGCTTGAACTATAGGCAACCTATAAGACTGATATCACATGAACGCAACCTATTCTGCTTATAGGCAGTAAACATGTATTTCTACTACTTTGATTAATATTCTGCATTATTTCATTCATGCTTTAGTAATTTTTTTTTCATTGTTAGCTGAAGCAATTGAAAACTTCAAACTTGCACAAATGTCAAACAAAATATTGCAGCAAAAGATTGCAGTGTCATATATTGCATACATGTGTCAACATGCATACAGCTCACTATATTAGGGTATGTAAGCTGTTTGCCATTGGACATTTTCAGAACTTAAGCCATTACTAAGGCAATGACAGACATGCTTTTGACAAGAGGGATAATGTGCTGTCTAAAGATCCCCCTTCATCTTTCCACCAAAGGCTCAGCACTCACTTAATAAGAACAATGTATGTTTTAAGTATTTATTGTGAATCTAGCACTGTGGTATTCTGCTCTTCAAACTTAAAGCAACAACATTCTAGAAAACTAACACAAGATTTCTGTTCTCACAAAGAAGATGTCAAAGCGCCCCACCTCTCCTCTCAAACTTTTCATACAAAATCCCTGCAATCTTTTCTTTGCAGTCAAGATGGCATTGTGCATTTTCTCCTAGGGCACAAATCATATATGCTTGTAACTTTTTCAATCTGAGCTTGGGTATTAACTTGTCACTGAAAACTTTTGCAAAAAACTTTGTTCAAAACACTGATGTGACATGAATTACATCATTGCATCCATCAAGAATGAATCAGCTCAAACTCCATGTTAAGATAAGCAGCAGATTACATCCTGGCAGTTATCATTATAATGCCACTACAAGATTTGCATACTTCCTCAATTCAGCCTGGTCGAATGAAAGCAAATAAGAAAGAATGGGGCGAGATCTCGTGCCACAAGTCATTGTTATGTAAATAAATTATCTGGAGAATGTATTTAATTTGCCACTAATCAGAAAATATAGCACAGGTTACATTAGATATCTGAAAAATGCAATAATCAAAATAACGTTTTATGTTTAACTGAAAATTAAGAACAATGAAAAAAATATTATGACGTAAAAAGAACAATAAATAGAAAACCTATGAAATAAAATTATTTAGTTTTTCATGAATTCAGTATTGTGGCTTGATCATTGGTGGGATTTGTGCCTTGTCTCATACTGATAGATTAGTATATACAGAGACATATATTACATTTATTCTGTAAGTTTTCCCAGGCAAAAGTCTACCCCACGTGACTGAGAATAGTTTTAGTTGTCATACTTTCTCCTTCTATCTTTGTTGAAAGGTTTACCCTGGCTGTAATAACACACACTGAAATGACCCCCGCACAGACAAAGCACAGTGACTTGTTTTGAACCACTCCACTGACTCTCCAAGAAGAAGCCATTTTCTACAAGCATGTAATCTTAACATCTTAACTTTTAATTTTATGTCATTGTATTAGTGTTTCTTCAATTGATTGTGTTGATTTGAATAGGCATGCTGACAGCTGAGATTGTGCATTTAGTGTTGTACTGTTACTTTTCAAATAGTGGAAGTTAACAGTAACATGGTGTGACTTAACAGGGAACAGGTGGACCTCCTTAAGCCGTAAGAAAAGAGCCAAAGCATAACGCGGCCCCTGTGGCTTCCTAAGTGTGCCCTCATTTGGCATACATACCCGCATATATCAGGGTTATAATCATTAACAGCCAGTTCACTTCGAGTTCAGCGTACACTGGAGCCATGTGGAAGGCCGTCCTGAGTGGGATATTTGGGTTCACCCTGTAGCCCTCACCACAGAGAATGAGCAAATGTTATGGTTTTCTTGTTTCACACAGCTCAATGGGAACGATTTCCTTTCACTGCGAACAGAAATCAAACAGGATAGGATTGCAAATAATGGCTTATTTCTCTATAGTTTTTCTTAAGGACAAAGCCCAGTGCTGAAAAGGTCCTTCAGTGGCAAAAGATTTAATATGCATTACATAGTAAGTATACGAGGTTTTTATGTACAACCCAACAAGAAAGTTAATCGTCTGGTACTCCCCGCGGCGCCATAAGCCCACTTTGGCTTGGTCCAAAATATCAGTGAAATCCTCTATCAAATAACAACAGGGATTTGAAATGGCTAGTGTATGGCGACATATTGTCTTCTAAACAAAATCTGATCATGTCCAAGGTGGAAACGACCAGAGCAATAAATGCAATGAGCAATTTCACTCAAAACTCCTGCACACAACGTGTATATGGGCCTGGGTATGCTACACATCTAAAACTTAAAACAGGCTTCAAAAGCTGATCCTCATGTTTGGAAATTTATAAAAATGTATTTAATGTACTTTTACAGTTTTTCAAAATATGTAGTCTATACTACAGATCTTTGCACAGACCTCACCATGTTGAAAATAACATTGTAAAGAAAACTGTATGAATGTTATTACTTTATTACATGTGTATTACATTTATGTTCTGCACTGATTTCACTCATGAACATGAATATTTATCCACTAGCTGTAACCAAACTTAACTACTGAATGCAACTCTTTTCTTTTTGCACAGTATTAACAATCAAATAGCTATTTCTGCTAATGTTACATTATGAAAGGGTGTAAGCTCAGTTAAGTCTTTGCTCCTGCTTACTTCCTTTGAGTATTGCTGTGTTTTTATGTTTATTGTATTTTATTTCAAAAATGTTTTCTTTGTGTTACACTGTGAAACGAGTTGCTCAAATAAAAATAAATAAATGAATGATGTCTTAATATAGGAGAATAAAGATTACTCAAACCTGCAGAAATCACTGTTAATGCAATTTTGAGGGGATAAATGAAGAGGGACAACAATTATAACATAGATAAAAGCTCTAAAAAGTCAATTTTGCATAGGCCTCCCTTAACATTCCACATACAAATCAAAATAAGAATTAATTCTATGTTTTGCTTTCTTTCCTGGCCTTGTAAAGTAAAGCATAGCATGTGAACCAAAAGGGAAGTAGATAAAGACTGATCTTAAAAGACTTCACAATATTGAAGTTCTTGTTTGGTCAGATGTCCATCAGCATAACAACATGCAACAAGTATGAAACAAAAACATAAGCTCTAAAACAAAAGTTAATAACCGGATTGTGCCATGTTCACTCCTGCTTCAATGGACTAATTCACTGTTACAATAAAACAATCTCACTGCTAAAGAAAACAGAGTAATCTATTCTCAAGTATTCACGTCCGTTTCCATGCACTCTTAACTTTCTGAGTGCTTTTCTTTTATCTCAGTTTTTCCTTTTGTGCTCAGATCATTCACACAAAATGCACTATAGTCCAAATTCCTGCGCATGACAGCATCGTAGCTAAACAAACACGGTTTATTCACCGTGAATCCAGATCCAACAATTACTTCTTTCATGATTGGCTAATCCTGAAATATGGGCCAGTGACTAATGGGGACTTTAGCAAGAAATCATCTCGAGTTTCAGCAGCCTTTTTGACTGTTAATGTGTGATGGCTGTAGCTTAGTGATGAATGGGTAGAAGACAGTGTCAGCTTTGCTCGTCCTAACTCCTCATCTTTCAATGCAGCTTTTGTGCAAGTGCTGATAAAACATGTCAGAAAAGCACGCAGGAGACCTATGCCAAGAGAATAAACCTGGTGTCAACAGTGATCCTGAATGAGAGCTTGTGAATGCATTATTTCTGGTTGTTTTACTGGGTGAGGTGAGATCTTTTATGTGGCTGTCTTCATTAAACCATCCAGTATTGTATTTGTTTTGAACCTGTCCAAACTTGTGCACAAAATCGCTACAAAGGTATAGCTCCTGGTTTGCTTTGCTAAATTAAACAAACACAGTATCAATCAAGGTGTGGCAAAGGATTTGAAAAGATTTATTAATATTATAGAGAAATGTCAAATACAGAAGTAGATGCAGAAAATCACATAAGGCAGGTTCAGCTTATTTGTGGTTATGTTGAGCTAAATAAAGAATTTCACTGCTGGAAAGTGTCAAATTACAGATCAAAATAAAGACAAAGGAAGAAAAATAAATCTAACTGAAGCTGGTTAAGCTATTTGCTTTAGTATCTTTAAGGTCCTATATTACACAAATGTACTCTTATGTGATTTTAGCCATGTTAGAACATTAATACCCCATCAAAAACATACCTGAAGTTGTGTTTTATTTCATTGACACATGTTTGAGTAACCCTTTATTATTAGTCTGTCTACATCTTCAAAACTCTGAATGCTCTGTTTCACCTTATGATGTCATGAAGCAGTAGTTTTCATGTTAGCAGCTACCTTTTACTTTTAATTCAGTAGAGATGGGTAATTCCTGGGCTGAAATCATCCAAATGATTCTAGTGGAGATGTATGGACTTTAAAAACTCAGTGGAGTGAGTGTTTTGTGTTTGAGAGAAGAACTTAGCCTAAATATGCACCATTTGTGGGTCAAACATGTGTGAATGAAACAAAACACAACACCAGGTATGTTTTTGATGAGCTAAAAACATTATCAGAAAATAGTGCAATATGGGCCTTTTAAGCAAGCCCCATTTAAATTTGAGATAAAAAAGTTTTACAATGCCTTTGTCCTGGTACAAATTACAATTATTTTTTTTTTTTTTCGTATGGTCTATATTAAATAACTTGGAAGGAACTTGGAAGAACAATTTTAAATATCAAATTAGTCTAATTAATAACACATATTTAACCATTTTTGTAGCAGACATTAGAAACATTAGCTGTATAGATTTCCAAATTGTAATGAACTTGAAAATACACCCAATAACAACATACGTACCAAATGCAGAATTAGTGGTAAGCTACGATAATATTTAGTGAGTAAACACAAAGGCTTTTATGATTCCTGAAAAGCTTGCAGCCTGCACCTATTTACATAATACACTGAAGCGTTTGACCACAACAGCCACTGCAGCCACTTGTTTGATGTCAAATAAGAAATTCTGATGAAAGAAACGGTAACCTATATAACTGATGTTGTACAAATACTGATCCCTACCAGCTGTATGCTTTATTTGGTCAATATAAAATAACTTTAAAGCAAAACACCATCCAAATACAGCTATAACGAACTGTCTAAAAATAAAGTTCAATGAATTTTATAGTGTTTTGGGAATCTTCCATGCAGAACAGGTATCTTCCATATTAGCAGTTGCGATATCTATTGTACTGGCTGAAGGTACATTAAAACAACAGCCTAAAACAACAGGATCAGTCACGCTCCCAAAGCCCAAAAGGCAAATATCATCAGAGCCATTTTGAACAATGCAAATCAAGTCTTAAGTTGTCTACAATGGATCTTCGAGGGTTTTTCCAAGTCCATCTATAGCAAGCCTTTATGTTCTATGGTGTGTGCTAGCCTGGATTAACCCTGCAATTCAGTAGCCTCTCCTGTGTAGAAGCTTCCGGACACTTTGTACAGTCACTGGATCTGCTCTTTATGGTTCTGTTAAGTCTCGAGATGAAGTCCGGAGCTCAAAGATGGCCCCTGTGGGACAGAGGCAAGAGCTGAGTGAGGCACATCGCAAACAGGAACAAAGCACAAAGCAGCTGCAATGGCTCTTGACTAATGTCCCATCATGTTTAGAGCTGCACAGTCCAGGCTCTGTAATACAATAGTGCAGATTAATTCAATAATAATGCCGTTTTATTAGCGTGCGGGCACTAAATTCATATATGCGAATGGGTATGTGATAAGGGTTAAGCAAAATAACATAGAAATAAATAAATTATTCTAGATCAGTAACACGATTAAGTTCAGATATGGGCTAACTTAGATTATGGTTGTTCTTGCCAGTGGTGTTTAAAGATGTGCTTGTTTGCTGAATGTCTCTACCCACTCTCTACAGTCTTCAGGATAAAAAAAAATATTAGAATTAGGTAATAGTTAGGTTTAGATTGTGGTCAAGAACCAGTTTTCAGAAAGAAATATATTAATATAATGGATGGAAATTCATTAATGGATATCCCCATGGAAATCCAACAAGTTTTTGGTTTTAAAAAATTTATTGATTAATAAATTCATTTGTTTCATTTTATATATAGTGAATATCTGGATAAAACATGTATTTTAAAGATTCAAACTACAGCCACAAGAGATCACTGAATAAACACACTTTTGGTTAAGCGGATTCCTCACAGTGATTTTGAACATCTTTTCATTTTTAGAAAGATGACTTTATTTCAAATGTATTAGATTCAACCCCCAATCATAAAACACACAAACCTATAACCAGTTTTATATCACATTTGACCAACAGTGCTGACAGGGTAGAGTAAACTAAAGACATTTTAACTTCCATGCAAGTCTTTTTCAAGGAATAGTTTTGAAATTACATCTTTATTTTGGATTTCACGCCAGAGCTGTTGCACGCTTTCCATGCAGGTATTTGGATTGTAAATGTATTATAATAAATGATGTTCACAACCAAGGACACACACAGGGAACACTTTCAACATCTGATAGCAAAGATTAAGACATATGACGCTGCATTTCACTCACTTTTGTACATTGTGTTAATATCTTCAACAGACAGGAGTGATCTTTATCTAACTGGCAAACACCATCATGCTAACAACTTCAGCATGAACTGTAAACTGTCCTGTTGATTTGCAGAGGGGAAAATTCCCACCTTGCTTTGATCATGACCACAGTAAGATGACTGCAGCTTCTACACCTGCGTCCATGTTGTTTGGCCACGCTTCACTGGATGTCCATCACTGAGAGTGCTGAGAGACTGCCAAGGACTCAACAACAAATGACCATCAAATGCGTGGGAAAAGCATTACACAGAGCACAGGCAAGTTTATAATCTCGGTCAAGTTTACAAAATAACATCTGAAAGGTCAGCCATGGCGTAAATGTAAAATGGGTATATAAATAAATAGCATTCATATTTTGCCAGAACAGTTCCTTCAGTTTAGGAACCACCATTTTAAGAAGATATAGAAACTGTGCTGTTTCTCTCTGCCATTGAAACACTAGTCAATACCTGGAATGATTTGAGTTCCACAAAGATGTAAGAAGTAAGGTGCTAATTCTGTGGTGGTTTTAACCCTCTCAGGCTCAAATTAATTTTTAGTATCAGGAAAAATCTGATATTTGGGGAAAATTATAATATGGGGTAGTAATATACAATTCTGACTTTTTTATCCTTTGTAAACAAAAAAAGTATTTTGAACTTCTGGCAGGCCGTTTGCGTGTAGCCATTCTTGCACAATCTGCATCGTCCACGTTTATCAGCATGGATGGGAGAAAAGGCTCCTGAGTAAAAAAAGCTCATATAATATGGATGTGGAGTAAGTAGGTACTTGGAATTTAGCTGTTGCAAATCTGCAACGCCTGCCTGGAGAGGGTTAAAGGTGCATCTTTTACTTTTCACCTGCTTGTCTTCATGGAGATATTAATGCTTTCCTTAGAATGTTCCACAGGTATGACATTAAACATATCTGCCTAGCATTTGTTCATTACTGGTGTTTCTACTGCTCAAAAATACAAATCTCTCTGTGAATAAGCGTGACTCTTCACAAATGTAGAGTAATGCTGTAACCTGCTTGTCTCCCTCATGATAAGTTTAATCTATACTGTGGAACATTCTGGACACAGCAATAACATTTCCATGGAGATAAGCAGGTGGCACACCCTCTACTATGTCACCATAAAATAACTTATGATTTCAAATTGAATTGTATTTGGCTTCACAGTGAAGGTTTTCTATTGTCCATGAGTTTCAAATTCATGAAAAATTTGTACTGTTGCCATAGCAATTAAAAATTCAAAACTAAATATTGTTGAATGGTTTAAAGTCAACCATATTTGTCATGTCTAGTCTTTAGTAAACAAAGCACTTATTTTTTAAAATGGTAAATGTTACAACCCTTGATAAATCTTTTGTGGCTACAGGATTCATTGAGAACTTTCACCTGAGTAAAATCTTTCTGCTGTGGATTATGAAGGCTTACCATTGACCTCTGTCCCTGTTCCATCGACAGACTTCACAGCAGCTACAGTTAAAAGAAGTCTGAACAAAGCAGTCATTTGAATATGATTTATAGTAGCTCAAAGTGCACTTCTAATCAGAGCTGTGAATGGAAGAAAGGGTGGCATATATTTAAACCTGCACATGTGGAGAGTGGGCTACCCGCTGTGTGACTGATGGACTGGTATTTCTACAGAAGAAACACATCGGCTTTATGGATGTGTACGCCAGCTTCACTGTCCACTGTCTGTAAGATACTGTGCACATGGAAACCTCTCTCACCAGATGGCCACCCAAATGGACCTAAACACACTTTAAAGTCCTGTATTACACAAATTAGTTCTTGTGAGCCATGTTATAATGTTGTTACTTCTTCAAAATCTTACCTGGAGTTGTGTTTTGTTTCATTCACACATGTTTGAGTAACCTTTTATGTCTGTCTGTATATCCGAGCCGTAACAAATGGTCTGTACTACCTTGTGGCATCATGAAGCAGTAGTTTACAAGTTAACAGCTACTTTGTACCTTTAGTTCAGAGAGAGTTAGCTAGTAGAGAGTGGATGATTCTTACCCTAGAATTGTTGACAAATGACTGTATTGAAAGAGTATGGAATTTAAAAACACAGTGGAACACTGACTGTATTACCACATGACATCACAAGGTGGGACAGTAAAGGGTGTTTTTCATTTGAGAGATTAACTCAAAAATGCAGAATTTGTGTAATGTGTACAAGTCAATATTTCTGTTTGATTAAACACATAATAAAGAAGAATACCTTCTTTACATTCAAATATAAAGTATGTCAGTTAGGGTTGTGACCTCTGTTGCATTCAGAGCATGGGAGCACACCTGCCTCGTGGCTGTGTCCAATGGTGCAGTTTGAGGCCATCCTAAACCTTCACACAGACACGCACACTTTAATCTTCAGGTTCTGATGTGTCCGGAGTGAGAGCTGCCTTGGTCTGCAGTCTCACTTTAAAACAGACCCCCTATCGAGCTCCTGTCCCAAAGCAGAATCCTCACGCCAGTGTCCAGCTGCTCCAGCTCATGTACAGTTTCTGGTCATGTGCGTTATCTCCTGGTTTTATCTTACCCTAGAATACCTTTGAAATCTAAATAACATGATGTGATAGGAGGCTGTCAAGTGCAGAGCAGAGGGCGTAACCAAACCACTGTAGCGGCTTGGATAGAAGAAGCTTGGAGGTCCCTGGGGAGCCATCAGTCTTGTGTGGAGCTCTTGTGAAGTGCTTTTTAGTATCAGGTGCATCATCTTGAAAACACATCTGACATTCCTCTCTGAATTATCCTGATATTCCCACATAGAGACAAGAGAGGCTGAGCCAGGTGCTTGTGCACTGCTGTGCAGAACTAACACGTTTTGCATGTCTCTGTTGAAATAATGTTAGTCTTTTTACATGGGAGACATGTTTTTGTAGCTTTGGACTTGGAGTCAGACCTCACAATACAACAAACAGATACAAGTTCAGTGTGAAAGGTCATAACAGTAGCTGTGTTTACATGCACAACAAAATCTGATTATTATCTGTTTTTTTTTTACCTTTAAGATAATTTAAATGACATGCAAACCACAAAATCTGGTGTAAGTGGGACCATGTTCAGAAAGAAATCAGAGGATTATGCTGTTTAAATGTCATTTCTTTAATGGTCTTATAACTCCACAAATTTGATGGTAATCAGAATTTGAGCGTGCATGTAACAACAGCCATTGGCAGCTTACATGCAATATCATAATAAATATGACTTTTTCCAGATTTGATACATGTGCAAATGCAATCACCTGCAAAACCTATTATGAAAGTCAAATTTGGAATAATACAATATATGTCAACCTCACTGCACTAGTGATTCAATGTTACTGTCCACAAATGTTCATAAAGTCTCATGGGGGCCTAAATAAAGTTGTTTGTAGTTGTTGCAATAGACCAAACAGCTGTATCTCTGGTCTGCTTCTTGTTTTCCAGATCCATAATTGTAATTGTCCACATGTTGTTGTGCACAGAGGTATTTCACTTTGACTTATGACTCCATCCTGAGATGGGACAGCAATGGCTGGACCCCTCCCAGCTGCACCCCCTCTTGGTGCATGTGTTTCCACTTGGTTCCAGCGTGAGTGTGGCAGATACTTGTTAAAGTGTGGTATGTGGCTGATGTTGCACTTGCTCAAACTCTTCTGAGCCACTGATGTTTTGCTCCTAACTTCAGGGGGATCTGATAACCCAGCCATTCGCTACAAAACTCTCTTAAAATGTTGAAAAATGACCATTACATCACAAAGCCATCAGCCCTGTGTCAGACATGTATCCCCAAAATCTAATATTTCTTCTTTAAACTTGAACTGAGTGACAACACAGCTGAAACTCAGTCACCAATAAGTCTCTGCACATTCTTGAGGTTTGATCAGACTTGAAATTCCACTTTTCTAATGGCTGTAAGGTGTGCAACATTCTATGATGATTAAGATTATCGGTACTTTAGTTTTGAATGCCTTAATTAATATATTATCGCATTTGCAATGTATTTTTTCCAACATTTAATTTGTCCATATTTGAACCAGATCCACAAATGAGTCCATCTGATCAGACATTTGCTCTGAGTTAACACAAGTTTACATCTTCCTCCTGTTTTCTGGCTCCTCTCAGCCCGAATGCTCCGTAGAGTCTAAACTCCCTGGTCCATTTGTCCCGTCTCATCTGAGGAAACCCTGCATCTTTGTTCAGTTCCAAACGGCTCACATCCCAGCCAAACCACATTGTTCTGTTAAAGTGTAATTTATGAGCCATTACCAATGTTTTCTCCTCTTCTCCCATCTCCCACTAACATGCACCAGCTCGTAACACCCTAACACAGCCATTCTTTGATGGTTTCTCATGATCCCTGTAAAAAGCACATTTGTGGTGATCGCGTCCCTCAGCGTGAAGGCCACATGTGAACAGGCTGAGATGGAAACTGAAGAACTCATCAAGCTCATTCATCTTGTGCTGAGAAAACTTAAGCGGAGCAAATTTCACCAGCCTGATCGTTCTCAGAGCTGTCTATGAATCATATTGGCTTGCAGCAGGAAAGCCACCGTGAGTTCTCGCTTCACCAACAGTGACACGAGGATCTCCTCCCCCGCTAAGTCCCTCCTCGGCTTGGCAGTGGAGAGCGGATGTTTCTGGCTCACTATCAAACAGGTACTTTACAAGATTCATGTGTCTTTGTCACCTCCAAAACACAGCAACTTGGAAAGAAATGGACTTTGTGAAAAGCTGCCAAAACAGACCTAACCCTGGACCAGTGCCCCACAACTGCCACTATAACTAATAAATACCTTAACCTCTTAATTTAGCCTGAATAATTATTAAAAATAATAAACTATGTTCATTATGAATTAAGTTTTTGTTTATGCTTTAAAAAGGTGCACTGTGTAGCTTTTCTGGTGCAGTGTTCACTACCTGCTTGTCTCAATGGAGATATTGCTTTCCCTGGAATGTTCCATGGTATGACGTTTCTATCTAGCATTTATTCATTACATGTGTTTCTATTGGTCAAAAATACAATCATTCTTTCTGTGAACAGAGGCGAATCTCCACAGATCTGAACTGTAATTGTATGTATAATACAAGGCAATAACATTTCCATGGAAACAAACAGGTAGTAGAACATCCACCAAAAAAGTTGTGCAGTGCACCTTTAATTAATAAGACTAATTAAGACCTAAAGTGGTGTCTAATCTTCTGGGGTCTTCTGGAACATATTATGATTTCTTTGTGTCATTGGTCAGTTAGTTCATTTAAAAAAAGAAAGAAAAAAAAAAGTCTGTAAAAAAGGAGCTGATCTAAGCATGATGTTGTCTATATGTGTTATTTACAGGTAACACTCACCATAGAGTCCACAGTGACATCTCATGGTCCATTAAGGGCAATATAAGCTCACAGTGGGGCACAGTAGCTGTAAAATGATACTCCATTTGTTTCTCAAACACTAGAAAACGGGCCAGGCTCAAAACACATCTTCCATCAATCATGTCAATTACTTCATTTTGATTTGGTGCAGAAAAATAACATTGATAGATAAAAATCATTATCTAAGTTGCAAAACAGTTCCATATACATAGTACATTATTTGTTTAATTATGACAAAATTTCACAATATTTGGCTGTGATGATGCACTCTGGTGGTGATCTTGCTTTCCAAATATGTTTGTGTTGGATAGATCAGTCATCATAGTTTCACATTCACATTTCAAGGTCACCAATTGAACCACGTCATCTCCTGGAGCAACAAAGAGGCTTGTAAAAGGCTTTGAAAGTCATTGTAAGTTTGTTGTAGTTGTAAGGCCATGGAAATGTCATAGTGATTAATAACACATTTCATTATTAGTCACATAAGTTGCCTTGTCCATAAATAATTACTTAACTAAATAAATCAATTTACAATCAAGAAACTATTAGTTTTGGATCAACATGAAATAATAAGTAATAATAATGGAACATAATATTTCTTTTGTGTTTCTTTTGCCTTGAATACTCCACATGGCATTAAACATACATAATTCAATGAAACAAGCAAATGAACCTACAAGGCCATGTTGCAGGTCAGTCAAGGGTGTGATAAAAACATGCAATTGAATATTAAGTTTACTGTGGAACATTTCAAGCAAAGTAATAACACCCATGGAGACAAGTAGGTAGTGGACACTGCAATGTAAAATTAACATAATGCACCTTGTTTTTTGTAGGGTACGGGTTAAACTGCACAAACTGAAAACCAGCCAAGTTAAGATTACTTTAATTAAGAATGTTTTATCATGATTTGAGTAAATTTCACAAGTAAAATTAACCACAAATGGAACAAGACTTTTTGTATTTACAATATGAAAATATATCTTGCTACTGTTGAGATAAAAAAACAACTCTTTGCACTTAAAATAAGAAAACAAAAAATCTAATGTTGCTTGAATTAAGAAACACTTATTCCATTTGTAGATAATTTTACTTGTGAAGTTGAATCTACTAAAATAAAGTAAAATGTTCTTAATCTAAGTCATTTTAAAATGCATAGATATGGCTTTTTGCAGTGTATGTTAGGATTAGGGTAAGGGTTTACAACAAATGTTATTAATTCATTTTTTAAATGCCCACTTCCAGGGTTAGGGTTAGGGTTAGATAGGTACATAGTGCATCTTTAACTTAAAAATCTCCATCAAGCCTCTGTGCAATCTAAACAATGACCTCGTACCACAGTTTGCAAACCACAGCCTGGGCCAAAGTCCTGAGTCTGAGGATGGACACAAGACAAAGTGGCCTAAATGCAACACAGGTGTCTTGGATCGCTGTGCACTGTTCGGCTCTCCCCCGGGACTCGTCGTAACAGTCCATCTCTTTCATGCACAAGCAAATCAATCGGCCGCTGTCATCCTGAAGATTCTTGGGCAGGAGGGATGAACATAGTGTGAAATGACACCTCCGCCCGCTCAAACTTTGTCTGATCTGTTTCTCCAGTTGTTCTTTAGTTTCAACTCTTTCCTTTTGACCACACCATGACCTCATCTTCTACTCACCTGCTACCGAGGCCGTGCCTAACCCGCCCTCCCCCTCATCAGCCTCTGCACCCAACCACCACCCCTCCCCAGCTGGAAAATTCACCAGCTTCTCAGGTCAAAGACATACCTCAGCAGTTGACATGTTTGTGCACTCTCACAGTAGGGGGACATTGTTTAGTGCAGAGAGACAAGGAAAATACTCAGTTGCTACATGTGGAGTGAAGGATTCTTGCAGTTTTGGTCTTGAATGAAAAGTACCTGGATAAGAACAAAGTGATGCAGAACAAGCCCCAAGAGACGTCGCCTTGGCAGCTCTAAAACATTTTGGAACATTTACACAGACTGAAATTCCTTTGCTCTTTTTATATCATCGCCCCTTGATATTTCGTCCATGCAGTGAATTGGGTTTGCCAGAACAATTCTTAGCTCTATTGTGACTACCTTTTAAGTACATATGGGGATTTTGTGGTTGTGGTGTTAAGTTTCGAGATGCAATTTACTGCCTTGGAATGAAATAGGTCACGTTAGATTGGAGGTGACCGGTGCAGCATGTTTCAAAAGGTCCAAATGTTCTGTTTCTGTGTGTTGTTTATGTGTAGAGATGTGGACACAAGTTACTGCAGCACAGTGACAATCAAAAGCCCAAATCCCAGAGCTCCTGTAAGTCTCAGCAAAAAGGATTTAGCCTGTTCCAGCTCCCTGTCCAAATTATCCTGCTCTAAATGTAAGAGGAAACAGCCTAATTCTCCACTGGCTACTTTAACTGCTAATCGCGGCACCGGGCAGCTCAGGCCATAGAGGCAATTCCCATGAAATTTGCCGATATTTCTTTCATTTGTTCTCTGTTCACAATTAGTCGTGGTCAGTCTGATCAAAGCAGCGGGCCAACCGCTTGCATGTGAACCGACGTCCACTCGCAATGACATCCACAAACCAGAATGAAATATGAAATCTCAAGTTTCCACGCATGTACGGACTTGTAAAAGAGAATGTGAGGAAGAGGAGGGCTTTCACACTGGTAATGTGAAACATTTGGTGCACGTTGTAGAGAAGACAAAGGCCAGAATGTGTGTGCCAGTAAACCCAGAAGTTAAAACAACTGCTCTCTCTAAGCCCATTGATTTAGATGTCATTACTCTTCACACCGCAAAGCACGCCACTCTATTCACCAATAAAGAAGATATAAGAGGTGCATATTTTGTCATTGTTATTGTTTATTGTTATAAAATTATTATGTTAAAATTGTTAATAATTACTAACCCCTTAATTAAATCATTACAAAACCTGATTCTTTATAAACTAATCATTCATTATAAATTAGGTCTTTGTTCATGCTTTATTAAAGATTTTTAAGGTATAGTTATTATAAAGAGTTTTTTTTTTTTATTTCATTTCAATTATTTTATTGAATTATTTTGTGTACAAATTGTGCTCTTGCACATGAAGTTGCCTTCTCTTTATATCTGATTCGTTTTAGAGGCTATAAACTATATACTTAAAATAGTCTTAAGTAGCCTACTGTCATCCGGTGTAGGCCTAAGTGAATTTTTCAGTTAAGCAAACTCACTGTCTTCTTAATCTAAACTAATCTTAATCTTAATCTGTACAAATAGTTGTAGAAAATAAAACTTCAAAAATAAATCCACTTAAATTTATTAATCAAATTGGTTTCAAATTAGTGTTCAAATTAGTTCCCATAACGACTATTCCCTTGTCCTAAACAGGGCATCTGAAGTGCCACAGACAGGTGCTGTCTTTGCCTCGGGGGCTTCTGCAGAGCCAAGCTGTGAAAATAAATAAATAGTTGTGAGTTAACAAGGGTCAGTGGGCCGAGCAGGGTGTAACACAAGCAGCTCATGCACGTTTATCTGTTTAGCAGCCGCTCTCCTCTCAAGTGTCTCTCTGAACACTCTCCACAACAAACACTGCACCAGTTTCATTACTTCCTATGTCTTTTCCCTTCTGCAGAGAAAGTGTCATACCTCACTCTGCCTCAGGGGGGCGCACATAAAAGCCCAGGTTAAATTGAAGTAGGCATACTCAGTTATGGCACTGCAATGTACTGGACTCACAGTGAGGCTCTTAAATGTATTAAATGGGCCTTTTACATCATCATCTGTAAAGAGGTCATTATTGGGTTGGTTTTGGTGGTAGGAGCCCATAGGAAGTCATTTAATGATATAGGCCTATAAAGTTCTGTACTTCCTTTGACATCATTTTCCAAGTCCATGTTTCTTTTCTCTTGTGCCAGTCTGTTAAAATAATGAGTGTGGCTTCTATCTAATAAAACAATATAATATTTTATATTCAAAAGCCATGGAGGCAGTTTGATAGCCTTCAAATAGCAATGGAACACAAATTCACAAAAAAATAGGCTATTATTATGGGATGAGATGAATTATGAGAAAAATGTATTACTTAAATACAGATGAAGGTATCTAATATTTTCTAGGACAACAGTAATCACATTCCTGTGTAATAAAGTTGTACTTTCTCATGTCACTGAGCCTGGTGTGGGTTTGGTAAATATACTTGAACAGCTTGCTCTTGTGGCCTGTCATGGCCTCATCTAATATGACACATAGTGTTTGAAATGAAAACACAGCGTGTCCAATTTTCCACTGTAACAAGAATTGCCCGTCTGATGGAAACCTGTGTAGCTACATTCGTGGAAAGTCCCCACAAACTTAGGGCAGTGTTTGGACGAAGCCAGCAGCATCTTCTGTTTTACCACAAACAAAGAGTGTCTGCCTCAAAACACACCCATATGTGCACAACAGATAAGTCAGGCTCACCTGGACCATCACGGTGATGTAGTCTCATGGATTAGACTGAATTACTGTAAATCACATACTGTGACATTGTAATGCATTGTACAGTGTGTTACAGCCTATTACATTCTACTTCACACAGTGTACACTGATGACATTCTATTACATTCTTGAGTGTTTGTTAAAACACAGCCTGTATTACAGTCTATTACATTTTATTATGAGTTTACAGTTTATCACAATGTGTATTATGGTGGAGGCATCAGGAGCAGGACTCACATAGGTCTGCTGGGGTCAGTAACATGAGAGTCACTTGGCTTTTGTCTTCTAAGCGTCAGTAACACAAGACGCTGGGAGAGCACTCAACTATTTGAGTGTAAAGTATTAAAGTAATAAGCGTTTACTGCTGACATTAGCACTCTATATTTCTGAGGGCTTTCTTTTTCTGACAATAACTTCATGTTGTTGACTCAGAGATCACATTCATCACTCATGTCAACACACAAATCTTTAAAGGGCTTTTAGTGTTTTTCATTTCTAATCTGCATTTGTATGAGTACAGTATATTATACACAACTATATATTATACATATATTATACATAACTATATAAACAATACATTGCAAAATATGTCTATCCACTTGACCAAATATTAAAACTGATCAAGACTACTATACATGATTGTTATACATGATAGTATCCCAGTGGTGTGTTCAATGTCATGCTGTAATAACATGTTTTTGGATAAAAGTTTAGTTTCTCTCTTCATTCTCTCATCTCCCTTCAGCTTCTGGAAGCTGACACCTCGTTACATCTGTAAACCAGTGAAATACCTAAATCTTATTTTCTCTCTTTCATTGTTACATTGAAGATATCATGTGCACTACCAGCTCTGCTGCTGCAAACCATTAAGCACAGTAACTGATGTCTTGTAAAATATGTTTGGAAATCCTGAGGCACGGCAGGATGGGATGGGGATTCCACATGCTTATCCAAGGAGATGATAAACAAAGAGAAGGTGATACTGGTCCTTTGATATATCGGGCACATGTGGAATCTTGGAAGCAAAAGAAAGGAGGAAAATGATGCTTTGGAAATCTGGGAGCCAGAAAGAACTGTGTTGTGAGATGTTTGTGCTTTGTGAGGAGCAGTTCAGTAGCTAATATCATCCTACATTTGTACAATACATTCTCCTAGTCTCCCTCTGCTTCATTCTAAAAACAGAGTGAATGAGAGAGACGTCAAAACTGCCTGTTGAAATTGAGTCCAACACATGCTGCAGTCCGTCTGATCTCCGCACGCCCCAAATCACAAGAGAGAAACCTCCAGCAGAGATTAATGCACTGCTTTATATTGTCCGATCTAGATTCCAGACCCAGCTTGGCTTTCTTTATGGCTTTGCGAGCATTCCTGCTTCTATTGTAACCTGCTTGCACGGAAATGGCTGCGTCATAGTTGCCGAGGCAATGATTTGGAGGCAGAGGAGCAAATGGGGTGTGCCAAAAGGAGCCGATCTGGGCAGGTCATCAGTGCCATTTCAAGGAGCAGCAGTATTTGAAATCCTCACTGTTAACTTTTATGACAAGTGTTTATGCAGGGTCAGGCACATGGACTTACACCTTTGCTTTTTGTCGTCTGGAAAACATGTGTCCAAAGGAATAGGCAGGAATATTTCATACACACTTTTACATTGTAAGAGTGTAATTATTATTTTTTGTTTTAATCACTGTGATTTTCTTTTTATGTTCCTGTTAATGTATGTATATTTGTCCTCACTTTTAGATGTTATTTGAAATGTTATTGCGCTGCCTGTAATGTTCCACAGTAATAGCATTCAACTTCTCTATTTCCATGGGGATAAGCAGAAGATGCCACCAGACCTGACCATAAGTCAGATCTGTGGAGAGGTGAGTCCACTAATGGTAAGAAGGTCTTTTTTTCTGTCTCTGTTTGTGTTATGGTACCACTCTCCTTGCTGTTTACTATACTGATTGCTGTGTATCAATGATGAGTTTACTTAGAAATAAGTGTTTAAAATAACAGTGTTTCAATAACCCAAACTCATGAAGAGGCTAAAGGGGGACTGACACACAACACCACAATAGTGCAGGACATGGGGAGAAGAAAGACTCAGGCCAAGGGTTAGACAGGCTCATTGTTACTTAAACCTACAGTTACACTATTATAGCTGGTAACACTTTACCAACTCTAAAATATTACCAGGGTGCTGGGAGATTAATTTTGACAGATGTTCAACCCTACTGCTTGCAGTCACAGTAACTTTTAGCCAGAGCTGCCCTGGGCCTAACAAATAGAAACACGGCTACTAACATCTGTCTATGGCCTTTCCAACCACCACCAATAACTCAATACACAGACATCACATTCAAATATGAAAGTTGGGTGAAGTGTCTTGCCAAAGGGCACAAGAGCAGGAGCAGGACTGGAACCACCAACCTCATAAGATGTGTTTTTCTCCCATCTCAAAACAAATATCATACTTTATAGAATTTTCTATCCAACGTCCTGACAATAGCATTGAATATTAATCTTTTGCTCAATGAAAAGACATATTTTTAGCCATGTACTTTGGTCTTGGACTTTCCTATCTGGCATGTTATTGGTGTGGGGAATACATTTATGACTTCTTGAATGATTTTGGCTTTGTGGAGCTCCAGCTTAAAGAGTGGGCCCCTGCAGAGCCACAGAGGGCAGTAAGCAGAAGGGGAGGCCTGCACATTTACAAGGAGGACCATCTGAGACCACCCGGACCATGTTCTGTGCAGTCATCTCCATAACACGCTTTACAGGAGAAGCTCATTGAAAGCCACCACTATAACTGTTATATGCTATGTGAACAAAGGCAGGCAAATATCATGTAAGCTAATGGACAAAATCTGTAACCCACTGTTGTTTTATACTGAGTTAGATCATTTTTAGGAACTGCAAATTTAACTGCGTTATTTACTTCAGTCATAAAGGGTCTCAGGCCTTCTTTTTGTGCTGGTACTAAAATAATAAGATGAGTTAGTCCGTTAATCCATTTTGTAATTCCTACATGCATTATGATTAAAATATTAACATTTGAGTACATGCCATGAATTTTCTTTAAGACTCCTTTAAATGTTTGTAAGATTTTAAAGGTGCACAATACAACTTTTATGAAGAGTCCACTACTGACATGTCTTCAAGGAGATTTTCCTGAAATGCTCCACAATATGGCATTAAACTTATCTATCTGCAAAAAGAGAAAAACAGTTGATGCCACCTGGACTAGTTACAGATCAGATCTGTGGAGAGGCAATTCCGCACAAAGTAGGAATGCAATATTGTTTTTCACAGTATTTTTAGCACTTGTAAATGAATAAATGCAAGATAGAACACGCAGATAAAGCAATAACATCTCCACGGATACTACAAACTGAAGATGTTGTGATAGGGGAACTCCAAAAAGTAACTTTGGAAAGGGGGAGCGGCCCATCCTTTGAGTCAGGGTTGGCAAAGTGAGCCCCTAGTGTTACAAGCTTTAAGTGAAGCGTGACAGAGAGAAATACTTAACGCGTGCATGAAACATACATAAACTGCTCCAAACTTTTATACGGTCTTTGCTTTTCTCATCATCTTGGTCAATTTGTAGGAAGTGACTGGATTTGTCGTTCTCTGTGGTCTAGTATTATTCTACTCCCCTTTCCAAACAAGCTCTCAGCATCTCCTGGTGTAATGTAAAAATGTCTCAAATTGGATCATTAAACTTGGCCTATAGCCTGTCCAAAACCATTGTCAAGGAAGGTAGACGCAGATGAAAGAAGTGCTTTATTTTAAATGAAGCTGTCAGTGTGGCATGGCGAGGGGAAAAAGGGAAGGGCTTTTATGATTTCCTTTGAAAAATTGATTCGTGTTTATTAGACGTCTCTGCCTGGGTGTCAAATACAGTTCCTGCTTCCAATATTAAATCTTTCAAGCAGAAGCTTTTAAAACTTCAAATGGAGCTAGATCTACTTACCTGTGTCATGCTAGAACTTATATAGACTTCTTTCCTGTTGGACCAGACCACTTGATACCTGTTTCAAGAATGCAATGTATGGCTTTTCCAGGGAGAAAATAGAAGAGAAGAACTTAAAAGTACTTCTGTGGTTTACATTGATCCAAGTCAAGAAGGGCGATACACAGATCTTTGATCATGTATTAAACACTATATTTTGATCTGTAATGTTTCCTCACCACAAACATACCTGGAGTTGTGGGGTTTTTTCATTCACACATGTTTATCACACCAACCATGCATATTTAGGCTGAGTTGTTCTCTTAGAAAACACTTTGTTCCACCTTGTGATGTCATGTGGTAATACATGAAGTGCTCCACTGTGTTTTTATACTGTATACACCTTCACTAGAATCATTTGGATATTTCACATCTGAAATTACCAGTATCTACTGACTTAAAGGAAAAAGGTAGCTGTTAATTTGAAAACTACCACTACATGACATCACAAGGCATTTTGAGATTTTGGAGATGTAAACAGTCTAATAAACCAGGATTACTCAAACATGTGTGAATGACAGAAAACAAAACATACATACATGTCCAAAATTGCCTATCAAACAACTGCTATAGTATAAGAGCCCATCGAATGAGTTTAGGTATTTGAAATAAAATAAAATAAAAAGTGAATGCAGTAATATTTTATTGCTGTGTAATCAGTTGGAATAAAAGTTTCTGGTGACCTCATCGCCTCTCTTGTATTCCTGCTTGTGGTTGTATTGAAATGGCAGACCACATCTTGGCAGTCGTTCAATCACCAATGACTTGTTTGGCCAACTATCGACTTTAATAAAAGATACTCCACACAGGGTACTAATTCATCTTACATACAGCATTTTCACTGTGTACCAGCTTGTGGTTTTCACATTTTTCCAGATTAAAAAATAGGAGCATTAAAATTACACCTAATAAAGCATGAACACTAACGCAAAATTGACTCTTGTGAACTTTAAACCATGTTATAATGCTGTTACCTCATCAAAAACATACCTAAAGTTGTGTTTTGTTTCATTCACACATGTTTGAACATTTTTTTATTAATAGGCTGTCTACATCTTCAAAGCTCAAAATGTTCTTTTCCACCTTATGATGTCATGTGGTGGTAGTTTTCAAGTTAACAGCTACCTTTTGCTTTTAGTTCAGTAGAGAGTGGCATTTCTACATCTGAAATTATGCAAATGATTCTATTAATGGTGTAGGGAGTTTAAAAACACAGTGGAGCACTTCCTGCTTTACAAGGAACATCACAAGGTGGAAATGTGTGTTTTCTGTTTGAGAGAAGAACTCAGCCTAAATATGCAAGGACTGTGTTTTAAAACAAAACACAATTCCGGGTAAATTTTTGATGAGGAAACAACATCATAACAGATCAGAAAGGTTATTAAGAATGATTTAGGCTTAGTAACCTGAACAGTTGATTCAAATTGGTCTATTAGAAGTATCAAAATAAAATTATAAAATAAATGCATGTCTTGATCAAAAGATATTAAAAAAAAGTTTTAGCTGGTATGTGGACAGTTAATTAATTGATGAAAAATGAGGTACATAATTTGAAAATAATGATTATTTACAGTCAACAACAGGTCAGGCTCATGTACAGTTGTGCCATGCACGGTGGAGATTCTGCTCAGTATTATTGTCATATCTTGAGATCTCATATAAACTGCAGCTGTTGTGAGCGTAAAATCAGTAGTGTGCTTCAAGAGGGATAAGACAAACTGATATATTGAGATCATGTAAATGCCCAGTCTTAGAAATGTTAGCAGAGGGCTTTAGCTACTGAAACCACAAGAATAAAGCCGGGTTTGAAATGCATTATTAACTGCTTTGGTTTCATAATGTTGTAAATGGGGAATATACAGAATAAATGTAACAGGTGCAGATATAAAGAGATCAAATTCTTTAGCTTCATGTCAGTTGTATAGCTTGGAAAATTTGGAATAATTTTTTTAAGCTAGTTTTCAATTTTAATCTACAATGGAGAAGCCACTACGAATAACTGACAAAAGATCAGAGAATTATAATAAAAATCAATACACTAATAACATTTTACTGTATAACTGATAATAATAATAATACATCATATAGATTTACAATATACAGTAGTGTCTCATGAGCTAAGGTTTTAAGGTTGATATGTACAGAATATTTACAATCTGCCCTATAATGCTGAAAAGAAAAAATATATATACTACTAACACATGATCACTAGCTTTACTGTACATAAAACGTAAACTATTCACTCTTAATATTTTACAACTTCATCTAAATAAACACATTAGTAACATTGCTCAAAGCTGCTATAAACTGTATGAAATATATCCAGTCATAACTTTAAATAACGTTGGAAGAGAAATAAAACCAGCAATAAAAACTGAGACTCTAATTTATGTAATATTCGTGACTGTGTGAATCGCAGCTTTAATGTGTTCTCCAATCATGCAACATTCACCTATGATGACATAAGGCTACATAATATGGCTCCACAGTGACCACTTCTTTTCATTCTTATTCAGGCCCTTTCTAAACTAATCTACATGACACTGAGTTATGAAGCGTATCAACACAATGTTCACCTGGAATTTCTGATGGCTTTTACTAAACTTACATTTGTCACTATTGGGGTCCTGGTTTGTTCAGTGCACTAAAGCAGTAAAAATCAATGCAGCCATCTATTCACATAAGACCAGCTGTCAACACGTGCCTCTCAGGCCCAAAGGAAGTGAATATTTTTCCTGTCTAGGTAGGTTTTACACTTGGGTCATTCTTTTCAAGCAAAACAAAACACTACATATTCTCAGGACATGAGACCTGAGAAGTTTCGGACTTTTAGTAAAACTTGTTCCACTTCCAAACTCCAATGTCATTAATATTGCGCGGATATGGTTTCATCATTGGTTTGGTCCCCTTGAACCTTTGGCTATGACCACTGAACAGGAAGCACAACCAAAGAAACACTTGTTCTCCCCCTCTTTCTTCACAGTGGGGGTGTAAATCTTGCTTTCCATTATTGTCCTGTGTAGGCTAGCCTGTGAAGCTGAGCAGCTGAGTAGCACATGTTAAAAGACCCCCTGCTGTCGTCCAAAGACACACATGATAAATTCTCTACAGGTGGACTGAAGAGAAGTAGTCGTGTGACCTTTGTGAAAAGACAGTGCATTTTAGACAAAGCTATTCAAGTGTTTTATAATGCATTTATTTTGGGTTTAGTAAGAAGGAAACCCCCGCATTTTAGCAAACTGATTTCTTCTCTCTCTGATAACATCAGAAGCATAAGGGAAACATGACATGACAAATTACAATCATGTGTATTAAATAGGAGCTTTTAAAAAATCCATTATTTATTTATCTATTCTACCTTTATAACTGTATGACAACATTACAAGTACATGTATTTGAAGGCATTTATACATTTATTTATGATTGTATGTCAGTGGCAGTTTGAGAAGAGTAACAGCCCTCAGGACAAAAATGTCTGCCCTCTGCATTTTGAACGTCAGTTGCTATGGCAACAGTCCTCAAGAATAACAATGTCATGGATAAGTACAAAATTCAACTATATAAGCTGCTTGGTACTTGCACCACTTAAATGTTAATTAAACAAAAACACTTCCACCTCTCCCATAAAAGAATTGTATCTGACGCCTAAGACTTCTTTCTCTCTTTAATAAAGAGAGGAGCTGTGGGACTTTGGCTCCTGCAGGAAAATGATTCTGGCGTCACTTGTCAAAAGCACTCGGAGCTTGTTTCTACAGGTGAGAAGGCGTTCTGCCTCATTTGTGCTCAGTAATGACTTGTGCAGTATAAAGTCTATCAGAGGACACATCAAACCAGGGCTTTTCAGGCAGGAAACCAACGCTCTAGTTTCAGCGTTAATATACAGTGAGCTATCTGTCTCTGCAACAGGATGTATGTGTCATTTCAACAAAAATCTGTGTAACCTCACTCTTATAGTGTAAAGTGAAAGTGTACACATCATGGGAAAAGTATTGTATTTTGCAAAACAAAATGTCCTAGCATGTCCAAGCTGTGATACTCTGGGTTATGGATGACAAAGTTACTGATCAGAAAAGAGGTTCTCTGGTGTCTCTTAAGAATCTGCACAGTACAAGTCAGTGACCATTCTCCTAGTTCAACTAGTGCACAACCTTTGCTTTTTTTTTTAAACTGACCCTAACTGTAACACAGTGCATGTGGCAGAAGCCGACCTATATTTGGATATTCATTAGATCATACTGATCCCACAATAAAAACCTAAAACTGTGTATCTGTATTTTGTTCTGTTCTGTTTCTATTGTTCCCACAATGCCCATAACATACAGCCTAATCAATGAAATACTCCAATACAGCCCTCCAAGAACCATCCAGAAAAAAATCATTTCAAGGTGATTCTCAAATTTGTTTCCATAGTTTTAGATAACCTTTAGAAGACACATCGTTGATTACATTAGGTTATATAACATCATTTAGAAAATATTACCAGAGGGTCATATACTGGGCCTCCGGGGCCCTGGCACAATAGTCCCCATACTAGTTTTGTATCAGGCCTATGAGTGGTGCAGTAAACAGCTTCTTTAAACAGGGAAGAGAATTGGAAACCAGTTTCTTGACAGTGTGCTGTGGAGGAAACACAAAGTGTTGATGTGAAAACATGACAGTCACACAGGCTGTTGACAAAACAGGCTTATGTGTCACAGTGCACACAGATCTGACACAGCAACTCCAAGGTTAAAGAGATCTGCCCCTGGAGCCACTCACACTCAAATGGATCAAACAGTGGTTTTGAGCATTTCATGACCTTTAAGAAGGATTTGTCGGACTTAAAATTATCGTCAATTAAGAAAATTTAATTTGCACTATGATATAACAAAGGGTGAAAATAAGCAATGTTGTGACAATGATTTCCTTTTTCCATTGAGGTCTGTTTGTTTTGTCAATAAACAATTACAACAACTGACTTGAATCCAAACTGTGTATTAGATCTAACTGAAGAATACCTATGGTGCAGGTGTTTTCTTACATTAAATGTCATCTTTTTACTTTTCCAGATCCAAAAAAATAAATTATTATCTAAAACATTTTAAACATGCCAGTCCACCTGTTCATGCTCCAGATAAACCCTGATTCCTCTGTTGGTACTCTATATTTATTCTGTAAAATGTTTATTTATTTTACTCATTTTCTTTAGGTCTATCATTATAATTGTATTTTGAGTGTATTTCTATTCTATGTTATTCATTATCGTGATGAATTTATTTATATTTCAGTTATTGTGTTAAATAATATTCCTCATGAATTAATTTAGTAAATGTAAGTAAGTCCTTGGGGCAAATAAGGTCTGTATTTTAATGTAAACTATGAATACATATTTCACTGTGTGTGTAGAAGAAAGGCTTTTTAAACATGACATGCTGGAATGCCATTATGGAGTCCAGCATGGACAAGTGCAGCTCTATAGACCAGTCCATATCTGACAGGTGAGATCCATCAGCTCCAGATGAGCCCTGCACAGACCAGTAAAAGTGTCCCGTGCACAGACACAGGAAGCTCCTGTCTGCTGCCAAGGTCACATGATCACATCCATCCATCTGTGTGGAAAAACAGCTGCTCCCGAGTCAGATCTGTGCTCAAGGTGCAGCCCATAACACAGAGAAAATCTATAAAGCCAGCACTACAGAGGCAGGAGAGGAGGGAAGGCCGAACTGTCACTCAGCAATCTCTTTCATACATTCATGCCATGGGCTTATGAGAGAACTGGACACTATACTTCACTTTTAAAATAAGTTTCATTAGGTATTTCTCTGGATTGGTCTCTGGACCATACGTTTGTGATTTTCCCCCCACTGAAGACATGCATGTGTTTGTTCAGCTGATTCAAAATGCAGATACATTAATTCTTCCTTCTGTGTTTTATTTGTATTACTCCGTTTATTAATCTGTTTATTTATAAAGGGAAGTGTTTGGAATTGTGCCCACCACCTTATGCATGATGGATGATGGTATCTACCTCAGACTCAAAGTCAGGCTACTCCTCCTTTTGCCTGGAATGTCCATTTATTATCTTGTAGGTGCTTTTTTTTTTTTTTTTTTTTTTTAATTAATTTATTTACAAAGCCTTGAAAAGCATGCATTCTTACTTGGGTTCGACTCTCCAAAAACCTGACCTGTAACTTCACCTGAAAAATAAGTTTTATAATTGTGAGACTCCATATTGTGAGACTTTCCAAAGAGACAAGTAGGTGGCAGACCGTCCATCCAAGTTACCAATAACAAATGATATAATTCAGTATAGACAGAAAAAAATAGATAACAGTGTAGCAGTATTATAGTGATAGCACTGATGCTTGAGCACGACTCCGCTCTGTGGTCTGTGTTTTTCATTAGTCAAACACACACCTGCGCCATATTTTAAAAATGGCGTTGTATTTTTAAAGTCCCAAAGAAGACAGCCTTTAAACATACAAGCCTGTTTGCATGGGGCCGGCCACATATAGACCCAGAACATTTAACTACACTTTTATAGGTCTATGCAAATTAGTGTGTTCAAGTGTTAACCTGGTTGATAACACTGTTTGTCTAAGGCAGGTGGTGGACATTTATCACTGTATACTGATGTCATGCCTCCTGGGGCCAAACAATATTGCAACAACACACAATTGTTCTTTTACTGGACATTCAACTGCAGTTTTGGGGCTGGTCTCACGAAGGACAGCATAAGTGCCAGTTCTGTGAGTCTTTGTGGTCTAAGGCTCTACAACGTGATTTTCCATGCAATTTACATGAACGTTTAGACTGGCAAATACCCTTGTATAAACACAGCAGGCGATATCAAGATATGCATGTAACAAAGAAGAAGAATTGATTTACAAACTTAACAACTTCACTACTGTGTACTACACTTTTACACTACTTTGGAACAAGACACGTGACCATAGAGTTTAGAGCATAATAAGCTAAAACATAGGAGAGACTTTTTTCAGTGTCCTTTGTTTACAGAGTTCACCTTTGGTAAGCTCCTCCAAGTTTTACAACTATTTACATAAACTTGCAAATGTGGCTATCATCTGGATTTGAAGTGACTGCATTTGCCTTTCTCCTTGATCCTTGCGTCAATGTTTCAAAATGATCCCTTGCTGGAGGACAGGACAAGTCTCCAAGTAGCTTCGCTTTGCAAATCATCCTGCTTCCATGGAACAATTAGACTTTCAAAAAGCCAGTGAAGTAAAGTCAAATACAGATTAGACGACAAAACAAAGGCCCTTATATGGAGGACACAAATCTCCATTATCTGAGGGCCCGAGGGCATACTAAAGAGACTCATCGTTTTATGGCTAAACCTTTACTGTTTATTTTGACTTACAGACTAGTCATTGAAAAGTGTGGAGAGTAGCAAGTGTGCACTGAAGCCCCTTTCTCCTCCCTGCTGAAATACAAATGTATGGCATTAGTGTAGAGGCCGCTGAAAAAACAAAAACAAGTGGACAGACAGGTGCTAACTGGGACTTAGACAAAGCTGGACTCATTAGTGAAGGTGCAAACTGCTCACAAACAACAACTGACTCAAAACACTAGAATACAATTTGTAGCACACAGAACTCTTATCATTTGATTCTGTTTTTATTTTGGTAGTTTCAATTAATAATGATTAAATGAGTTACAATTACTGTATCATAATAGACAATCGCTTGGATAGTCTGTGGGTCCCTTTTATATTGTGTGTTTCCATATTGTTTGATTGTAACCTGCGATTACTGAGATATGCAAATCCATTCAGGATCCAGGATTTCACTGCAGGAGGTCATTGCAGAACAGGAAGGCAGGTTTTACAGGAGAAATTCAGGTGCATGTAAATCAACAACACTGGTGATAAACATTGAAATTTCAAAAGGTTCAACAACAGGTTAAATTCACTCCTTGATTTGATTTAAACTAAATGAACTAAAAGGATGAATTTATAAGGTTTTCTATTACGTTACATTATATTCTTCCTTCTTTTAAAAACTTTTTGATTCTGATTATTTATGGCAAAAAAAATATGGATCCTACCTGGACGACTGAGGGATTACACAGACATGATTATTTTTGGTTTTATTTGTTTATGTTGTGATTTTAATATTGCTCTTATTCTGTTTGAATGACAACAAAGAAGCTTGCCTTGGATTGCCCTGCCTAATCCAAGAGTTTACAATGAGCTCTAAAACTTGATTCAAGAACAAGCTTTTCATTCATGTCTCTATATTGCTGTTAATATATGTTGTGAATTGTATGACCATTAGCATAATACAATTCAGCACAACAACTTGGCTTCAAATGGGGCAAAGATTCCCTCAAAAATTAAATGTTACATGTGAACTCCTTTGTGGGACATACTGGTGAGACTGGACTTGCGGTGAAGTTTTCAATATTATGTGTTCAGATAGGGGTGGGCTGTGGGAGGCTTTTGTTTTGCCTATTTTTGTTTTGTTAAATGTTAAAATAAAAAAAAATTAAATCTGTTGACCCTGTATATGATGTCACATTTTAAAATTGAAAATAGCTTGTGAAATGATTGCTTTAGATCAACATAAAATGATTATCAGCACTCCCATCCCTCCCCATGTGCCCGTATGGTCCTAAATAGCTGTCAGACCACACTGTAATTAAGTCGTGCCAGCCCTTTCCCTGCTACACATTTGTTATTGGATTACAAGGTGCTGAGAAGGAATGCTTGGGACACTGCTCTGCTGAGGGTAGAGAGGAGCAACAACTCACCTGAAAATGAATAGAGCACCAGCCCTCTCCTTCACGCTGGCTGCTTTCCTATGCAAAACACAGCATGTGCCATTGATCGTGGACAGTCAAAATAAGCCACTGTGTGATCCATGCCTCGGTCGTAGGGTCGCGGTGCTTAACAGGCTCTTAGTGTTCAGTGGGTTTAGTGATAGGGGCGTGACATTGGCAACAGGGCAACGCAAGGCTGGTTTTCACACCTGGAGAAGGGTGGAGGTGTGGGTGGTGTGTGGCTCAGATAAATATGACTCAGAGATTTTATGTTTCTGTCATAACAAAAAGGCTGATCTGTGCACGTTCTAAGCAAAGAATGCTATTAAGTACATGGAAAGTAAACAACACAAATGGATTGTTACATTCATTTAAATTGACTTAAATGGAGCTGAACACCTAAATTGCCCTGTGCAGTATAAATGATGCATACAGATGTTTTAGAGTCTAAATTTTCCTAATAATGTCATCAGCCAAGGTTTGTGCTGTGTTGCTTTCAGGAACAGTTACATTTCATGGCTACAGTATGAGCAGGTTAACTATAAAACATTTTCATGCAAAATTGTATTATTAATAAATAAATGAATAATTAATTTTCACATTTTCTGAATTGTTCAGATGGCACATATATTTATACTGCAACACAGTGCAAATTGCCCAGAGATTTCATAATAAAATAGTTTCAGACATTTTGTTAAACCAAATTTGCAGAACCAAATTATGCTGTTAAAGAAATGTCTTAGCTAAAAACATATTTAATATTTTAATGTTGTTGTTTGCATGTCAAGCAATGAAAAAAAAAAAAAAAAGTTGTATCTAAATGTAAATGACACTTGTGTTACCTAAACAAATTGCTACTGTGTGAACTGAGATAAGAGCAAGGCCCAGGAGAGGAGAGAGGAGAGGGTGGAGGGGGCAGAGGGGGACAGAGCGGGACAGCGTGCTGACATGTTAAATCTCACACACTGACACTGGAGATACTTATCAGCGACAGTTAGTCCAGACAAATACTCTCACCTTCTGCTTAGCACTGCTCTGCTGTACATGCAGTAAAACACAATGGGGCCATTCATATACCTAACCGTACTTCACTTTATTACTACCATGTTTCTAATGATACAGGCTGAATAAAGAGAAGAGTTACATTGTTCATAGTATGCTCAAAGTTCTGTTTGTCCAAAAATGTGCGAAAGGACTTGAGTAAATAAGTAATAAATCTAGTGTGAAAATGCAGCTGCTGGAATTTTTCACCATAAACCTGTAATAGTGCCATTAGTTTTTACAAACAGAAGGTGACAGTAAAGGCACCAGTGAAGTGTGGAGGCACTTCTCAAATCTGCTTTTACAGATGAAGAATTTTCTCTTCAATGTTCACAAAGATTTTCAATATTAATTAGCTGGAAAAACATTAAAAAAGAGAATGTTGTGTTTTTGTATCTATGCAAAGTAGTAATTGACTAATTTGAATAGTATTGATTAATGATGTTTAATGTTTGCCTGAAAAACAAATTACACTTATATATTTTGAATTTATATTTGATGAAGAAAGTTAAAACACCTCAAAGGGGAATGGAATTTATAATTCAACTTTCTAATAAGAAAACTGTAACATTATCCCAGGCTCACATCCCCAGTATAAACGCTGGTACATCAGTCTTATCTTTCACCATGAGAAGACTGTTTACAGAAGCATTTGCGTCAAAGACTCCAAGCTGAGTGGGCTTCTGCCCCAACATGCTGAAGCTTATCTGTCATTGAAATATGAACTTAAAAACCAAAACATAACTAGATTTCCTATTGTGTCATAATAACTTAACATAACAACCGATAACTTTAAAATATTTTTTATTCAATTTCCAAAACTGTATTTAAATATATGTTCAAATCTATTGTCTACAAAATAACCAAACAAATTTACAAAACTAAAGTGAAAACATTTCTTCTTTTTTTCATGATGTGTTTTTCTGAAAAATTAAAATAGCTGGTGACTTAAGAGATTCATTGGTTGTACAAACGCTGCAATTGTATGTTTGAAAACACGAGATGGAATAAGTTCAGACATGCAAATACAGGAATCACTGGAATCATTCGAAATACTCTGCATAATAATCTATATTACAGCTGCTTGTGTGAAATAGCATTGACTTCTGGTGTTTTTGTGAGACTGTAGTGCAACAGTTAAACAGTCAGTGGAACACTGCACTCACGGCCGCTGTAGGTCTCTTTAGGATGGCCTCTACAGAGAAGGACAGTGTCTCACCAGGGGACATCTTTGTCCCCACAGGTTTGGACAGGAAGTCTTTGGGATACATGGATATCTTCACATTGTCTCTAACACAAGAGTCTCTGAACTTCCGAGCTGCCTCCTCCAGCAGCTCCTTACACGACGGAGCGCTGCTGCTCTTGTCCTGTACGAGAGTGTGCAGAGTGCTCACTTTGTGTTTCACAGAGTCTTTGCTGAGTTTGTGCAGGACAGAGCTGTGGTGTGTGGACGAGTTAGTGGGGAAGGCCTGAGCAAAGCCCCTTTTGGGGGGAGAGAATGCAGAGCACTCCCTCTGTCTCTGTCCTGTTGTAGTGCTGTTATGTTTGGGCTCCACAGGCTCCTGTAGCGCTGCCCTGGAACCTTCCAGTTTGGCCGCAGTCACAGCTGCTGCGTCCTGCTCTGGGGGCTGGCTCTCCGTGGGCATGAGCTTGGGCTCCCACACTGCTCCAGGCTTCATGTTCTGCACAGCTGTAGCGTTCAGCAGACACTGCTGGTAAAGCAGCGCGTCGCCCAGGTTAGCTGGCCCACGGGGCCACATGACCAGCCCTCCTCTGGATGAGTGCAGGGGGTAGTGTCTGTAAGTTGTGGCCACGCTCACGTTGGAGGAGATGAGCTCCACATTGGAGCCGCTGGGGTACTGCACCGGCAGCTCCAAACAGTTGGGCCCCATGAAGCTGCATAGCTCTTTGGTTTGAGGGTCTGAGTGTGCTGGAGGGGAGTAGCTCCTGTAGGAGCTGTACTCGGCTGCATGGTGCACCACACTGCCAGGGAAGAGAAGAGGGTTGGGCCCCGGCTGAGCCTCCAGAAGCTCCCTCTCTTTGTACTCTCTCTCCAGCATGATGCTCTCCAGCTCCTTATCGGCAAATGCCCTCCTCTTCCTCATGCGGTCACTCAGAGGAGGCAGAGACGGGCCAGGACTCAGGAAAGGATCAGGCTGCACAGGACGGTATCCTGCCACAAATAAATTTTTAATTTATTAAAATCTGTTAAGTTCTGCTAAGTTCAAGATATATCATATGAAAATAGTTTTAGTTATTATTGTTTTAAGTTTTATTTAGCATCAGGTTATAGGACATAACTATTAGCAATATTTGTCTTATTTAATCATTTTAATTACAAATAGAGAAATAAAAACACAACTGTATAAGTAACAAATAAATTAGAAAGCATAATTACCTTCTAGAATGCTTTTGGCCAGCATGGTGGACGGTCTGATGTGTCGTTGATATATTGCCCTTCTTTCTGCAGTAAGCGGCTTCCCAGATATTCCTTTCTTGTCCTAAAATATCATTTTTAATAAGGTATACATTTTGTGAATAATTTAGCAACTTTTCAAACAGCATTTGAAAATTTTGGTTTCTTTTTTATGTCCTGTAGTGGCAGCTTACCTCTGTGGCTTGCTGCCTCCTCAGGGCGACCTGCGCAGCCATGACCCGCTGTCTCTCCACCACGAGCAGGCAGTTGGCGCACTGACAGTCCCTCCAGCGGCAGAAACGCTTGTGGCCCTTTAGACACGACACCACGCCATGGTTTCGGCATCGTGCGCATTTAGGGGTCCGGCTTAACTTCCTCTGGTCCCCAGACAGGCCACTTGCTCCCGGTTTGTCTTCGGCCCGGACTCCTTCGCCGTCCTCCTCTGACGGCGTGGAGGGCCCGAGCGGAGCAGACCCGGGGCGGCTGTGCGCCTCTGCCATGTCGTCGCTCTCAGTCTCCAAACTTTCCACGTCTATTTCGAAATCACACCCAGCGCTGTCTGACATGTTGTATTTCCCCCCGGTTATCTGTAAGAAGAAAAAACAATGTGAGCCTAAATAATATTTGATTTGGATTATATCTGATCCTGTTTTGAATATCATCGCTCAACCGAAAACCACCGAGGTTAGCTGAGGACCACAGCTTCTACATTTGTTTTGCTAATTTGTATAATGCATTTGCGAATTCATCATTTTTGAATGTAAAATTAAATTCGAGCCAAATAAACATCTCAAACAGTCTAAACCCATATCTCAAAACAATTGCGCTGATAAGAAGTAATGTAAATATTTAGTCTACCTTTTACGCACAGCCGTTTCCACCGCGCTGATGAATACGCACAGTCCGTAACCAGGTGATTAAAAAGTCCCAAGCGTAGGGTGATAGTCTCCCGAGCGCTTCCACACGATCCAACCTTACACTAAAGTGGAAACAGTGAGCGCCACTCCTATGAAGTGTTTCAGTCCCTGCACTTCTGTTCTCTGATTGGTTGCTGCGTGACAACTTTGAGCCAATGGAGTAACAAGCAGCTCCCACGTGCGTAATAGGGCCCGCTGTGATCATTCTCATTTGCTTAGTTCTGCTCTTGCGAAGTGACTTTGATTAACCCAAGGCTTAAACAAACGGAGAACCACTAGAATAAAATAAAAGAGCTTTATCTGTCCATTTTAAAGTCATCTAAATTAGTGGACGAATAAAAATGGGCCATTTGCTTCTGCAGTAGCCTACATCTCCAGTTAGAGGACAGTCGTGTGTAGTGTTACATCTTAAAACAATATGAGTGGTTAATAAGTTGTTTAGGAGAGATCTGACCCGTGCACAAATGTGGGACAGCGCAGGTGGCATGCAGGTTGTTACAGTGCGTCCTCAGCGTGATACAAGAACTGACCAAGATTAGCCCCTCGTGTTTACACAACAGCCACAGATGCAGAGTCTCAGCAGTATTAGCTTGAAAAATAAATAAGATGTAGACTAAAGCTTGTAAAAGTTTCACATGTCCATTGTTTTCAAGGTGAACTTATGCAAACTCTCGCTTTCCCCTTGTAGGAGAGGGTGTGCCGCACAACAATTTAAAGGTGGTATGTTTAAAGTTAGATCTGTCCCTTTGTTTCCTGCGCGCTGACTGAATCCTGGTTCAAGAAAGACATGCCCTTGTTCGGTGCAACTGACAAACCGACGCAGACATTCATTGAAAGCGTGTTGACTAAAGCCTTTGTTCCCGAATGGGAAATGAAAACTGTTTTGCGGGAGTGGAGTGTGTGAATGCTGTCTTAGTAGTGACCTATAATAAGAAAAAATATGGGCCAACAAAAACCGCCTTAAGTCTTCAGGGTTTGTTGATTGTCAAGTATTGATACAATTAGGCCCTACAGTAAAAATCATTGTATCAAACTGTTATTCGTGTTATATTTCACATATTTTATTTTTGGGGGCATTCAATTTTTATTTTTTCCTTTAGTCTAAAATTCCCAAGCATTTTAAATTACTACGCAAAGGGCAATTTGTAGAATTACAAGACTAGATAATAATAAACTAGCTTCTTCACTTTTTTTCAGCAAGCTGTGCAATTTGTGCGTAAAAATGTGTATTTGCACTTAGACCTGATTCTAAATAGGCCATCTCCAGTCCACAAGACATTAAATGACATTGCAGCGTCTGAGCTGAGAGTGAACGCGGCAAGATCTTGCAGGTGCAGCTTTATTTGCCTCTTCTCAGTAATTTATGGCGAGAGTTACGAGCGGCCACCCCGCGCTGCCGTTTGCAAATCAAGAATGCTTTGATGGTGAAGCGAACAGGAGGCATGCACCGCACACGGGAGATCTAGATGTTCACCTGAAACGTGTTGTGTGTGTCCGGCCCGGAGACGATGACCCGGCGCAGTGGAGGTGCCCTCACTCCGGGGGGCTCAGAGGACGACCTTTGCTGGAATTCAGGATCCATTTGGACAATGCACGATGAATTCTTGCATCGGGATTCATACAATTATCCCGTTCTGAGATAGTTTAGCAAGCTTGATCAGTGCCCTTTGCCGTAGCTCAGTCCTCTGATGCTAAAGTTGCTCCTTTCCAATGATTTCTTGCGTCTAAAACCTCCGCGCTGCAGAAACGTAGAAGGTGTAGCGTTGTTTTTTGACGATTTCAGTGAGACACACATTTAGAGACCGGGGCTGTAATTTAGGAACTAACGTAGGATGCAATATAGCATAGGCGTTATTTTATTTATGATTAATTGCCATATTAGTAAGTCTGTTGGATTGCACTTTTTAAATGTACACTGAAATACTACATATCTAGTATTTAGGATTTAGGCGTTGACTTAGACTATCTATCTATCTATCTATCTATCTATCTATATATATATATATATATATATATATATATATATATATATATATATATATATATATATATATATAGATAGATAGATAGATAGATAGATAGATAGATAGATAGATAGATAGATAGATAGATAGATAGATAGATAGATAGATAGATAGATAGATAGATAGACATCCGAATGCCTAATGAGTCTAATGAAAAAGACCCACTTGAGAGCTCTCCCACGGTGGCTGTGTTTTGGAGCGGCTCTGATTGAAACAGCAGCACCACCTCATTGGAAGTGTCCCGCTGTGCGGCCCATAAAGCGTAACAGGATCTGGGTAAAGGCAGAAGAGCCTGTGAGATCACTGTTACCCTGTTATGATAATTAGCCCCTGATGGACTGACAACACATGGGGCTGAGGAGTAAAGCAGACGCAACAACATTTGTCTTAGTCTGACCTTTCACATTTAATGGATAATATGCAACAAACAAGGGGACATGTGTATCAGCTGTGACTGGACCCAGAGTAAACTTCATTCACTGATCACAACATTCTTGCCTCTGATGTTGGAAGTTAAGAACAAAAAATAACAATAATTATAAATAATAATATAATATATAATGATTCAATGCTTTCAGCAGGTCTTTAGACAGCAAGGGTCTATATGAAAGGAGAACTAGATTACAGACTCAATATTTTAGAAATAAACTCTCTTTCAGAACATCCTAAATTTAAAATTGAGATAAGATTAATCTGCTGAAAATGTAGATGTATTGACCTGCTTTATGATGAAAATCACTTGAAGCATATTTTGTGTTTATATTCAGACAACTTATTTTTATTCTAAAACAATGCATGCATTTTGTTTTCTTATATCTTAGTTAATTTTTTACTATTATTATTTTACATTCCTAGATGAAGGCAGTAAAATGACATTCTGCTTTGGTTGCTATTTTCACAGATTTTTTTATTTTATTTTTTATTTTATTGTACCCAATACAATGTACTACGATTTGAGTACAGCTATATAAAATGACGATACTTTTACTTGAACTGTTGAACTAAGATCTTATACCTCGGAAAACGCAAGAACATACTTTGTCCACTAGAGGGCAGCAGATAAGAGTTTTAAAACGATTCTGGGTTTGCACATTAGTGACAGAATTTCACTAAATACGCGTGGCAGGTAGGCTACATGTTGGTCTTTTGTAAGGAACAGACAATATTAGTACAGATAATATCATCATAAAGGGTTCTAAATGATGTTCTAATATGCAAATATATAATACAACGTATAATACTAAAATATAGATCACAACATTTTGCCTAAACCAATCAGTTCTTTTTTTTAACAGCATAAAGTGTCTCCATAACTTAAAGTAGGAGCAGCGAAGACAGGACCCTCTTTATGAATGTACTGTCCCGTTTGATCAAAGAGTATAATTCAACTTTTCACAATCGACATTAACACTGTGGAAGTGAGATGTAGATGACCTATTGGACAAATGACACACATAGGGGGCCCCCAGTGGAGCTTCAGACCACCTGAACATGTGGACAGCAAAAGAGAGCTTACCATTTACACTATACAAGAGGTGCATTTCTGCACATGTTAATTTATCACAACAATGACAGCAGTCGCATAAATAAATGGACTAAATGCCCATTCAAACATTCAGTGACCTTATGACCAAATGTTCCTCTTTTGTCATTTTATGACATTAACTTAATCAATAATAAAGCATTTTCACCCATGCTGACGTTAAACATGTTAAACATGACCAGCTCATAAGTCATCGTTGTTATATTGTCCATTTTATAGAAGTTATTTTTCCTCAAAAACGTGTCATTGGGACAGTTAAAGTTTTGAGAATTATGGGATGTTTGGCATGGATGTGTAGGGTGAGTTACAAACACCAAAAAAAAAATAATAATAATAAAATAAAAATAAAAATAGTCTATTGAGAATTTTATGGGTGTGGGTAGAATACGCCATAGTGTCTGAGGTGCAAAATTATGGGGATACTGGAAGGTTAACTGAGAAACTCAAAAAAAAAGTTCTGTAACTCTATGTGCTCAAATACAGTGATAGCTACCTGAATATGGGCTCCTTAATCATTAGTTTTTTCTTTTTATTTGTTTGTTGTTTTTCGTAATGGATTCTGTTTCTAATGACACAGGCATAGTTCCAAATTCCGAGATGCCAGAGGTTCACTACAGACTTCATCATCAGTCATAACTCAGTATCCAACACAGAGACAAAAACACACTCAGCGCAAACACCATTGTCAAAATTAGTGCCTAATTAAATAAAATTGTTAATTGTTGCCCAGATAGTCTGCTATAGGATATGTTCATAATTAATGCGTTTTCAGAAGGCTCTATTCAATTAGTGGTTTTGCCATTTAGTGACGGTTGCACTAACAGTAGAGGTAAGCGGATTGTTTCATTTAGACTAGGCTTCATATGCAAACTACCACTAGATGGCAGAGTACGCACACTAAAGCCAAAGGCTGCGCATAAACTGTGACGTTATCTATGCTGGTGAAAATATATGTTCCACGTAAAATGTTGATACAATAGCATCCTCGTTTATAGGCAATCATATACGTGAATAAATGTTCTACTTATGTGTTTAAGGGTTGTTTTGTCGACGCAGCCTAGGTCTTAAATGCAAGGGTGATAATAATTTTGTATTGTTAAAGGTGCACTGTGTAACTTTTTCTGTTGGAATGTGGAGTATTGCTTTGTTAGAATGTTCCACAGTATGGCATTAACTTATCAATCTCCATGAAGAAAAGCAGCAGGGGTGCAGTCCAAGTTAAAGGTCAGACTTGCGAAGGAGAGATGAATGTGCATGTTTGTCAAGTCATTCTTGAATTATTAGCAACTTAAATTCAGGGATAATTATTAAGAATTTAACGTAAAATGACAGAAATCTGCGTTTAAAACCATGTCGACCATTCCAAGTAAAGTAAGAACTTAAATAGCTTTTGGAGATATGCCCTTCACCTGGAAAGTTACATAGTGCAACTTTAAAATGGTTGGTTACAATATGACTTTTAATTTTATTTATTTATTTATTTTGTGACACCAAACAGGATGAATAAAGTAAAAAATAAAGAACAACACAAGTAAATATTTAGGACAAATTGGTTGCGGACAGCTCTGATTTATTTGGCATTCTCTTGACATGCAGAGTGAATGTGTTCACAATACTGGCATGCATTCAGCAGTTGGAATAGTATATTATGTGCTCATTCAGAAAGTACAATTAAATCTGAATCTCAAGTTCAAAGATAACACTGCTTTAAAATGTAAACAAAAAATGAGATTCCAATTTGTAATAGCCTAAACCCGATCTCTCTAAACGAGACTGAAAACAAACCATTAAAAATCTCCAATTTCGGTAAAATGTAAGATATTAAAGGCAGTATGTAAGGGTGTAACTGCAAATTCAGTGCTTGGATTGAAAAAAATATTACAATATTAAAATTAAATATCAGCAACAATAAAGCATCTTCAGCACAGACAGTGATGACACATTTTAATTTGGGCTCAAGCTCAGCAGAAAAACTGAAAACTAAATGCTCTACAGTGTCATTTCGACGTAAACTGACCATACAGTCTATGGATGTGGCCAAGGTCCTAGGCCGAGGAGTTGAGGATGCGAGAGTCTGCAGAGTCGGAGCGCTCCTCGTACTCGTGGTCCTGGTCCGGCGAGTAGAGCGGTTTGGGCCCCAGTGCGCCGGCGTCCTCCTGCAGACTGAGGCGCTGTTCTTCAGCGCGGGCCGAGCCAAGGAGCGGTGACCCTCTAAAGACAGGTGCACCGGGGGCCGTGGAGAAGGGCGACACATAATGTGCGGCAGAGCGGAGCTGATAGTGCTGCTGCAGGGCTACGGTGTTCCAAAGAGTCACGTCATTGTGCACAAACGGTCCGGTTTGACTGCGCGTGAGCGAGTTACGTAGCATCAAGGGGTAGCGCGTGGGCTGTGGGAAAGACGGGTGCTGCAACGGGACCCCTATAGGCCCCGTGGGCACTATCCCCGGAGCCGGGTCGGACGAGAACCGCAGAGAATCCGGCACACGGAAGGCCGAGCCAACGGACCACTTGGAACTGGTCAAGGGGTATGAGCCCAGCGCAGGGTCCAACGCGTGTCCGTTTGTGGGTAACACTAGCCCATCTGCTGCAGTGTCTCCGTGTGGCGGGTGTGCGCCAGCCTCAGGGCTGCGGCTTGATAGTAACACCTCGATGGCCCCCACGAGGTCGCCACCGCAGCCGCGTAGGATGAGCTCCAGTACCGCAGGTTTGTGCGCCGGAAAGACCTTCTGCAGCACGTCCAGAGGGGGTCTGTGGGCCCGCAGGCTGAGGGGCAGGCCCTCCAGGAGCGCGCTCTGCTCCGTCGGACTCACGGGACTTTTGCTCTCTTTGTCCCCGGTTTTGGCTGTGCTACAGCGGGCCTCCTCCTGCTGGGACGGTGTCTCTGGCGGCTCTGGGGTGAAGCACGTGTTGTGTTTGGATCCTTCTGGAGAGCTGAGTGGGTCCTGATCCTTTTCACTCCCGCTGCCTCCGTTCTCTGCCCCAGACCCGTCATCAGCACCGTCCTCCGGCTCTGCGCAAAAGAAACACGCGGTTTTACGCACTTATCACATCACCCGCGCACAGAGCTGTCTCCATCATCATGCAGAGTTCTACCCCGCCATGAACAGCCATAATGCTACTTCTCATCTCAGAATGGTATGGCATGTGTGCTTATTATTGTAAGGAGGATAGTGGAATTATTTCAATAGGCTTGGGCTTTTGTGCATTTCTGCATCACTCAGACATGGGCCTCCAGGTGAAATGTTCAACATACTATCATTCATTGTGGACAAATTGCTACCATATCTTTAGAGTTATTTTGGTAATCTGGGTGTAGCCTATATGTTCTCCTTACATGGGCAAAGTTTAAGTTGTGGCTTGTCTCATTTGTCCCAACCTAGACAGCTCTAAAGGTTTCTTTCTCGCGCTACGAGCAGTTTCTGAAGTGCTGAGGGCATCAGAGAGGGATGCGTGTCCGTGCCTTTTGACCACATTGTGCAAACAAATTGCTTGTTGCTTAGTAACATTTCATCCAGATCTGACCTCTCTCGTGAAACATGGCGATTACATTCGATTGGAGCTGTCCGCCGCTGATTACGGTCATCTTTTACAGCAAGCGCGCGCAGGTAAGGCCCGGGGTCAGTGCTCTGGAGTGTTAACAACATAAATGATGACATGCTAACAAATTAGTAAACACATTTTAAGTAGGCTAAATATCACAGGATTCAAGGTAGTATTTTTCCCACACTTCTAACTTTAGATTTTAAACCCGAAACAGGTAACAGCGAACTAAAGTTTTTTTGTTTTTGTTTTGATTTTTTTTTTTTCAGATGACGCAATGACCTGGAGTTTAGCCAAAGACAGATATTAAGTCTGAGTCATGACAATGTCAGAACAGAACATGTGTCCCACAGGAGCAGTTCCCATACACTTTATAAAGGCTATAGTGAAAGCAGCAGCAGGTGACCTGAGCCCAGGGTTCAGCTTATTCTTCTCTCTTTGTGCCAGACACAAGTTTAATACACACATGCCAATCAACGGACAAGGGCCTGCAATTAAAAAAAGCTAATATTCATTATCCATTAACATTGGCAAATGTATTTAACCTATAAGCTATTTTTAATAGTTTTATCTAAAGTATGAATACTGTATGTATTATTTACAGATTGTATTTTATTACTTAAATTTAATTCAAATTATATTTAATTTTAGATAAACAAATTCATAGGCTTTTTGAATATTTATTTAGGCCTACCTCGAATAGCCTTTGGTTTGACTTTTCTGTTGGCTTTTTAGATCCACAAGGAATTAGTGCCCCAAGAAAGTTTTCACTCACAAAATAGGAGCCTATTTTGTCAACGACTTTAATAAACAGAATTTAAATAACGAGATTATCGAAATCAATTCACGTGTAGGCCAACAGACAAATAGCCTGTCTTTTTACATAGACTTCACACTGACACGTGCACTTACCTGTACAGTTAGATGCGCTGTGACCAGGTTCCGCATTGCTCCACCTCAGGTCCAGCTCCTCGGCTCTGCTCGCGGCCCCGGCTCCCTGGGCAGCCTCAGTGATGCCGGGTAATACCCGGAGTGATTCCGGGATTAGACTCTCCAGACTCTCATTCGCCTGCTGCCGACGGAGCGCCACTTGCGCGGCCATGACGCGCTGACGCTCGATGAATCAGGATGCACTTCTCACAGGTGCAGTCTTTGAAGCGACAGTAGCGCTTGTGGCCTTTGAGCCACGAGAGCACACCGTGGTTTCGACAGCGTGCGCATTTGGGCGTTCTCTGGAGCGGAGCACGGGGCTGGGAAACCGGGGTCCCCATGTAGAGGTACGGCGAACCGTAGCCGTTCATTGCGTACCGACACTGACACAGTGCTCGTGAATGTTGCTCAGGGAAAGAGAGGAGCAGAGACAAAGCGGGACAGTTATCCTCTACTTCACGCACGAACGCAGCAGCGCGCGCGTGCAGGGTCCACCTCTCCAGTGGGCGGACACGCACTGGCAGTCAGTAACTTCAGTGTATAGAGCTGAGTGCAGCAGAGAAGAGACCACCACCTCACCTGTGTCTGACGTCAACCAAAGTAACTTCAACTGTTTTATCTACTCGTGACAAAACCT